>NW_028270143.1:47739609-48054756 GCF_037043375.1 Chiloscyllium plagiosum | reverse complement strand
AGTACCCTTCCACTGACACCCTCCTTCGACTGACTGAACTGGTCCTCACCCTGAACAACTTCTCTTTCCAATCCTCCCACTTCCTCCAAACCAAAGGAGTAGCCATGGGCACCCGCATGGGCCCCAGCTATGCCTGCCTCTTCGTAGGATATGTGGAACAATCCATCGTCCGCAACTACACTGGACCCACCCCCCACCTTTTCCTCCGCTACATCGATGACTGTATCGGCGCCGCCTCGTGCTCCCACGAGGAGGTTGAACAGTTCATCCACTTCACCAACACCTTCCACCCTGACCTCAAATTCACCTGGACAGTCTCAGATTCCTCCCTCCCCTTCCTCGACCTTTCTATTTCTATCTCAGGCGACCGACTCAACACGGACATCTACTACAAACTGACCGACTCCCACAGCTACCTGGACTACACCTCCTCCCATCCTGTCCCCTGTAAAAACGCCATCCCATTCTCTCAATTCCTTCGACTCCACCGCATCTGCTCTCAGCAGGACCAGTTCCAAAAACGCACAACCCAGATGGCCTCCTTCTTCAAGGACCGCAATTTCCCCCCCGACGTGGTCGACGATGCCCTCCACCGCATCTCTCCCACTTCCCGCTCCTCCGCCCTTGAACCCCGCCCCTCCAACCGCCACCAGGACAGAACCCCACTGGTCCTTACCTACCACCCCACCAATCTCCATGTACAGCGCATCATCCGTCGTCATTTCCGTTACCTCCAAACGGACCCCACCACCAAGGATATATTTCCCTCCCCTCCCCTATCAGCATTCCGTAAAGACCACTCCCTCCGTGACTCCCTCGTCAGATCCACACCCCCCACCAACCCAACCTCCACTCCCGGCACCTTCCCCTGCAACCGCAGGACGCGCAAGACTTGCGCCCACACCTCCCCCCTCACCTCCCTCCTAGGCCCCAAAGGAAACTTCCATATCCGCCACAGATTCACCTGCACCTCCACACATATCATCTATTGCATCCTCTGCACCCGATGTGGCCTCCTCTATATTGGGGAGACAGGCCGGCTACTTGCGGAGCGTTTCAGAGACCACCTCTGGGACACCCGGACCAACCAACCCAACCACCCTGTAGCTCAACATTTCAATTCCCCCTCCCACTCCACCAAGGACATGCAGGTCTTTGGACTCCTCCATCGTCAGACCACAACAAAACGACGGTTGGAGGAAGAACGCCTCATCTTCCGGCTAGGAACCCTCCAACCACAAGGGATGAACTTGGATTTCACCAGTTTCCTCATTTCCCCTCCCCCCACCCTGTCTCAGTCAAATCCATCAAATTCAGCACCGCCTTCCTAACCTGCAATCTTCTTCCCGACCTCTCCGCCCCCACCCCAGTCTGACCTATCACCCTCACCTTGACCTCTTTCCACCTATCACATTCCCGACGCCCCTCCCCCAAGTCCCTCCTCCCTACCTTTTATCTTAGCCTGCTGGACAAACTTTCCTCATTCCTGAAGAAGGGCTTATGCCCGAAATGTCGATTCTCCTGTTCCCTGGATGCTGCCTGACCTGCTGCGCTTTTCCAGCAACACATTTCCAGGACTTTGGTTAGGCCACATTTGGAGTACTGTGTGCAGTTCTGGTCGCCTCACTTTAGGAAAGATGTGGAAGCTTTGGAGAGGGTGCAGAGAAGATTTACCAGGATGTTGCCTGGAATGGAGAATAGGTTGTACGAGGATAGGTTGAGAGTGCTAGGCCTTTTCTCGTTGGAACGGCGAAGGATGAGGGGTGACTTGATAGAGGTTTATAAGATGATCAGAGGAATAGATAGAGTAGACAGTCAGAAACTTTTTCCCCCGGTGCAACAGAGTGTTACAAGTGGACATAAATTTAAGATGAAGGGTGGAAGGTATAGGGGGGATGTCAGGGGTAGGTTCTTTACCCAGAGAGTGGTGGGGGCATGGAATGCGCTGCCTGTGGGAGTGGTAGAGTCAGAATCTTTGGTGACCTTTAAGTGGCAATTGGATAGGTACATGGATGGGTGCTTAAACTAGGACAAATGTTCGGCATTACATCGTGGGCCGAAGGGCCTGTTCTGTGTTGTATTGTTCTATGTTCTATGTTCTAAAACCAATGAGTCTTTACTCATTTTTGTTCCCATCACATTCTTAGCATCGTCTCCAATGCTGGCAATCTCAGGGGAAAATATTAGGTATTGGTGGGGATGAACATGATTAACTCTACATCAATTTATTTGGGAAAGATTAATAAAATCTTAAACTGGGTTAAGCAAGTATATTAGAAAGAAGTACAAAATTCAGGTGGCTTGATAAGAACAATTTATATACAGTTCATTTATTCGTATTCAAGAAGGGTTTCCTGATATGACAGATACACACAAACCCGCAAAAGTAAAACACAGTGTCTTAACAATAATTCTCGAGTTTTTTGAAGCTGTGATGCTGCTGACTCCATACTGCACTGAATAATAGATCACCTGATAAGACTATGTGTATCAGAAGGTTGTGACAGTAGCACAGGCTCTGGGAATAAGATGGGGTGACACCTGAAAAGATAGAAAAGAAGAATGTTCAGTGTGTGAAAAACAAGATGCATATCTGAGGCAGATTATTTCAGAATTTGAGTAATGTATAGCAACATGTGAATATCTGAGATTTCTTGCCCTGGGCACAGCTCTCTCCCAAGAGTCATTTCTGGGGTAGTGCTCTCCCAAAGCATTGACCTGTACCTGGGTCTCCTAGATTATTTGTTAAATAATCAACCTCAACATCAGGAAATACATACCTTTTTATTCTGTTACTGATGCAAAATTACATCTTGCATCCTGTTTTCTGACATTCCTACCTATTTGCATGATTTTTATAACTGTATAATGCTGGATTGCTACCAACCTAGAAAAGGCTCAGAAGCATTTAAATGACCAAGCGGCACCATTCATATAAACATAACTGTAATGATCAACACAAGACAGCCCACTGGTTCATGAGGCAGTCTCACACAACTGTGATTCCTTACATATTTCACCATAAGATGTGCAGGTCCAAAGATGTGCAGGTCAGGTGAATTGGCCATGCTAAATTGCCCATAGTGTTAGGTAAGGGGTAAATGTAGGGGTATGGGTGGGTTGCGCCTCGGCGGGTCGGTGTGGACTTGTTGGGCCGAAGGGCCTGTTTCCACACTGTAAGTAATCTAATCTAATCTAATCTAATCTAATAAATAAAACTCATCTGAAAATGTTATGATCCCCTTGGAGTGATAACAAAACAGATACAAATGCAAGCACGAAAAATATTGAAAATTCATTTCTGCCTCCACCATACCCAAATAAAACCAACCACATTGGTTCCATGATATCACACAATGACTACCTTCTGCCCCAACAGGGCACAGTCGAAAGGATAAAACTGAATTTGTGCTCAACACGTGAACCAACTGTTTTGAGGAAAATAAAGAACTCACATACACTAATGATGTTTTGGTCTACTACAATTACAACTGTGATCCCTCCTCCTAATTTAGTAAAAACAAGCTATCCATACAAATACTCAATTCCTGTATTCACCCCGAAATGTGTACTTCAGTAAGTACACAGTCCCAGTTCTTTGTGCCCCTCACTGTAGCTAAGTGTTGCAAACTGGGACTTAATCTAGTAGAGTTCCTCTAATCCAGACTTGTGGCGGAGGCAAATTTGTGTTCCCGGTGGCCTCTGCGTCCAGAATAGATTCATGGAGGTGATAATGGAGTCAAGTTTGGGTGAGTACGGGACCTAGTGGCAGCTGCATTGGCAAGTTCAGCAAGGTCCAGCAAGGACCCATGGTGGTGGCAATATTGGTGGAGGCAATGTGGTGCCGAAGTGTGGTGATTCTTGTCCCAGTGGCACATCAAGGGGATATGTGGATGGCTGTTCCACGCCCATAACTGAGCACTTCACGACAAGGGCTTGAAAGTTGGACTTTATTTCTTTATTTTTCTGCCTTGATATTTTATGTTTTGATTATATCTTTTGGTGTTTTAAGATGGCGCCAAACAGTGGTGACGCCATTAAACATTTTTAACTATATTTTGTAACAACTGTTCTTCAACTGAAATCTAAAATGTCTTGTACAGGTAGTTACTTACTAATAATTTCTACAATTCTGTTTCTAGGATATTTATTTTGTTTTGTAAGAATCAAGCACATCAAAATTGTGGCAACACCTCGACCCACATGATGATAAGATGCCAAGTTTAAGGTTAGCTCTGCAGGTGATCATTTCCTATTGACTTTAGTGTATAATTAATAATTGCCTGACATTTCATTTTCAAATGGACACCTCACCATGCACACAAAGATGTTACTCCCACTTGTTTTGACTTCTTATTCATTCAATTTTGTTTTCCATTGCTGAACTTCCAAATCCTACCCTTCTAAGTGTTTAAGGTCAGGAGAGTTAGGAATTAATCACACTTTGGGGCAATTTTCTCATGCCGGAGCAACTGAAATATACTGTGGTACTTAATTGTTCATTAAAAGTAAGTTCAGTAAAATTTATAAAGCTATGTCTTTCTTATAATGCTGCAGTTGTTTGAGCTTTTCCTTTGTGAATCCATTTATGAATGTATATTTAAGGACTGACATAAATGAAACATTATTGTCTCTTATTTAGCGTCGCATTACCTTTCTCAATTCTGTCATGATGAGTATGGGCCAAAAGAATGACACATGTGAAACACCTATCCCAGACACCATACATTTTAAATACTGCCTCCACATTTACTGAGTGGTGGAGCTCTTGTAGACCATATACCAATGCGTTGTTGCAAGAAACACTATAAAATAAGTGTGAATGTTAAATGTTGCCTTTTCATGGTATAAATTGTACATGAGAAACTAATATGTTCCACTTGGAAAGGTGCATTCTTCTCAGAATGGATGTATAAATCGTGTGGACATTTTTTAACACGTTCTGAAAACATGCTGGAGTGTGAAACAGAATTCTGTGCTTCACAGCAGCTGTGCTGCATCATTTACTGGATTACTAAAAAGTCATAAAAGCAAGTGAGTTTGATGACAACTTTAACATGCAGCCAGCAGACAAAGGTTCTCTCCCACATCATCGCAATTATAAGGTTCTGAAGCTTTGTATTTAAAGGTCACCAAGGCCATCCCTTCAACTCACAGCAAACCAGCAACTCCAGAACAGCCAGTGGTCATCCTCCCAGTCCATTCTCTCTAAAGATGTCTGCAGGATATGAGATCGCAGCCACCTATTTCACAGATTTCTGTCTCTGCCCCGGCCTGTGTCTGCAAGAACGCATACAACCATCTTCTCAAAACAACCTCTTAGAAATTGGGTCATCTCTCAGTCTAACTCACATTCATGCTATCGTACTCATGACGTGCACTCGAGGGCTCATACTCTTATGCTCCCAATCTTCTATCACTTCTCAGGTACTGTGCTTCCTATTCACTGGGGAGAGGTCACTGCCTGGCATGGCTCTATATGCTCACTAAGTGCTAATGCACACCCTTCTATTCACACTCTCAATTCTTCTACTACTTCTCACTGTAGGACAAGTCCTTGCACAATATAAAATATGACCCAGACCAGTGGAAGACGTTAAGATCTCTGAGACATCACATCCTTTGAAGAAGGTGGCTGCTGTGGATCAGGATGGTTCCAGTGCCTACAGGCGATCAGTAGGACAGAAGGCAATGAGCAACATTGCTATCTGTTTTTCTCAGATGTGCAGCCAGTTTCAGAGTCACAGCAAGGCTTCTGTTTCTCCACATTTACGTTTCTCTCTTAGATATGAGCAGTCCAACAGCCAGCAACACACAACTACGTTGAGAAGCTCTTTACAAGCAGAATATCTGGAGATGAAACCAATGAAATCTCAGAGGAGGTGCTCAACATTATCACATCACAAGCAGATAGAAGAACTCTGAACTTTGCATTTATAGCAAAAAGCTTCTCTTCAGAGAAGTTAGAACAGAATCCGTTTAACGTGACCTTGGATTGGCACTGCCAGCAATCAATCTGACTGAAAGCCCTGAGCTTGCCACCCTTCTCATTGTGTGGCAGTGGTCAGGACATGCAAGGTTGTCATGGTTTTCTTGTATCAATGGGGTTTAATCGAACGGGATCCACCCTCTCCTTTTCCTGCAGGGTCTTGAGGATGCTACATGCTGACACTTCCTATTGGACCTGTAGTCAAAGGTGTTTCTCTTTGCAAATTTCTCCACAAAGTACAGGTGATACAAAGTGGTCCAATGACTTGCCACATTCTGCAACAATGTTCTATCTTTTGCTACTCCAGGGACAGGTAGAACCTCAGTACGTAATGACACTTTTTTTTATAGTGAAGGTTTACGCACAACTTGATACAGTCGTGCACAAAGGTGGGCCTTCAGGATGAGGGCAGCACTTAGGTACACTACTCCCCCTATATCCAGAGCTTTGTCCATGGAGTCCCTGTGGACACGGTCCAACTAGAGTTCCAGATAAAGTGGAAGATTGCTCGGGTGAAGACAATAGCGCATGTCTGGGAGCAAGCTAGACATGTGCCATGTACAACAGAGAAAGTGTCTCATACCTAATGACCAGGCTTTTACCTGCAATGGAGAGAGAGTGGCACTCAAAAAAGCCCAGTTTCTGCCTCACCTTGGCAATACACTTCTCCCAAGACTTTGTGCACACCTTGGTCCCTCTGAACCATATTCCCAATGTGTTATCACCACAACTTCCAACAAACACCAAGACGCTGCTTAGTTGGTGGTGAGAAGGGCATTAACTTTGAGAACATACATGTATGCCCAGACTCTTTGTATCACCACATGCTGCCCTCCAAAGTCTGGAAAAAAGATGCAATGGTTTTTGTTGAGGTTTGGCCTGGGTAGTGCCGTGACACAGGACTCTGTGTTCTACAGTCTGTTCACTGGGACACACACCAAGACAAACATCAACTGTGCCTGGAGGACCATCACCTCGGTGAAAGATGCCCTTTGGTCTGCCTGAAACTTGTTGGTCTTCCAGAGCAAGGAGCTGACCTCAACTCTGTTGCAGCCTGGCACATTCCAAGATACAAGACTATGTACTAAGAGATGGACTCAAGCTTGGGGTAGCTGCTGCAAAGGTGCAGTGGGGAAAGATCACTGTCTGAGGTCTTTCTGCTGAAGTTAAATGGGGCTCCATTCAGTTATTGGACCTTCCTGGTTCCCTGTAAATGTAATTGTAATCTTGTACATATAACAATGCCTTAGGTTTGTTTGCTGGAAAGAGTCAAATTCCAATGTTTGTTTGTTCCTTCATATGCTACTGTACAGAACTGAACTGCTTTTGTGACTATGTGGAGATAAAAATATTTTTATGAAGTATGTTTTTGGAAGTAAAAATGTTCTTTTGTCAATGGGGTAGCCTTTAGCTTGCAGTTGCCTCCCTTCTTGCATTGCTTACTGCAGAGATCTTGAGGTTGCAGAAATGTACCTTGGATCCATGGGTGCCATTCACAAAAATAGTTCTCATTCTACAGCTCAGCTGCTGACTGACATGAGCATAATCCCCTGGACTGATAGGAGCACACTGCCACCCCCATCTCTGACTGGCGGGAGTACAATCGTCACCCTAGTCCTAGACTCACAGGAGCACAGCCCTATCCCCATCCCAGACTGACTAGGATACACCCTCACTGTCATCCCAGACTGACTGGGATACACCCGCGCTGTCATCCCAGACTGACTGGGATACACCCACGCTGTCATCCCAGACTGACTGGGATACACCCACGCTGTCATCCCAGACTGACTGAGATACACTCTCGCTGTCATCCCAGACTGACTGGGATATACCCTCGCTGTCATCCCAGACTGACTGGGATATACCCTCGCTGTCATCCCAGACTGACTGGGATACACCCTCGCTGTCATCCCAGACTGACTGAGATACACCCTCACTGTCATCCCAGACTGACTGAGATACACCCACGCTGTCATCCCAGACTGACTGGGATACACCCTCGCTGTCATCCCAGACTGACTGGGATATATCCTCGCTGTCATCCCAGACTGACTGGGATACACCCTCGCTGTCATCCCAGACTGACTGGGATATACCCTCACTGTCATCCCAGACTGACTGAATCAAACTCCCATCTTGGTCCCAGTCTGATGGGAACACAGCCTCACCCCCATCATTGCCTGACTGCAGCACACCCCCACCCAGACTGACTGGAACACACTCCCACCTGCCTTTGTCTTCGTTCAGTCTCACTGCTTTCCAGTTCCACATTGTTCAGACATTGACCCTACTTCTTTCCCATTTTCAGGTCTCCCTGCAGCTCTGCCACAAGCAGCCGCCTTTTATGTGCCTGAAAGCTTGCTATTTAGCCATGAATTGCCCTGTATTTTCTGTGGGTTTGGAGATGTCAGTGAGACAGACTGGCCTGGCCTGCTGTTCACAGTGTGCATGAGTACTCATCCTGAGGACAATGGTGAAGTACAAATGCCAGATACGCAGTTGCTTTTTGATGTCAAGTCTCTGAAGAGTTGAGTTTCTCGATTGGGTAGAAATTAATTGGAAGTGAAGTTAATTCCAGTAAATTGTGGTTTTAATGAGACGTAAACACCAGCAGATAGTCCTCTCACCGCCCACTGACTTTATCTCAGTGGTGAGGATGTGATTTTTTTTGCCTTTCCAGCAATTGAGGTTCCCCACATGATGTTCTCACCGAGGTGGAACAGGAATGAGGAACTTCAGCTTTGAGATTAGATTGAAGAAGTTGGGACAGTACTGATTGAGGTTTTTGAAATCATGAGCAGGCTGGTAGAGTAGAAATGGAGAAGCTCTTTCTGCTTATAAAAGGAAGAAGAAAAAGAGTGCACAAATTTAAAGTGATGAGCAAAGGCAGCAAGAGTGATGTGAGAGAAACTTATTTCACATGCCGAGTAGTTGGGATATGGAATGTACTGGCCGGAAGTATGGTGGAGGTAGGTTCAACTGAGGCACCTGAGGAGTACTATGTATGATTATTTGGATAGTAGTGTTTAGAAATATGTGGAGATTGGCAGCAGATAACATAACTGGGCCAAATGGCCTTTTCCTGCGCTGTAATTATTCTGTGATTGGATGATCCCACCCTGTGTTAATATTGTTGAAGTTTGAACTATTCAGGATTATCTTCTGTGCTTAACATCCCAATAAAATATAAATTTTACTTTATGGAGATACTGGTGCTTTCACTCTGTCAGTGTTTTCTGCTATAGCATCATTCTCTCAGAATTTCCTGTTTCTGCTGTTGTCCATCCAACATGAGTATGTCGGGGGGGAAACATCATTCTGAATGTTTTGTGAGAGAAGGGTTGAAAGGGAGTGAAGTTTACAAAATTGTGAAGCCATTAAGATTGGAAGCTTTTTAATTAATTATGGGTCAGTCTGAGTAAAAATTGCTACTGATCTCTAGGAACCTATATTCTAGTATCAAATGGTTAAGCTGTGATGGGGTGTCATCTCTCTGTCTGTCTCAATGTCTTGCTGTCTGTGACTCTGCAACAATCACCACAGGGAGAAGGTGCCACTCCTGATAACATGTTTCAAGTGTATAACACAACCAGGTGATCAAACAAGGTAGCTTTTGAAATTACTTAAATTCAACTTGTGAAATGAACTTATCATATCTTTCTATAGTGTGTGTGTGCCTCATTGTAAAGGTCAGCCGACTATAGCATTATAGGAAGGGTATTTACATATGATTGCATTTCAATACAAACACTTACTGATTTATCACCTTAAGGAAACACTTATATGCTCATTGGTATGGTATGCTGTTTAGCCAAGTGCCTTGAAACCATTATCTTTCTCATGTAACAGGAGACAGGTATAAACAAGACCTCTCCAGATAAGTATTATTGGAGTAGCATTCCAGCCTGGTGAGCTCTAGGCCTTTTGATGTAACAAATCTCAGACTAATGTGACTAGGAGATAAAGTATTATTTGATCAAAGAAACCTGGATAAGTTATTTACAGTTTGTATAGTGTTAGGAATCCAGACATTGCAATGTACTTTCTAGACAAGACTATGCTATTGGATATCAATTCTGTGAATGGAATCAGTGATGAAAACTTCGATAATAGTCAAAGATCAGTGTTACTCAATTGAATGGAAAGGAAAATCAGGAGTAGCTTCAGCTCTTCGACCTCAATATGTTTAGATGGTGGTTACTCTTTTCACTTCTGGCAGCAGTTTGTTAACTGTTGTCTCTGGTTTTGTTTCGACTCAAGCTAAGGCCTTTCCAGGCTGGCTGCTTGTTGACATGTACAATTTGGCTTGCAGGGAATGTAAATGACCTGATCATCTACTGGGCACAGTATTACTCAGTTGGAATATCATACACATACAAAAGACCCACATAATTAAGTTTGGCAGTAATATTATGATCCCATTACACTGGTTATGGTATCAATTTCACACCCTAAAATAGGTGAGTTTGATTCAGATCAAACATTGATTTTGTTTTTAAATCTCAATCAAGACCCCAACCAACATCAGATTTCACACTTCTGTGTTTAATGGAGGTGGGTCAAATGTGTACAAGCAAAGATGGAGATGGGTTGGCAATTTAACATCCATTTAATTAATTCAGTCATTTCTGGTTCAAGCTAGTGCAGATTTAACATTGGGCAAAAGTGAGGACTGCAGATGCTGGAAATCAGAGTCTAGATTAGAGTGATGCTAGAAAAGCACAGCAGGTCAGGCAGCATCCGAGGAGCAGGAAAATCGACATTTTGGGCAAAAGGTATTCATCAGAAGGCTTTTGCTCAAAATGTTGATTTTCCTGCTCCTCGGATGCTGCCTGACCGGCTGTGCTTTTCCAGCACCACTCCAATCTAGACGCAGATTTGACATTACAAGTCAGACTTCGCATGCCTCAGGAACTCTGGCCTTTGAAGTAAAAGTGATGCTATCTTCAGGAAGAAGCACCACTTCTATGTCAAAGAGACAGGAACGTTTCCTCCAAGTTCACCAAACTCCTGCCTGTTAAATCCTGCTTCCAAATATCCCAGGGATTGTAGATCAGACACCACTTCCCTCCACTCACGGGGATTTAATGCTCTGACTCAGAGTTGATAGGAGTTGAGAGTGTGTTGCTAGAAAAGCACAGCCGGTCAGGCAGCATTCGAGGAGCAGGAAAATCAACGTTTCGGGCCGGAGCCCTTCATCAGCCCTGACCTGCTGTGCTTTTCCAGCAACACACTCTCAACTCTGATCTCCAGCATCTGCAGACCTCACTGTCTCCTTCCAGAGTAGATAGGAGTCAATGTGATGCTGCATGAAGGGAACTCAAAAAGAGTAAGTCATTTTTAACATGACAAGCATATGAAAACATATTTAATGGCAGCTTCAATTTGTATGTCAACTCGGCCTTAGCCAATAGACAGGAGAAGGTGCATCCTTCAAGGAATTTGGAAAGTAAGGTTCATGACATGCCACTGTGGCTCAAACCTTGACAGATTGCTTGTCTAAATGTAAAACTGTGGATTTTGAACAGATATTTGCTCTCCTGTACCAGGCAGGCTTTTTACTGCTCACAGCATTGAACACAAAATTGTGTGATCATATCTTGTTCCGGCCACATGAGAAGGTGTGAAATGGCTTCCCTTTTTTTCAAACTCTTCAATTGGTTATGACAGGTTTACGTTCTTTTGTATGTGACATGCCCATCTCCAAATAAAAATGTAGTTAACTAGTTGTGCTTTAAGAAACTAATCAACATGGTAATTTATATTAAAGAGATAGTAAGTTTACTAATGGTTTAACCCAAGGAAGATAGTTTTAAAAAGTGAATGTCAACTGTACTACCTTCATGAAATGATGAGAGCCTATACTAACACACATTTATAAAGCTTAAGTGAAATGGTGCACAATACAAAAGATAAAATAAGATACAACTCAGAGTCCTTTGTCTGTCTTTGAGGTGTAATGTTTTAACCTGAGGCTGATGTTGATTGTATGGACTCTTACTTTCTTGAGCGGTTTGCCATAATCATGTTGGTCATGTCAGAAGCATTACCCTCATAACACTCCTGGTTATTTTCTCAAAGAAAATTGGTTAAATTTGCCAAATACAACCATCCCTTAAATTCATGCTGACTATGCCGGATTATTCCATGTCTGTCCAAGATATATTCCATCCATCAGGATTTGTTTCAATAATTTCCTCACTCACTGAGGTTAGAATGATTGGCCTATATAATTTCCTGGTCAACCCTTTCCTCAATTTTAATAGTGGGATCATGTTGGCAGCCATCTGGTATCTCATCTGTAGCGAAACAGGATTTGAAAATTACTGCCAAGGCCCATGATATCTCTTTCTTTGTCTTCCTCAGCAGGCTGAATACATCTCATCAAAGCCTGTGGAATTATCCAATTTTAAGGCTGCTAAACCTGCCAGTACCTACTCTCTCTCTATTAACACACCAATTTTTTCCTTAATCCTATCCTTTGTGCCCCTTGACATCATGGTTCTCCTGTCTTGGTCCTATTCTTTGTCTTTAGGGGACCATATTTGCTCTGTACATTCACTATTTCCCCTTGAAAACCTCCCACTTGATACAGCTCTGATACAGTGTTATCTGCATGCAGCTGCTGGCACTCCAGTTGGCCAAATCATATCTTGGTAAAATTACGCTTTCCACTGTCTTGAACTTTCATTCCTGGCCCATCCATAACTATCCCAAATTGGCTTTATCTGCAAATAGCTGCTATCATTGTACTTGTGTCAAATTGTATCTGAGTAAAATTTGCCTTCCACAGTTTAGAATGTTTATTCCCATCCCTATTCCATTTAATATATGGAGAGTTTTCTTCAAATACTGCCTTAATATTTTAAACTTCTCTGAATTGTAATGATGCATTTGATCCTTGCTCTGTCCCTAACTGTGGGAGGCTTCCTAGAGGTCCCCCAAACAACATGACTGCACCTTTTCCTTGATCAGCTTTTGATGGGAGAAAGTGAGGATTGCAAATGCTGGAGATCAGAGTCATAAAGTGTGGCGCTGGAAAAGCACAGCAGGTCAGACAGCATCCAAGGAGCAGCAGAATCAACGTTTCAGGCATAAGCCCTTCTGCAGGAATGTGGGGTTTATACCCATAATGTCGACTCTCCTGCTCCTTGGATGCTGCCTGCCCTGCTGTGCTTGTGCAGTGCCACACTTTTCGATCCTTCTTTTTGATGGCCCAGCTTGTCAAAACACTAACACTAGGAATGTTAAATTGCCAATCCTGACCATACTTCAGCCAAATTTTGATTATGGGTATGATATCATTCACCGATAAAAGCAGAATACTATGGATGGTGGACATGGGTTCAAAACCTGCCATTGCTGATGGTCAGGTTTGAATTAAATTTTAAAAATCTGGAATTAAAAAAATCTTGTGGTTGATTGTTATCATTACTTAGGTCTTTACAAAATCTCTCCCTCATCGTCAGCAAAATAAAAGAGCTGGTCATTAACTTAGGGAAGCAAGGGGAGGGTACACCCCCTGTCTGTATCAGTAATGCTGAGGTGGAGTTGGTCGAGAGCATCAAGTTCCTGGGAATGAGGATCATGAACCATCCGTCCTGGTCTATCCACATTGATGTGATGATCAAGAAAGCACAACACGGGGGATAAGGAAATTTGGCAAGTCTATAAAGACTCTTACCAATTTTTATCGATGCACCATAGAAAGCTTTCTATCTGGATGCATCATGCCTTGGTATGGCAACTGATCTGCCCAACACTGTAAGAAACTACAGAGAATTGTGAACACAGCCCAGTCCATCACACAAGCCTTACATCCATTTCATTCATTCTTCTCACTGCCTTGGAAAGGCAAAAACATAATCAAAGATCCCTCCCACCCTGATTATAATCTCTTCCAACTTCTGTCAGGCAGAAGATACAAAAGGTTAAACACATGTATCAACAGGTACAAGAACAGCTTCTTAACTGGTGTTATTAGACTTTTGAATGAACCCTTCAAATTTTAAAGTCATTGTTGACCTTGCTCTTTGCGCACCTTCTCTGCAGCTGTAACATTTTATTCCTCACTCTATTCTATTACACTTTTGCACTTTGTTTGGTATGAATCTACCTGTATTGCACACACAACAAAAATTTTCACAGTACCTTGGTACAAGTGACAATAATAAATCAAAAATCATTCTTTTTATTCTCTAATGTCTTTTAAGGAAGGAAATCAGCCATCCTTAGCTGGTCTGGTCTCGAGTGTCAAATGCCACTAGAGACCAACAGCAAAGCAGTTGTCACGTAATTGCCCGCTGGTGATTATGGATTTGCAACAAATGCCAGCACGAATGAACAGAATAACATTTGAAATTGGCCGAATCTACTTTCCTCAGAAAAGAAATAAGTTGGGCTATTAATGAGATGGAAATGACACCATTGCCTGTGTTAAGAGGCTCTGAATTCGTCCTTCTCAAGAGAAAATCAAAAATTCCTTTCAAGAAGATTCTGATGTTTTTGCTGTATTTTCCTATATTTCCCGACATTGACCACGCCGCTTAGTGGAGTTGAAAATCCCTCCCGACCAGCTTCATTGTGCTTCAAAATTCTCCAGATGCATTACACTTAGCTTTAAAATTACTCAGTATCACAGACAGTATCAACGCTCTTCATTGTCTCCAGGTGTCCAGTATTCCTCGTAGACACAGCAAGCTGCTGGTTAGCTGGGACCGAATATAAGAGATTAAAATGCTGAGTTTCTCTCTCAGCCCGTGAGGCCACAGCTGGGTGTTTTATGTTCCTCGTTTAGTACAGGTTACAGTTGTTTCTTTCACTTTCTGAACTTCTTTCCTTTCTCATTAATCTATTTTCTTTTTTATAACTGTTTTCTTTTGCAAATTTGCAGCAATCCATTGGTCTCAGGTTGCGAATGTTACCCCTTCATTGATTAACATCCTTCTCTACCAACTGAACAGCTCAGTGAAGCAACTTTAAGAACCCGCCCACTGTAAAATTAAAGTGGCCATGTGACGCCTGTTAAGTTCGCAGTCTGAAATGTACTGGCCACCTTTCTTTTTCGCAAGATTTGTAATTGGCCAAGAAGGTATCTGGTTTGGAAGCTGCTGGCTTCGGTAACTTCCTGACAATCACTGTTAGCAGTAATCCCGAAAACGGCCGACAGTCACTCCAGGGGCTTGAAGACGGGTATAATCGAGCAATGTGAACGAACACCACCAGGGGGAGGATTTTACAAAGGACAGTGTCCTCTCTAATGCTGCTGCAGGACAGTACAACAGGCTCAATTCCATTGTCATTTCTGGAAAATAAGTTACATCAAAGTGGATGATTGTAATCATAGTGTCTCCATTAGGAGCTCCACGTGGCAAACTGTGCAGCACAGTTAGTTTTCAGTCGAGTGAAAGTGAAATGCTGAGATGCTGAGAAATGATTGATTTTTTTTCATTACTGATGTAAAATAAAGTTATGCTTTTCTTAAAATCTGTATTTAAAATCAAACTCCATATTTTACAACATTATATGTATGTTCCATTTTGTAATTTGTTTTCTTTATTTAGTTAAGTGTGATAGTGAGTAAAATACAACTCAAGTACAAAATAGGAGCAGAAATCAGCCATTTGGCTGTTTGAACCTGCTCCAACATCAAGTAACATCATGGCTAACCTATTTCTTTTAAATTTCACATTCCTATTTATTCCCAATAACCATTTTCCCCATGCCTAACAAGAATCTGTCCTCTATCTTAAAAATATTTCGTGACCCTGTCTCCATCACCTTATAGGTGAAAGTGAGGACTGCAGATGCTGGAAATCAGAGTCTAGATTGGAGTGGTGCTGGAAAAGCACAGCAGGTCAGGCAGCATCTGAGGAACAGGAAAATCGATGTTTTGGGCAAAAGCCCTTGATCAGGAATCATTCCTTTTGCCCGAAACATCGATTTTCCTGCTCTTCCATCACCTTACATTCACACAACTCACTAAAATAATAATCTCCCAATATCTATACTTTAAGAGCGACACCTAAATTAAAACAGTCTGTATTGAAGTATAAGAGACATTACCATTTTCAAGTCCATATTTCCAGGACTACTTGGGTTCTTGGACCAGTCACCAGTCTGAGATTTGGAAAGATTTGAATAGATTTAGGGTATGAAAAAGCCCAGTAGATTTAAACGCTTGCCAGTTAGTGTCCCAGATCTTTAAATAAAACGTAGGGGATACAATTTGTTTAATTTTGGTTACTTGTTGTTGGTTAAATTAAAAGTGAGAGCAATGGCTCTTACAATTGCTAAAGAGGTTCTGGGGTTTGAATATGATTCCCAAATTTGCCAAGATAGTTTCGAAGGAAAGAAAAAGACCTTACTCTTAGAAGTAACAATGATGTTAGAATTGGGTTTAACCAAGGACAAAAGTAAAGCTGAAATTGTAAAGGAATTACTCAAACATTTAGGTGTTTCAGAGAAACAGACAAGTGCAGTAGAGCTTCTCTAAATTACAATTGTGGAAAATGGAGTTAGAAGTTAAACAAAAGAAGAGAGAAAGAGAAAAAGACAGAGCAACGAGAGAGGAAAAAGAGAAGGTTCAGAGCAACAAAGAGCACCAATAGGCTGCGCCCTCGGAACCACGCTGTGAAAGGTACCTTTTCATATGAAGCAGAAGACTGAAGAAAAGAAGACAGGAAAATCTACAAAGGGAAGACTGAAAGCTGACTGGTTTTCAAATTTGAATTTTTTGTTAAATTTAATCGGTGGTTTTATTGGCTCAGTGTAGTGTTATAGAGTGGGAAGGAGATAAATTAATCAGACAAAGAAGGATTACAGTGTAGATCGTTGTTGTTTAATGTTCTTTACTTGGAGTCAAAGAATAAATCGTTAATTTGTTTTCCTTTAAATAATGGGATTTGGGTGGTTCTTTGTCACTAATACTTTAACAGATTACGAGGCAAGATGAGTTTTTCTATGTCTGGTTTAAATTAGCAGAAGGGTTTACTCTGTGTTGTAACACCCATATCCCTTCACAAAAAACAGTCAGAAAGCATGTCTAGAGAAAATACAATGCTGCATATAATCTCTGTAACATTGTCAAATTCCCAGGAAACATGATTCAATGGAAATACCTAACCAATAATGAAGCACCTCCAGAAAGACAAATTCAGAAAAGAGGTGACAGACCTCTGTCAATGCAACATCAAGTGTCCTGTTACTGCCTCAGACCCTGGGATGGGAAGGAGAAAAATCAGTTGGATTCCCATTTGTGATCACCACTAGGGACTGTAGAATGACCTTGTGCCTCAAGAGGAATTTGGTTAGCACAGGTGACTGGTTTGCAATGCAAGATGTCAACAACCATACAGGTTCATTTCCTGCACTAGCTGGGATTTCCATGAAAGACTGTCCTTACCTGAAATGTGGTAACCCTCAGATTAAATCGCCACCAGTTGTTTCTCTCTAATGAGACAGCAGGCCCACCTTTACTTCAACCGAAGGAAAATAAACTTAGTCTTATGCACTGACAATTTTGAAGCTTTTATCTTTCTGTGCCATGTTGAATTGTGAAGCCAAAAGCAGAAAGATACTGCAGGTCATGGTGAAAAGCTGCAACTCCATGATTTGGACAGAGAAAGTGAGTTACATTGATTTCACTGTAGAATCCTCTCTGTGATTTGTGATTTTAGTCTGCACGAGATCAGCGGAATCAAGTGACTCTTCACTCCCTGACTGGAAATTCCAACCTGGTACATTTATATAGAAGGTGTTCTGGCTATTGCATCTGGCTCTGAGATGTCCCAGTGTGATTCCAAGTGGAAAACCAAAGCTGTCAACTTCAATTTCACCATCATTTTCTCAATCTAGAAGTGCAATCAATGTGGATGTAACTTGTCTAATAGCCCTGATATAGGTTTCCATTGCTCCCTTTGAACAGTTTCCACTACTTTAACAAAATAGATATTTTATTTTTTCTGTATAGTTATTTAACCCATTATGTGTGGCTATATTTTTGAATCTAGGGTTTACACACTTTTGGAATAATCTTGTAAACAGCTTAGTATCTGTACAACGAGTGTTGACATGGAAATAAGTAATTGTATGGGTTATATGAATTCAATTGCTGAAATTGGTTTGCCAGTACTGGAGTAAAGTAAAAGAATATATACTATTAATGTGAAAATCCCTATTGATAGTATTGATCTAAAATGAAACTTTGGATTTGTTTTCTTACTTGAAGTAATCATAGAGTCATAGAGATGTACAGCATGGAAACAGACCCTTCGGTCCAACCCGTCTATGTCGCCCAGACATCCCAACCCAATCTAGTCCCACCTGCCAGCACCAGGCCCATATCCCTCCAAACCCTTCCTATTCATATACCCATCCAAATGTCTCTTAAATGTTGCAATTGTACCAGTCTCCACCACTTCCTCTGGCAGCTCATTCCATACCCGCACCACCCTCTGTGCGAAAACGTTGCCCCTTAGGTTTCTTTTATATCTTTCCCCTCTCACTTGAAACCTATGTCCTCTAGTTCTGGACTCCCCGACCCCAGGGAAAAGATTTTGCCTTTTTACCCTATCCATGCCCCTCATAATTTTGCAAACCTCTATGAGGTCACCCCTCAGCCTCCGATGCTCCAGAGAAAACAGCCCCAGCCTGTTCAGCCTCTCCCTATAGCTCAAGTCCTCCAACCCTGGCAACATCCTTGTAAATTTTTTCTGAACCCTTTCACGTTTCACAACATCTTTCCGATAGGAAGGAGACCAGAATTGCACGCAATATTCCAACAGTGGCCTAACCAATGTCCTATACAGCCGCTACTTGACCTCCCAACTCCTGTATTCAATGCTCTGACCAATAAAGGAAAGCATACCAAACGCCTTCTTCACTATCCTATCTACCTGCGACTCCACTTTCAAGGAGCTATGAACCTGCACTCCAAGGTCTCTTTAGTCAGCAACACTCCCTAGGACCTTACCATTAAGTGTATGAGTCCTGCTAAGATTTGCTTTCCCAAAATGCAGCACCTCGCATTTATCTGAATTAAACTCCAGCTGCCACTTCTCAGCCCATTGACCCATCTGGTCAAGATCCTGTTGTAATCCAATGTAACCCTCTTTGCTGTCCACTACACTCCAATTTTGGTGTCACCTGCAAACCTTTTTAGATAGATTTTTTTTTAGATTAGATTATTTACAGTGTGGAAACAGGCCCTTCGGCCCAACAAGTCCACATGGACCCGCCGAAGCACAACCCACCCAGACCCATTCACCTACATTTACCCCTTCACCTAACGCTACGGGCAATTTAGCGTGGCCAATTCACCTAACCTGCACATTTTTGGACTGTGGGAGGAAACTGGAGCACCTGGAGGAAACCCACGCATCCAAATCATTTATGTAACTGACAAAAAGTAGAGGACCCGGCACCGATCCTTGTGGCACTCCCACTGGTCACAGGCCTCCAGTCTGAAAAACAACCCTTCACCACCACCCTCTATCTTCTACCTTTGAGACAGTTTTGTATCCAAATGGCTAGTTCTCCATGTATTCAATGAGATCTAACCTTGCTAATCAGTCTCCCATGGGGAACCTTGTCGTACGCCTTACTGAAGTCCAAAAAGATCACATCTACTGCTCTGCCCTCATCAATCTTCTGTGTTACTTCTTCAAAGGCTCAATCATGTTTATGAGCACAAAGCCATGTTGACTATCCTTAATCAGTCCTTGCCTTTCCAAATACATGTACATTTTGTCCCTCAGGATTCCCTCCAACAACTTGTCCACCACCGAGGTCAGGCTCACTGGTTTATAGTTCCCTGGCTTGTCCTTACCACCCTTCTTAAACAGTGGCACCACGTTTGCCAACCTCCAGTCTTCCGGCACCTCACCTGTGACTATGGATGATACAAATATCTCAGCAAGAGGCCCAGAAATCACTTCTCTAGCTTCCCACAGAGTTCTCGGGTACACCTGATCAGGTCCTGATCAGGTACATGTTTACCCATTTGAAGACATCCAGCACTTCCTCCTCTGTAATCTGGACATTTTGCAAGATGTCACCGTCTATTTCCCTACAGTCTATATCTTCCATATCCTTTTCCACAGTAAATGCTGATGCAAAATATTCATTTAGTATCTCCCCATTTTCTGTAGCTCCACACAAAGGCCACCTTGCTGATCTTTGAGGGGCCCTATTCTCTCCCTAGTTACCCTTTTGCCCTTAATGTATTTGTAAAAACCCTTTGGATTCTCCTTAATTTTATTTGCCAAAGCTATCTCATGTTCCCTTTTTGCCCTCCTGAGTATACTCCTACTTCCTTCATACTCTTCTGAGAAGTCACTCGATCTGTCCTGTCTATACCTTGATATGCTTCCTTCTTTTTCTTAACGAAACCCTCAATTTCTTTAGTCATCCAGCATTCCCTATACCTACCAGCCTTTCCTTTCACCCTGACAGGAATATACTTTCTCTGGATTCTTGTTATCTCATTTCCGAAGTCTTCCCATTTTCCAGCCGTCCCTTTGCCTGCAAACATCTGCCCCCAATCAGCTTTCGAAAGTTCTTGCCTAATACCGTCAAAATTGGCCTTTCTCCAATTTAGAACTTCAACTTTTAGATCTGGTCTATCCTTTTCCATCACTATTTTGAATCGAATAGAATTATGGTCACTAGCCCCAAAGTGCTCCCCCACTGACACCTCAGTCACCTGCCCTGCCTTACTTCCCAAGAGTAGGTCAAGTTTTGCACCTTCTCTAATAGGTACATCCACATACTGAATCAGAAAATTGTCTTATACGCACTTAACAAATTCCTCTCCATCTAACCCTTTAAACACTATGGCAGTCCCATTCTATATTTGGAAAGTTAAAATCCCCTACCATAACCACCATATTATTCTTACAGATAGCTGAGATCTCCTTGCAAGTTTGTTTCTCAATTTCCCTCTGACTATTAGGGGGTCTATAATCCTGAAGAAGGGCTTATGCCCGAAACGTCGATTCTCCTGTTCCCTGGATGCTGCCTGACCTGCTGCGCTTTTCCAGCAACACATTTTCAGGTCTATAATACAATCCCAATAAGGTGATCATCCCTTTCTTATTTCTCAGTTCCACCCAAATAACTTCCCTGGATGTATTTCCAGGAATATCCTCCCTCAGCACAGCTGTAATGCCATCCCTTATCAAAAACGCCACTCCCCCTCCTCTCTCGCCTCCCTTTCTATCCTTCCTGTAGCATTTATATACTGGAACCAGTTGCCAGTCCTGCCCATCCCTGAGCCATGTTTCTGTAATTGCTATGATATCCCAGTCCACTGTTCCTCACCATGCCCTGAGATCATCTGCCTTCCCTGTTAGGCCCCTTGCATTGAAATAAATGCAGTTTAATTTATTAGTCCTACCTTGTCCCTGCCTGCCCTGACTGTTTGACTCACTTCTGTTCTCAACTGTACCAGTCTCAGTCTTCACTATCTCCCTGGGTCATCAACACCATTCCCTCTGCACCTTACCAGTTTAAATCTTCCCGAGCAGCTCTAGCAAATTTCCCTGCCAGTATATTAGTCCCCTTCCAATTTAGGTGCAATCCGTCCTTCTTGTACAGGTCTCTACTCCCTCAAAAGAGGTTCCAATGATCCGAAAATGTAAATCCTTCTCCCATACACCAGCTCCTCAGCCATGCATTCTTCTGCTCTATCCTCCCACTCCTGCCCTCACTAGCTCATAGCACTGGGAGTAATCCAGAATATTACTCCTCTTGAGGACTTCCTTTTTAAATTTCTGCCTAACTCTCTGTAATCTCACTACAGAATCTCAACCTTTGATTTTAACAGGAGGTGTAGAAATTGATCTCAAATGTGACAGTAGAACAAAATGAGAGATATTGATTAACCACTTATTAAACTCAATATTCAGTTCCACTATATATAATTGAGTGGTGGAGACCTGATAGAAGTCTATAAAATAATGAGATGTATTGATGGGGTTGACGGTCAGAATCTTTTTTCCCAGAGTTGAAATGTCTAATATAATGGGGCATGCATTTAAGATTAGAGGGGCAAGTTCAAAGGAGATGTGAGGGGTAAGTTTTTTACGCAGAGTGTGGTAAGTGTCTGGAACGCACTACCAGGGGTGGTGGTAGAGGCAGATACGATAAGGGCACTGAAGGGACTTTTAGGTAAGTACATGAATATGCAAGGAATGGAGAGATATGGACCTAGGGCAGGTATAAAGGATTAGCTTCATTTGTCTCATGTTCAGCACAATATTATGGGCTGAAGAACCCTGTCCTGTGCTGTACCGTTCTATGTTCTAGTGGACTAATACATAATGCTTAGAGAGAACAGCTGATCCAATGTTACTTGCCTTGCACCATGGTCAGAGACGAATGTCTATTCCTGTGAGGTTCAGGTGAGAATATTGTTTGTTTGTTTTACAGATTCTACCACGGGAAGTAGGCATCATCACCTATCCTTATTTCCTTGTAGAGATCAGCAATCTTCTTTCTTTCTCAAAATTATTACTGGGATATGGGTGTCACTGAGTCAACCAGAATTTACTGTGCATCCCTAGCTGCTCTTGAGAAGGTGGTGGTGAGTTGTCTTCGTGAACTGCTGCAGTCCACGTAGAGTCATAGTCATACAGCATTGAAACAGACCCTTCAGTCCATCTCATCCATGCTGACCAATTTTCCTAAAATAAACTAGTCCCAATTATCTTCATTTGTCCCATATCCCTCTCTTTCTTATTCGTGGACCTGTCCAAATCTCTTTTAAGTGCTGTAATTGTGCTCGTCTCTATCACTTCCTCTGGCAGTTTGTTTCACATACAGACCACCCTCTTTGTGAAAAGGTGCCTTTTAAATCCCCCTCCTTTCACCTTAAAAATATGTTCACTAGTTTTGAGCTCCCCTAACTGAGGGAAAAGACCTTTGCTGTTCACCTTATCTTTGCCCCTCATGATTTTACAAAACTCGAAAAGATCACCTCTCAACTTTCTTTGCTCCAGTGAAAAAAAAGTCCCAACTTATCCAGGCTCTGCCTATAACACAAACCCTCTAGTCCCAGAAACATCCACACAATTCTCCAATTTAATGATATCCTTCTTATAGCAGAAAGACAGAATTGAACACAGTACTCCAAAGTGCCCTCATCAATTCCCTGTACAACTGCAATCTGACGTCCCAACCCCTGTATTCAGTGGTCTGAGCAATGAAGGTATGTGCTACATGCCTTCTTAACCACCCTGTGACTCAACTTCCAAAGAATAATGTACCTAAACCTGTCACCCTGCCATGAACTGTAGAAGTCCTGCCCTTGTTCATCTTAGCAAAATGTGATATAGGTATACCCGCAATAGCGTTATGAAAGGATTTCCAGGATTTTGACCCAGCCACACTGAAGGAGCAGCAATATATTTGGAAGTCAGGATGGTGAATGGATTGGAGGGGAACTTGGAGTTTGTGGAGCACTCATATATCTGCTGGCCTTGTCCAACCAGATGGAAGTGCCATGTGTTTAGAAGGTGCAGTCTAAAGAACCTTAGTAAATGTGTGCAATGCATCTTATAGATGGTACACACTGCAACTACTGAGTATCAGCAAGTGGAGGAAGTGGATGTTTGAAGCTCCAGTGCCAGTCAAGTGAGTTGTTTTGTTTTGGAAGGTGTTAAAACACTTGATTGTTATTGGAGCTGTAGATATCCAGGCAATTGTGGAATATTCCATCACAGTCCTGTCTTGTCTGTTATATACGGTGGAAAGAGTTTGGGGAGTCAGGAGTTATTCATACCAGGATTCCAGCCTCTGACCTGTTGTTGTAGCCAATATATATTTATATGGTTAATTCCATTCAGCTTTTGGTCAACTGTAACCCCCAGCATGTTGATAGTGGGAGGAAATCAGTGATGGTAATGCCATTTAATATCAGAGAGTGATTATTAGATTGTCTCTCATTCGAGATAGTCATTGCTAGGCATTTGTATGGCACGAATGTTACCTGCCACTTGCCAGTGCAAACCTGGATTTTGTTGCATTTAAAGATCAACCACTTCAGTATCTGACAAGCTGCGAATGGTGCTCAACATTGTAATCATCGGCAAATATTACCATTTTAGACCTTTGTGTTCATTCATAAAGCAAGTGAAGATGGTTGGGACTAGGTCACTATGCTAAGGAAAGCCTGCAGAGATGCCCTAGGACTGAAAGAAATGACCTCCAAGAACCATAACCTTTGTGCTGGATATGGCTCTAACCAGCAGAGACATTTCCTCCTGATTCCCATTAGCTCCAGTTGTTCATTTTTTTCATGATGGAAGGATGGGCCCAAGCTCCACACAAAATCTTGTGCCAAAGTGGTGCTGCATTCCCACATGCTCATTGACAGTGAGCTCAGGCTTTCTGTCTGCCTGCCAATCCACCAGTGTTTCAGTGTACACAGCTATCAAACTTCCCTGTCAGCCATCTCAGTGAAATTATCACCTGAATCCTGTGCAACTAAAGTTATGTGCACGCTATCTTCCAGTGAGCTGCACCTGGATGATGCCTTTCATCTATCCCTAGCTGCACCTCACTTGTAGATTCTCTCTCTGTTATGAAGATGTAGGGAGTACTGTAACTTCAAGAGTTGAAAAGCTAGCAAGGACTTAGAGAGGCATAGAGAGTCTGGAAAAATGTAACAATATAATGCTTGATCAGAACAGCTAGCATTGGCTGGGTTGCTATAAGACAAAAAGCAAATGCAAATTCGGTCTTTCAGTTTGAGTTATGCCCCAAGATACCAAACTCCAATCGAATTTGAATTTAATATTTTGACAATATTAAAACCAATGAAACAATCCGATGTTGTGGGGTTTAAGTATCAGACAGTTTGAACAGTTAGTCAGAGTGGCAAAGAACAGCCAAGCACCCAGCTCACTGGAAGATAGCGTGCACATAACTTTAGTTGCACAGGATTCAGGTGATAATTTCACTGAGATGGCTGACAGGGAAGTTTGATAGCTGTGTACACTGAAAGATACTAACTGCTCACTAAAGATAGTAACTGCTTACAAAATCATGTGCTCTCTTAAAGGTACCTTTAATTATCAACAACCTGTGAAACAGAATCCCTAAGAAGAAGAAGACAGAGGAAAATCTACAGATTTGAAACGTGATTAATTTTTTTTATAAATCACAATCAGGATTTTTTTTAATCGGACCAGTATTGTTGAGGGCAAGGTAAAAGATAGGTTAGAGAAAGGAGTTGTAAATGGTTGTTGGTTAATTATTCTCTGTTAGACTTAATAATGTTGTTAATTTTTACTCTAACTAGTGACTTTTGGGATAGTTCTTTGCGTCTTGAATTTTCACAGATTACTGCACAGGGTGAATCTCTTCTGCGTTGCTGGTTTAAATTAGCAGAGGTGTTTACCCCATGTTGCAACAGTCTCTAATCTATTTACTGAATTATGTGCAGTGGTAGTATCTGAGCTAATGGCTGGGTGTGTGAAATTGAGTGATCGTATTTCCTACTCATCACTGTTTTCCTGATTTTCACCTTTCATTCTTCTTTCACTACCTGACTGGTTACAGTTCCTCGATTCTATAGAAAAGAAAGGCAACCAACTGGTGCTGCAGTGAGGGCATGGGGAGGGAGAAGACATGCATATTTACATGATCCACAACTCTTAAATCGTGGATCAACTAAACTTTCCACACTTATCTATATCTCTCAGCAAAGGGATATAGATAAGTGTGGAAAGAGGCTGAACAGCCCACCCAGCCTGCACCAACCCTCTAAATAACAAGCCACCCAGACCCTATAACCCTACTTTTTCTATGGCTAATCCATTTCTGGCTTGCGAATCCCTGGAGATGACAGGCAATTTAGCATAGCCAATCTGTCTAACCTGCACATGTTTGAACTGTGGGAGGAAAACCAAGCAGATATAGGAGGAATATGTAAACTCCTCACATTGAATCACCCTTGCGTGGAATCAAACTTGAGCTCATGGCACTATGAGGCAGCAGTGCTAACCACTAATCCACAATGCCACCCTAAACGAAGAAAAGTTTGAAACCATTTCAAAGTATAGCTTTGGGAAGTGACCGAAAGATATTTCCACAGCAGAAGCAGTTTCTGTTCAGATTGTTTTCATATTGGAAATAACTAATAACAATTTGCACAGATTGTCATGCAGTTATAAATGATGTGTCATCTGGTATACATTTCTTTGTCTCAGCATTTCATGAAGGTTTTCTTGTCTGTCCAGGAATATATTTCACTTAAGTTATGTCTACTTTCATAACATGATGATGATGTGATACTGTTGAACCCATACTGTTCAGCAAACTCCTTAAAATCTCCAGAGATGAAATGATTTCCTACTAGCTTACATTCTCCTTTCAGGAATCCCTTCCTCAGAAAACAGAGATCATACCATTGAGGTGATTGTTTCGGCTCCCAATCCTTTCATCGTTCTGATAACTTTGTATAATGGTGTGCTGCTATGTGATATCACTCTTGATTGGATATGAATAACTTGACTCCCACTGTATGCTAAAGTCTGTGTGATACTTCATTAGTTTTCCTCACCATTTTCCTGCTGTGTATCTTGCTAGATTTAGTATACGCTATATAGTAGCATTATTCTTTGGATGTCTTTACAGAAGCCTATTAATTTGTAGCTGATCAGTCTGTGAAACTCACACTTCTCCGCTCCCTCATGCTTTTCTGCAATTTCTGGAGTTGTTCTCCATGCATTGTTTTGGGCATGAATATTCCGAATCTGGTGAGCAGAACACTGATTCTTCGATGGAGTACCATGTCTGGAAGTGTGTTGCTGGAAGTATCATTAGGAAAGAGTTCTGATGAAGGGCTCCGGCCCAAAACGTTGATTTTCCTGCTCCTCGGATGCTGTCTAACCTGCTGTGCTTTTCCAGCATCTGCACCTCACTGTCTCCTACCATGTGTGGAAGATCAATTCAGCAGTCATGCTGCCTGTGTTGGTTGCAGTTTCTCAGACTATCGTTTTATCGCTTTGTTGGGAAAGTATCTGAAACTGTTCGTCTTCACTATTATATCTTCCTCACTCAGTTTTGGTGGTGCTCTGTTCACTAGTGATGGATCTTTACACCTCACTTTTTAATCTCGTGTTTCTCCAAATAAGACATCTGCCAGTACTATTTCTCTTCCTCTTTGTAGTTCAGCATGGGATTGAAACCCTGATGCTATGTGTTCGACAGAATTTTTTATTCAAAATGCTTTGAAATAATTTCTTCAGTATGTTCAACTGAGAACAGTAAAGGCTTTCCCACTCAATGGGTGTACTTATCTAACTCCCGCCTCAGAACAGACCCTTGCCCTATCAACAAATCCACTGCCTCCTTCTCAAAGAAGATCAAGAGTCTTATGTCCAGCATAAATGGGAGGGGTGTGGGGTTGGGGGGAAGGTAGCTGGGAATGTGATAGGTAGATGAAGGTGGGGGAGAAGGTTTTAGGTCAGAGAGGAGGGTGGAGCGGATAGGTGGGAAAGAAGATGGACAGGTCAAGAGGGTGGTGCCGAGTTGGAGGCTTGGGACTGGGATAGGTAGTGGGAGGGAAAATGAGGAAACTGGTGAAATCCACATTTAGCCCGTAAAGTTGCAGGGTCCCAGGGTGGAATATGAGGCATGCTTTCAGGCGTCAGGTGGTTAGGATTTTGGCAATGGAGGACGGCCAGGACCTGCATGTCCTTGGTGGACTGGGAGGGAAAAGTGTTCAGCCACAGGGTTGTGGAGTTGGTTGACGTGGGTGTCCCAGAGATGTCCTCTGAAATGATCCATAAATTGGCGTCCTGTCCCCTTGATGTGGCGGAGACCACATCGGGTGCAATGGATACAGTAGATGACATTAGTGGAAGTACAGGTGAATTTCTGTTGATTTGGAGGAATCCTTTGGGGCCTTGGATGGAGATGAGGAATGAGGTGTGGGTGCACGTTTTGCACTTCCTGCGGTGGCAGCGGAAGGTGCCAGGAGTGGCGTTACGGCTGGTGGGTGGGGAGGCATGGATCTGACAAGGGAGTCGCGGAGGGAATGGTCTTTCTGAAACACTGATACAGGTGGGGAGGGAAATATATCCCGAGTGGTGGGGTCTGTTTGAAGGTGGCAGAAGTGGCGGACGATGATGCGATCTATATTGTGGTTGGTGGGGTGGAAGGTGAGGACCAGGAGGTTCTGTCCTTGTTGCCTTGGGAGGGATGGAGCTCAAGGGTGGAGGTGTGGGATAAAGAAGTAATGCAAAGGAGGGCATCATCGACCACATGGGAGGGGTTTAAACTTTATTCTAAAATAATGTCCTCTTAACTTTGACTCTTCAAGAAGGGGAAATAATCTTTCCAAATCTGTCAGTTCACCGAAGAATCTTGTGTGTTTTAATATGGTTAATGCTCATTCTTCTAAAAATCAATGAGTATAGGCCCAATCTATGCAACCTTTCCTCAGAACAAAATCTCGCCATATTTGGTATCAGCCTAGTGAACCTTCTCTGGACTATCTCCTATGTAAGTGTATCTTAGGTAAGAGGATGAAAACTGTTCACAGTATTCTATCTGCAGTCAATATAGTGGCTTGTACAGTTTAGTAAAACCTCTTATGCAATCAATCTTGTGGTGTGAATGTTGCTGGCTGGTCAGCATTTATTGCCCATCCCTTGTTGCCCTTGACAAGGTGGTGGCAAGTTACTTTATTGAACTGTTTCAGTTTACGTGCTGTAGATTGACACACAAGCAATCAGGGATGGAATTCCAGGATTTTGACACAGTGACAGGGAATGGCGATACATTTCCAAGTCAGGATGATAAATGGTTTGGAGGGAGGCTTGCAGATAGTGGTGTTACCATGTATCTGCTGCCCTTTCCTTCTCAATGAATGAGGATGGGGAGTGACGTTTTGATTAAGGGTAATGGCTGTACTTAGGGAGTATATTCCTGGGAATATGTCCAGAGAAGTTACTCAGGTGGAACTGAGAAAGAAGGAAGGGATGATCACTTTATTGGGACTGTAATACAGCTCCCCCCCAACAGTCAGTGGGAAATTGGCAAACAAATTTGTAAGGCAAGCTCAGTTATCTGTAAGAATAATAGGGTGGTTTTGGTAGGGGATGTTAACATTCCAAACATAGACTGGGACTGCCATAGTGTTAAAGACTTGGATGGAGAGGAATTTAAGTGTGTACAAGAAATGTTTCTAATTCAATATGTGGATGTACCTACGCTTGGGAAATAAGGCAGGGCAGGTGACTGAGGTGTCAGTGGGGGAGCACTTTAGGGCCAGTGGCCATAATTCTATTAGTTTTAAAATATTAATGGGAAATGATAGACCGGACCGAAAAGTTCTAAATTGGAGGAAGGCCAATTTTTACAGTATTAGGCAAAAACTTTCAAAAGTTGATTGGAGGCGGATGTTTGCAAGAAAAAGGACAGTTATAAAATGGGAAGCGTGTGAAAATGGGATGAGAGTCCAGAGATAGTATGTCCTGTTAGGGTGAAGGGCAAATTTGTAGGTGTAGGGAATGCTGGATGACTAGATAAATTGAGATTTTGTTCAAGAAAAAGGAAGTATATGTCAAGTACAGACAGCAGAGATCAAGTGAATCTCGAGAAGAATATAAAGGCAATAGGAGTATACTTAAGAGGGAAATCTGTAGATAGTACATACTGCTGCTACTGAGTATTGATGGTGGAGGGAGTGAATGCTTGTGGATGTGGTGCCAATCTACCGGGCCGCTTTGTCCTGAATGCTGTTAAGGTTTTGAGTGTTGTTGGAGTTTCACCCATCCAGGCAATTGAGAGTATTCTATCACACTCCTGGTGTTTGCCTTGTAGATGATGGACAGTTTTTGGAGTCAGGAGGTGGTTTACTTGCAGCAGCATTCCTATACTCTGACTTGTTCTTATGATCAGAATGGTATTTTGTATTAAATAGACAGTAAGTTTATTAAGAATTAAGTAAAATAATAAAAAGGTATATGTCAATTGTACTATCTTCATGAATGATTGAGACCATATTAACACACATGTACAAAACTTAAGTGGAATATTGCACAGTACAAAACATGAAATTAGATACTGTTTAGAGCCCATTGGCTGTCTTTGAGGTATAAGGTGTTAACCTGAGGCTGATTTTGATACCATGGGCTCTTATTTTCTTGACCAGTTTGCCATGATCATGTAGACCACAACAGAAATGTTGATCTCATTAACACTCCTATTTACTTTTTCAAAGAAAATCGATCAAATTTGTCAAACATGACTATCCCTTAAAATCATGCTATGCCTGCTTATTCCATATCTCTTCAAGCACAGATACATTCCATCCATCGGAATTCTTTCCAATAATTTCCCCACCACTGAGATTAGAATGATTGGCCGATACAAGGCCCTGGTCAACCCTTTCCTCCATTTATATAATGGGATCATATTGGTAGTCGCTGAAACTTTATTGCTGGAACAGCACAGCAGGTCAGGCAGCATCTAGGGAACAGAAGATTCGACGTTTCGGGCACATGCCCTTCTTCAGGCATGTGCCCGAAACGTCGAATCTTCTGTTCCCTAGATGCTGCCTGACCTGCTGTGCTGTTCCAGCAATAAAGTTTCAGCTTTGATCTCCAGCGTCTGCAGACCTCACTTTCTCCTCATATTGGTAGTCCTCTCATCCTCTGGCACCTCATCTGATAAGCCAAGACCCCTGATCAGCCTTTCCTCGTCTCCCTCAGCAGTATGGAATATATCTTATCCCAGCCAGCAGATTTATTCAATTTGAAGATTGCTAAACTCGACAGTTCATACTCTCCCTATGCTAACTTCTGCCATAATTTTTTTTTCAGAATCCTATGCTTTGTGCTCCTTGACATCCAAGGTTCTCTAGTTTGCCCTGTATTCTCACCAATTCCTCCTTGAATACCTCCCACAGCTCCAATTGTTTTATCTGCATGCAGCTGCTCACAGTCCAATTGGCTCAAATCATATCTTATCTTGGTAAAATTAGGCTTTCCCCAGTTTAGTCCTTTATCCATAACAATTCCAAACATCGAGGGCCAAAGGGCCTGTACTGCGCTGTATTGTTCTATGTTCTATGTTCTATGTTCAAACCTGACTGAGTGATGGTCAGCTTCCCCTGCAATTAACTGCTTTCACTCTACTTGCACCAAATTGTATCTTAGTACAATTTGCCTTTTCATAGTTCAGAACAATTATTTCCAGCTCAATTCCATTTAATAAAAGGGAAGTTGAAATTCCCTCCCAGTACTGCCTTATTATTCTTACAGTTCTCTGAAATGTAATGACATGTTTGATCCTTTATCTAGAACACCCCCAACAGCATGTTTGCACCTCCAGCTTGATCAATATTGCAACCAGCACCCCTCCTTTCTGATACCCTTCTCTTTCTTGTCTAAATACTCCATAATTAGGAATGTTGAATTGTCAATCCTGCCCATCCCTCTGCCAAATTTCAATCAAAGCTATGATATCATACTCTGATAAAAGCAAAATACTGCAGATGATGGAAATCTGAAACAAATACAGAGTACTGAAAAAACTCAGCACCTATGGAGAAGGATATGGAGTTAACGTTGAGTCTCATATGTCTTTTCTTCAGAACTAACCAACCAGAACTTCAGGCAACTGCTCTAGAGACATGGGTTCAAATCTACTATTGCAGATGGTCAAACCTTAATTTTAAAAATCTGGAATTAAAAAAGAATTGAATGATTGATTGTGTAAAACCTAATTGATTCTCAAGTCTCTTTTAAGGAAGGAAATGAGCCATCCCATGATTCCTGATGAGGGGCTTATGTCTGAAACGTCAATTCTCCTGCACCTTGACCAGCTGTGCTTTTCCAGCACCACACTCTTCGACAATGACCAAATTCTTATCTGGTAGGTCTATGTGTGACTATACACCCACAGGTCTGTTTCCATACTGTACATCTCTATGACTCTATGACTATGACTCAATGCAGGTTAATTGCTCTTTGATGGTTGTGATTTGTAATAACTGCCGGCCTAGCCAGCAATGCCCATATCCCATGAACGAGTAGACTGAAAAAATGAAATTGGCTTGGTCTAATTTCCTAGGAAAAGACAGAATTGGAAGCTGCAATGAAATTAAATGAGTTGGGCTATTAATGAGATGGAAATAAGGCCATTTCCATTCTGCTGAGAGACTCTGAATGTGGCCTTTATAAGAGAAAATAAAAAGTTCTTTTCAACATCAAGATTCTGATGTTATTATTTTTGCTGTATTTTCCTCATACTTCTCACCATTAACCACACCGCTTCATTGTGCTTCAAAATTCTCCAGATGCATTCCACTTATCCTTAAAATGACTCAAAGCCACATATCAGTGTTTGTCATTGTCTCTAGGCGCCCAGTATTGTAGACACAGCCAGCCTCTGGTCAGCTGACCAAAGCAGTCTTCAATTTAGATTACTCAGAATCACAGCCCTCAGAAAAAGACAATAGAATATCTTGTCTGTGTGCAGAGTTTAAGAGATTAAACTGTTGAGTTTCTCCCTCAGCCTATAAAGCCACAGCGGCCTGTTTTAAGTTCCTAATTTAGTACAAGTTAAACTTATTTCTTTCATCTTTTTTTTCTCCTTAACGTCTTTCTTATTTCATTAGTCTAGTTTCCTTTTCCTTTCCATAATTGATTTCTTTTGCAAGTTCTCAGCACCCCATCCTTCTCAGGCTGCGGATGTTGTCCCTTCACTCATCAACAAAAATCTCAACTCCTCAAATCTACCAAATGAACAGCTCAATTAAAAACTTTTGGGACCATATTAAAATTAAAGTGATCATGTTTTATTAGCTTCGCAGCCTGAAATGAATTAGGCATTTTTTGTTGTCGTTGCAAGATTTGTAATTAATTTATGCCAAGAAGGTATCTGGTTTGAAAAATGCTATTTTCAGTAACTTCCTGGCCATCGTTGCTAGCAGTAATCCCGAAAACAGCCGACAGTCAGTCCACAGTCTTGAAGACGGTAGAATCGAGCAATGTGAACGAACACCACCAGGGGGAGCAGTGTACAAAGCCAGTGTCCTGTCCAAGGCTGCTCCAGGAGGCTTAACTCCATTGTCATTTCTGGAAAGTAAATTACTGTACATGAAAGTGGATGATTGTGATCATGGTGTCTCCATTTGGGAGCTCCACGTGGCAAACTGTGCAGCCCAGTTAGTCTTGAGTCGAGTGAAAGTGAAGATCAATTCACTTCAATGTTGAGAAATGATTGTTGTTCTTTCATTACTGTTGCAGAGTAAAATTGTTTTTCTTAAAATCTGAATTTAAAGTCATGCTCCACATTTTCCAATGTTACATGTATGGTCTATTTTGTAATTTTGTTTAACTGTGATTAAACGAGTGTGGAGTGTAAGTGCACCAAAGCACTTTACAAAGCAGATCCAAGTACAGCCCTCTGCTCAGAAGTACACCATTTAGCCCTTTTGATCCTGCTCAATGGTCAAACAAGATCATGGGTGATCTGTTTGTGTTTCAAATTCCACATATCCATCTATTCCCAATAAATATAATTCCCAGGCCTAACATGAATCTATTCTCTGTCTTGAAAATATTTCATGACCCTGCCTTCATCACCTTCTGAGGCAGGGAGTTCTATAATCACACAACCCACTAAGAGAAAAAAACAAATCTCTTATTATCTAAACCCTGAGAATGATGCCTAATTTAAAACAACCTGGGTTGACCTACTAGGTTCATCTCCACCTTTCCAGGACCATTCACGATATTGGACACTTCAATCAAGTCACCCCTCATTTTTCAAAATTCAAGTAAAAATAAGCACAACCTATCCTCATCAGACAACCCACATAATCAGTCTATCAATCTAGTAAATCTAGACACTCTATAGGTTCAGAAATGCTTTACTTGTTGATATAAATTTATCAACATATTCAATAAGTTTACAATTCAATCAAATTTATTTTTTCACATCTTGCAACATAAAATATGATGGGCTTTCTAATCACAGTTCATAACAGGGAGTTCTACTACACTAGAACAACAGTTATGAAATATACAATTACTTATCAGCTTTCTTTTATTCTGAGAATGATTTCTATTGACATAAAGCAGTTGCCCTTAAAGAATTTCAAGATGAAAGGACGTCTAACCATTCGAAGTAACAATGTAATTTTGTAAAGATGTTAATGTTTTTCTTTCAGCACAGCTTTCTTTGTAAATCTCAGCTGTCAAGGTTAGCTCCATTCAAATACAGGAAAAGAAGTTATATGTCTATTGGCTTAGAATTTAACAATGGTTATGACAGGAATAAATAATTCAGGAGTTCGATATTTATATGAACTGAAGTAAATCATTCTAGGGTTAAGAAGAAATAAACACTCCCTTAAGAAGGACATGATGCAGAAATCTTGCAGCAGTATCTTAGCTAATAAGCTCAATTTGTTAAATTTCTCCATTTTAAATCATCCAAGGTTTTACATTTATGAAACAAATTATGTAAAAGAGTAGAATGGTAAACAATCACTTGCCCATCAAATCCCCCCACAAACCATCTGATTCAAAAACTTTCTTTTAATTTCATATATACAACCTTCTTAAGCAAAGTTGATGCTGCCCAGTTTAGTGTAACAAAAGCATCAATTGAAAACAACTCTATCCTCATAATATTTTTGAGAGGGTTAAATGTGGATTGTGTCTTCTCTTAGCATGGTGAAAACATAAGGATGGAGAAGTTGATCCCAATCAAACAGGACTGACAATGTAGGAACTAGAGTCCTGGAACATCTTGTTAAAAATAATAAAGTTTTTTTTATCTTTAGATTTTTATAAACTTCATCTTTTGATTAGTTTTATGAGTTGGTGCAGCAGAAACTTGCTTGATTTTCATCTGGTACCTGTAAAAAAGGAAACAAAATGTCAAAGAAAATAAATAAGATACAGACCTCTGTACAGTTATTATGCACAATGTTCCTGGATGTATTTATATATATGTTGATCTCATGTATAAGTTGACCCCTTATTCTTGGCCAAAAAATTCTGGTGGATTTTATATACCTTGTGTATAACTCGACCCTAGTTTTTCAGAGGTCTCTTCCTGACCATATATGCAGCCTTATGCAGACTTTTGCATGTATCAGTAACTTTTGTTTTAAGCAGCTATGCCATAATATTTGTGTTATATGGTGAGGAGACTTTTTTGCTGGGAATATCAGTTTTTTAATGTAAAGTGTTTATAGTATATCATTAACAGTTTCATTTGGTCTTTTTGTAATAAAATACTATTAGTTCTTTCTTTGTTTTTACTGCTCCTCTGTTTTTATTTCATGAATTATATGTTGTACAAATACCCCCAGTAGATGGACTGACCACTTACCAGTATGCCTTTTAACTTTTGTACATATGTGTCGGCCTACATGCACTTTACGGTACTGGTAACTGTAATATGGTAGCAGGCAGAATGGAGACAGATATTTTGTAGATAAATATACAATAACGGCCATAATTATTTTTCCTTTTGTTGTTTATTATTTTATATAGAGATCTGGCTCTTGTTTGTCCATTTTTTGACTCATGCCAAGCATGAATTTCAACCCCTCAAAAACAATACCTCATGTATAAGTCAACCCCTTAATTTCAGCTAAAAAAAACTTCAAAACTTGACCTATAAACGAGTATATATGGTATGTGTTTTGTTTAACATGAAATTGAGTTTAAGAAAATTCTGTCATAGTGTGGAAAATATTTTTAAACTTCACAAAATAAAACATGCCCCATCTGGCTTGAAAGTATACGTTGCAGATTTCAATCATTTCATTTCAAAGAAGGAACCAGAATTTCCAATTCAAAGGGACTATTTTGTGGGATATATATGAATTGTTGTCTGACTGGCAGTTTGATAATGAGGCAAGATAATGTAATTGAGAACAAAAAGCAGAAAAATGGACTATGCAAGTCTGTGTTTTATTTACAGCAGTCACAGCTATCATTTAGTTTCTATTTGACGTGCTTTGTTGGCATTTTGATGGGTCGTCAAACCTGATCTGATCAGATTGTAGAATTGAAGGACATATTGATTCAACTGAGGTGTGTTGTGATAAAGGGATTTACAATGAAACAGAAGTGGCATTGTACATAAGTGAAGTAGATAAACTGGATTTCTGCTGCAGATCAATCATGTTCAGGTTTGTTTCCGTGATTATTCCCAGCATGTCACAGAGCCATAGCGTTTTGCAGCACCCAAATAAGCCCTTTCGTTGACATAAAAAGGAAGAAAGATGACATTCTGAAGGGAGAATTTAGAAAGTTAGGCAGGAATTTAAAATGGAGGTCATTGAGGGTAGTAATATCTGGATTACTCCTGATGCTATGAACTAGTGAGGGAAGGAACAGGAGGATAGAGCAGATGAATGCGTGGCTGAGGAGCTGGTGCAGGGGAGAAGGGTTCACATTTTTGGATCATTGGAATCTCTTCTAAGGTAGAGTGGACCTGTACAAAAAGGATGGATTGCACCTGAATTGGAAGTGGACTAATATACTGGCAGGGATATTTGCTAGAGCTGCTCAAGAGGATTTAAACTAGTAAGTTAGGGGAGTGGGACCCAGGGAAAGAGATCAGTCAGAGACTGGTACAGTTGGGAAAACGAATGAGTCAAACAGTCAGGGCAAGTACGATCAAAGCAGAGAACGAAATAGGACTGATAAATTAAATTGCATTTATTTCAATGCAAGAGGCCTAACAGGGAAGGCAGATGAACTCAGGACATGGTTGGGAACATGGGATATCAGAGCAATTATAGAGACATAGCTCAGGGATGGATAGGACTGGCAGCTTAATGTTCCAGGATACAAATGCTATAGGAAGGATAGAAAGAGGACCAAGAGAAGAGGGAGAGTGGCATTTTTGATAAGGGGTAGCGTAACGCTATATTTAGGGAGGATATTCCTTGGAATATGTCCAGGGAAGTTGTTTGAGTGAAACCATGAAATAAGAAAGCGATGTTCACCTTATTGGTATTGTAGTATAGACCACCACCCCCATATTCAGCAGGAAATTGAGAAACAAACTTGTAAGGAGATCTTAGTTTCTCTAAGAATAATAAGGTGGTTATGGTAGTGGATTTTAACTTTGCAAACATAGACTGGAACTGCCATAGTATTAAGGGTTTAGATGGAGAGGAAATTGTTAAGTGTGTATAAGAAAACTTTCTGATTCAGTTTGTGGATGTACCTATTAGAGAAAGTGAGGATGGCACGGTGGCTCAGTGGTTAGCACTGCTGCCTTACAGCACCAGGGGGGTTCAAGGTGTGGAGTTTGCACATCTTCCCCGTGTCAGTGTGGGTTTCCTCCCACAATCAAAATATGTGCAGCTTAGGTAAATTGGCCTTGCTATATTACCCATGATGTTCAGGTTAGGTGCATTAGTCAGGGGAAATGTAGAATAACAGGATAGAGAATGGGGTCTGGATGGGAACTCTTTGGAAGGTCAGTGTGGACCTATTGACCGAATGGCCTGTTTCCACACTGTCGGGATTCTATCCTTGATGTACTGTTCCGAAATAAAGCAGGGCAGGTGACTGGGGTGTTGGGGGTGGGGGGGCACTTTGGGGCAAGTGACCTTTATTGTATTATTTTTAAAATAGTGTTGGAAAAGGATAGACCGGATCTAAAAAGTTGAGGTTCTCAATTGGAGGAAGGCCAATTTTGACGGTATTAGGCAAGAACTTTCAAAAGTTGATTACGGGCAGATGTTTGCAGGTAAAGGGACAGCTGCAAAATGGGAAGCCTTCAAAAAAGAGATAACAGGAGTCCAGAGACAGTATGTTCCTGCTGGGTGAAAGGAAAGGCTGGTCAGTATAGGGAATGCTGGATGACTTCAGAATTTGAGGTTTTGGTTAAGATAAAGAAAGAAGCATATGTCAGGTATAGACAGCAGAGATCAAGTGAATCCTGAGAAGAGTATAAAGGTGGTAGGAGTATACATAAGAGAAAAATCAGGAGGAAAAAAGGGGACATGAGATTGCTTTGGGAAATAGGGTTAATGGAAATCTAAAGGGACTGCATAAATACATTAAGGACAAAAGGGTAAGTAGGGAGAGAATAGGGCCCCTCAGAGATCAGCAAGGTAGTCTAAGTGTGGAACCACAGATGATGGGGGAGACACTAAACAAGTGTTTTGCATCAGCGTTTACTGTGGAAAAGAACATAGAAGATACACAATGTGGGGAAATAGATGGTGATACCTTGAAAAATGTCCAAATTACAGAGAAGTAGGTACTGGCTGTCTTGAAATGCATAAATGTGGATAAATCCCCAGGACCTGATCAGGTGAGGCCTAGAACTATGTGGGAGGCGAGAGAAGTGATTGCTGAGATATTTGTATCATCGATAGTCACAGGTGAGGTGCCGGAAGACTGGAGGTTGGCAAACGTGGTGCCACTGTTTAAGAAGGGTGGTAAGGACAATCCAGGGAACTATAGACCGGTGAGCCTGACCTCAGTGATGAGGTGCCAGAATACAGGAGGGTGGCTAACGTGGTGCCACTATTTAAGAAAGGTGGTAAAAATGCCAGGGAATTATAGACCGGTGAGCCTGACCTTGGAGTGTGGTTCTTTGTCTCTTGAAAGTGTAGTCTCAGATAGACAGGAGAATGAAGAAGGTGTTTGCTGTGCTTTCCTTTATTGATCAGTCCATCGAGTATCAGAGTTGGAAGGTCATGTTGCAGCTGTACAGGACATTGGTTAGGCCACTTTTGAAATATTGCATGCAATTCTGGTCTCTCTCCAGAAGGATGTTGTGAAACTTGAAAGAATTCAGATAAGATTTACGAGGATGTTGCCAGGGTTGGAGGGTTTGTGTTATAGGGGAGAAGCTGGGGCTGTTTTTCCTGGAGTGTCAGAGGGTGAGGAGCGACCTTATAGAGGTTTATAAAATCATGAGGGGCATGGATGGTGTAAATAGACAAAGTCTTTTCCCTTGGGTGGGGAAGTCCAGAAGTAGATGTATAGGTTTAGGTTGATAGAGGAAACATTTTAAAGGGACCTAAGAGGCAATTGTTTTCACACAGAGGGTGGTATGTGTATGGAATGAGCTGCCAGAGAAAGTGGTGGAGGCTGGTACAGTTACAACATTTAAAAGGCATCTGGATGGGTATATGAATAGAAAGGTTTTAGAGGTATATGGGTCAAGTGCTGGCAAATGGGACCAGATTAGGTTAGGATATCTGGTCAGCATGGATGAGTTGGACTGAAGGGTCTGTTTCTGTGCTGTACATCTCTACACTCTATGGTCCAAGTTGTACATGCCAACTAAGTTTCCTAATTTAAACTCTCCCACCTTCCTGCGTTTGGCCCATATCCTTCTGAACCTTTCCTAATCATGTACCTTTCCAAATGTCCTTTTAATGTAACTGTACCTGCATCTACCACTTTCTCTGTCGGTTCATTCCACATACGAATCACCCGCTGTGTGAAAAAGTGGCCTCTCAGGTCCATTTTCAATCCTCTTCTCTCACCTTACAAATATGGCCCCTGGTTTTGAAGACCCCCACCCTCAGGATATCTAAGAACCTCATGTTTTTGTAAGCCTCTGCAAGGTCACCCCTCAGCCTCTTACCTCCAATGAAAAGAATCCCAGCCTAACCAACTTATCCTTATTACATAAGCCCTCCAATCCTGTCAACATCCTGGTTAATCTTTTCTGAACCCTCTCTAATTAAATAATAACCTGGGCTAATGGTAAGATTCCTGGTAGTGTAGATGAGCAGAGAGATCTCGGCGTCCAGGTACACAGATCCTTGAAAGTTGCCACCCAGGTTGACAGGGTTGTTAAGAAGGCATACGGTGTTTTAGCTTTTATTTATAGAGGGATCGAGTTCCAGAACCATGAGGTTATGCTGCAGCTGTACAAAACTCTGGTGCGGCACACTTGGAATATTGTGTACAGTTCTGGTCACCGCATTATAAGAAGGATGTGGAAGCTTTGGAAAAGGTGCAGAGGAGATTTACTAGGATGTTGCCTGGTATGGAAGGAATGTCTTACGAGGAAAGGCTGGTTAATCTTTCGTTAGAGAGAAGAAGATTGAGAGGTGACTTAATAGAGACATATAAGATAATCAGAGGGTGGACAGGGAGAGCCTTTTTCCAAGTATGGTGACAGCGAGCACGAGTGGGCATAGCTTTAAATTGAGTGGTGATAGATATAGGACTGATGTCAGAGGTAGTTTCTTTACTCAGAGAGTAGTAAGGGTAGGGAATGCTTTGCCTGCAACGGTAGTAGATTCGCCAACTTTAAGTACATTTAAGTCATCATTGGACAAGCACATGGACGAACATGGAATAGTGTAGGTTAGATGGGCTTCAGATTGGTATGACAACATCAAGGGCTGAAGGGCCTGTACTGCGCTGTAATGTTCTATGTCCCATGTTCTATGTTCTAACCTTCCTAAAACAGGACAATCAGAACTATGTAATCCAAAAACAGCCCAACCAACATTCTGTACATCCGCAATATGATGTCCTATATCCAATGGTAGAGGAGTGTGCAGAAACCACCTAATCATTCATTAAATCACTAAACAAAAAATAGTAAATACTGGAAACAGGACAGGCAGTATCTATGTTTAAAGAAGTGAGCTCATGTTTTGAGTCCTGACAAAGAAATCGAATCCTGAATCATTATTCTTTTAACAGATGCTGTCTAATCTGCCGAGTGTCTGCAGCTAATTCCATTTTTGTGTCAGATTTCCAGCATCTGCAGTATTTTTTGTTTTTTGTCTTTGAAAAGTTGCACTTCGATTCAAGGGAACAAACAGACCAAATCCTAAAAAGACAAGTTTAGAAGTCAGGACACATTTAAGAAACCCATATTGAGAAAGGTTGTATCACAAACAGAATTGTCAGAGATTTTGTTGTACTTTTAGGAAAAAATTATCACTTCATTGCCTGTATAAGGAACACCTTAAATAAAGTGAAGCAAAAATACAGCAGGATTCTGTTTACTATATTTTATACATATTTCTATGCATAATGTCCATTGACAAAGTGTAATCCTGGGGAACTGTCAATGGGCGGTGATTTCCAGAAGAAGTGGATTCTGAAGATATAACTCAAAATGTGATGTATGTAGATTCTAAACATTGCCTGTAATAGCTTGCTCACACTCGTGTCCTGTTTAAAGATTATGGAAATGAGACCAACAAAGGTCAACAGCATTAAGAATGTAGGGAGAACAATGAAAAAACAGGTTAGCCTGGGAATATTCAATGAAGGATTATTGGAGGAGTGTTCCAGGCCATTTAAAAGCTCTCCGGTTAGACAAAGAAATGAACTTAGATGCTGAACAATCACTGAAATTGTGATTGAAAAGGGCTAAATAAGATTTGAGGTTGAATATATCAATGGAAGTGATGGTGACAGAAAGTCTCATGTTTCATGTCAAGATTTTTCTGATGTAGAGTTAATTGAACTTCAGAAAGGAATTGAATTGTGCATTATGCACACCTCTATATTCAACATTTTATGATATGCCCTGGCACTGCAAATGACCTAGAAGTCAATCCAAAATTACAAATAATGTAACAATTAAAAGGCATTGGAGAAAGTGAGGACTGCAGATGCTGGACTCAGAGTTGAGAGTGTATGATGAAGGGTTTATGCCAAAATGTCGATTCTCCTGCTCCTCAGATGCTGCCTGACCTGCCGTGTTTTTCCAGCACGACACTCCCAACAATTAAAAGGCATGTTTCCGATACAAAATCTGATTTTAGTCTATACTCCAAAAGGATGGGAGTGATTGAGAAAAATAAATAAGTCATATCCTTATGCCTTTTGTTGGTAATATTACACCATTTCCAACATGAGCAGAGCATATGGACAGCCCAATGACATTGTCTAAACTTCAAAGTGAACTGTGTATTAGCCTCACATGTTCCTAGACATTGAGATCCCCATTCAAAGGGCCACTTTAAAGCACAGCAAATTGATGCTTGGTCAGACATCCAGATGGATTGGGTCAGACCAGCAACCAAATCTGCAAAAGGGAATAAATATATTCATATCATCAAGAAACGTCTCTCCAAATGGGTAAAATGTTTGCTGGCAACTACTAATCCTTTAGGTTACTGTCATCCTATTGATTAATATTATGATCAGGAAATGGAAGAAACCCTTTCATATAGAATTGGATTTGAGTTTTTAGCTTTTCAATGGAGCTGATACAGAAGCTTTGAAAAGTCTTCAAGGTAAAACTAAAACCTCATCATGTATGTATGTCATTATCAATATTCAGAACGGGTAGAATCACAAGGTAATCAACTCTTTTAAAAAATATATGCTCTGTATTCGAACCACAATTTCCATTAACTCTGCTATTAGATGAACTCTGATGTATTTGGCGAGATTTCATCACATGACCTCTCACCTCCAATTACTTACAATATCTTGTGCCCACATTGTCTCAAATTTAAAATTCTCAGCCTCTGTTTCATTCCCCTCCCAGCTCCCCACCTTCCATCTCTGTAACAGCTTCAACATTAATCAGCAGCCCAGGCAACGAATGAATATTGTACATTCCTCTTATTTGCCCCATCATTGTCAGTCATGCCTTAACCACTTCACCCTTTTATTTTGTAAATTCCTGACTAAATCTCTCCAGATCACTGTTTTTTTAAGCCCTTTGCTAAAAGCGGATATTTAATTCGTAATACAAATTTCCTTTCCTTGTATTGGCATTCAACAGTTCTGACATTGTTTTGTGCAACAGCTCAGGACATTTGTCTGTGAAAGACATTAAAGAAATACAAGTTGCTGGGATTGATGGACAGAATTTTCCTTCACTATAAGAGTATTACCCCTGGGCACACCTGAGCTTATACTTGAAGTCACAATGAAAATTCCAAGTGAGGTTACACTGAAAAAATGAACAATAGGCTCACTGAAGTCAAATTCTTGAATTTTGTTTTCAATGCAAGGGGCCTTTTCAATGCAAAGGGCCTAATGGGGAAGGCAGATGAACTCAGGCCATGGTTAGGAACATGGGACTGGGATATCATAGCAATTATGGAAATATGGCTCAGGGATGGGCAGGACTGGCAGCTGAATGTTCCAAGATACAAATGCTACAGGAAGGATAGAAAGGGAGGCAAGAGAGGAGGGGGAGTGGCATCTTTGATAAGGGATAGCATTACAGCTGCGCTAAGGGAGGATATTGCCAGAAATACATCCAGGGATGTTATTTGGGTAGAACTGAGAAATAAGAAAGAGATGACCACCTTATTGGGATTGTATTATAGACAACCAATAGTCAGAGGGAAATTGAGAAACAAACTTGTAAGGAGATCTCAGCTATCTGTAAGAATAATAGGGTAGTTACGGTAGAGGATTTTAACTTTCCAAACATCGACTGCAACTGACATAGTGTTAAAGGTTTAGATGGAGAGGAATTTCTTAAGTGTGTACAAAACAATTTTCTTATTCAGTATGTGGATGTACCTACTAGAGAAGGTGCAAAACATGACCTACTCTTGGGAAATAAGGCAGGGCAGGTGACTGAGGTGTCAGTGGGGGAGCACTTTGGGGCCAGCGACCATAATTCTATTTGTTTTAAAATAGTGATGGAAAAGGATAGACCAGATCTAAAAGTTGAGGTTCTAAATTGGAGAAAGGCCAATTTTGACGGTATTAGGCAAGAACTTTCAAAAGCTGATTGGAGGCAGATGTTTGCAGGTAAAGGGACGGCTGGAAAATGGGAAGCCTTCAGAAATGAGATAACAAGAATCCAGAGAAAGTATATTCCTGTCAGGGTGAAAGGGAAGGCTGGTAGGTATAGGGAATGCTGGATGACTAAAGAAATTGAGGGTCTGGTTAAGAAAAAGAAAGAAGCATATGTCAGGTATAGACAGGATAGATTCGAGTGAATCTTTAGAAGAGTATAAAGGAAATAGGAGTATACTTAAGAGGGAAATCAGGAGGGCAAAACGGGGACATGAGATAGCATTGGCAAATAGAATTAAGGAGAATCCAAAGGGTTTTTACAAATATATTAAGGACAAAAGGGTAACTAGGGAGAGAATAGGGCCCCTCAAAGATCAGCAAGGCGGCCTTTGTGTGGAGCCACAGAAAATGGGGGAGATACTAAATGAATATTTTGCATCAGTATTTACTGTGGAAAAGGATAGGGAAATAGATGGTGACATCTTGCAAAATGTCCAGATTACAGAGGAGGAAGTGCTGGATGTCTTGAAATGCACAAAGATGGATAAATCCTCAGGACCTGATCAGGTGTACCCGAGAACTCTGTGGGAAGCTAGAGAAGTGATTGCTGGGCCTCTTGCAGAGATATTTGTATCATCAATAGTCACAGGTGAGGTGCCGGAAGACTGGAGGTTGGCAAACGTGGTGCCACTGTTTAAGAAGGGTGGTAAGGACAAGCCAGGGAACTATAGACCGGTGAGACTGACGTCAGTGGTGGGCAAGTTGTTGGAGGGAATCCTGAGGGACAGGAGGTACATGTATTTGGAAAGGCAAGGTCTGATCCGGGATAGTCAACATTACTTTGTGCGTGGGAAATCATGTCTCACAAACTTGATAAAGTTTTTTGAAGAAGTAACAAAGACGATTGATGAGGGCAGAGCAGTAGATGTGATCTATATGGACGTTCAACAAGGCGTTCAACAAGGTTCCCCATGGGAGACTGATTAACAAGGTTAGATCTCATGGAATATAGGGAGAACTAGCCATTTGGATACAGAACTGGCTCAAAGGTAGAAGACAGAGGGTGGTGGTGGAGGGTTGTTTTACAGACTGGAGGCCTGTGACCAGTGGAGTGCCACAAGGATCGGTGCTGGGTCCTCTACTTTTTGTCATTTACATAAATGATTTGGATGCGAGCATAAGAGGTACCGTTAGTAAGTTTGCAGATGACACCAAAATTGGAGGTGTAGTGGTCAGCGAAGAGGGTTCCCTCAGATTACAGCAGGATCTTGATCAGATGGGTCAATGGGCTGAGAAGTGGCAGATGGAGTTTAATTCAGATAAGTGCGAGGTGCTGCATTTTGGGAAAGCAAATCTTAGCAGGACTTATACACTTAATAGTAAGGCCCTAGGGAGTGTTGCTGAACAAAGAGATCTTGGAGTGCAGGTTCATAGCTCCTTGAAAGTGGAGTCGCAGGTAGATAGGATAGTGATGAAGGCGTTTGGTATGCTTTTCTTTATTGGTCAGAGTATTGAGTACAGGAGTTGGAAGGTCATGTTGCGGCTGTACAGGACATTGGTTAGGCCACTGTTGGAACATTGCGAGCAACTCTGGTCTCCTTCCTATCAGAAAAAATGTTGTGAAACTTGAAAGGATTTACAAGGATGTTGCCAGGGTTGGAGGATCTGAGTTACAGGAAGAGGCTGAACAGGCTGGGCTGTTTTCCCTGGAGCATCGGATGCTGAGGGGTGACCGTATAGAAGTTTACAAAATTATGAGGGGCATAGATAGGATAAATAGACAAAGTCTTTTCATTGGGGTCGGGGAGTCCAGAACTAGAGGGCATAGGTTTAGAGTGAGAGGGGAAAGATATAAAAGAAACCTAAGGGGCAACGTTTTCACACAGAGGGTGGTACGGGTATGGAATGAGCTGCTAGAGGATGTGGTGGAGGCTGGTACAATTGTAACATTTAAGAGACATTTGGATGTGTATATGAATAGGAAGGGTTTGGAGGGATATGGGCCGGGTGCTGGCAGGTGGGACTAGAGTGGGTTGGGATATCTGGTCGGCATGGACGGGTTGGACCGAAGGGTCTGTTTCCATGCTATACATCTCTATGACTCTATATGAGGACCATGGTGGCTTACAGCAATTCAAAACAATCTAACTTCAACCTTAAGCTAAACGCCACTTCAAAGATTTTAATTCACAAAATAATACAATTATGAAGTTCTTACCAATCTGGGAAAACCCTTACCTTGTTAACTGTTGCCACCAGTTGATCACTTTCCAATAGGACAGGAAAGAAAAAGTGATCCATTAATTAGTTATAACCATTATGAACCAAAAGTGAGTCAGTGTTTAAACAAACAAAATTGATAGGGATATTAATTGTCTGTCTCTGTTATTGATAGATCACCTTGACATGCTAGCAGTGCAACTTACCCACATTAGAAAAACATCTCCAATACATATTCCATGTGCATAGATCCCTGAAAGTTGCCACCGAGGTTGATAGGGTTGTTAAGAAGGCCTAGAGTATGTTAGCTTTTATTGGTAGAGGGATTGAGTTTCGGAGCTACAAAGTCATGCTGCAGCTGTACAAAACTCTTGTGCGGCCGCACTTGGAGTATTGCGTACAGTTCTGGTCACCGCATTGTAGGAAGGATATGGAAGCTTTGAAAAGGATGCAGAGGAGATTTACTAGGATGTTGCCTGGTATGGAGGGAAAGTCGTATGAGGAAAGGCTGAGGAACTTGAGGCTGTTTTCGTTAGAGTGAAGAGGGTTGAGAGGTGACTTAATAGAGACATATAAGATAATCAGAGGGTTAGATAGGGTGGATAGTGATTGCCTTTTTTCTCAGATGGTGATGGCTAGCACGAGGGGACATAGCTTTAAATTGACGGGTGGTATATATAGGACTGATGCTAGAGGTAGTTTCTTTACTCAGATTAGTAGGGGCTTGTAACGCACTGCCTGCAACAAGTAGACTTACCAACTTTAATGGTATTTAAATGGTCCCTGAATAAACATATGGATGAAAATGGAATAATGTAGGATAGGTAGGCTTCAGGTTGGTTCCACAGGTCAGCGCAACATCGAGAGCCAAAGGGCCTCTACTGCGTTGTAATGTTCTATGTTCTATGTTCTGTCAGGAAGTATAATGCTCGGTCCTCCCATCTGGATTCCCACTGTAGAAAGTACTGGGTCCAATGATTATTGAGTCAGTGTCCAAATGAAACTACATTACACTTGGCCCACAATCATCATTCAGTAAGATTTGGGAAAGGATACTGAGAAATTCTTGCAGGGAATACAACCATGGTTTCAGGATTCCAGTGAACTGAACGCTTCAACTAAACCGATATCCTCCAGTAGGTACGAGTTGTTTTTGCTGTTAAGTTGTATCGTTATGGTGAGACCAGAACAAAATGGTAACCATTCTCAGGTTTGACATAGGGCCGGCTTCTCAAAGAAAATATTCCTTTCTTTCATTTTCGACATTAAGTCATTTATTCTAACACCTTAAATTGCCTTTGTCCACATCTGAGTAATGAGCTAAAGTTGGACCTCACTGACTTCAATTTTACAACTAATGATTTCAAGATATTTCAAATCTCACACCAAAGTTAACTATCAAGGAATTAATTTGGAAAATGCTAAATAGACAGTGAAAGAAAGGATAGAGAATACAAACCTACAAGTAAATTTAGATATGATAATGTTGGAGGTTCTGAAAATAATAAAAAAGAGGTAATGTTGGAGATTCTAAAATTAATTAATATACAGAACGAAAGGCTCTGTATCTTCATACATATCACTTTCAGAACAAAACAGATGAACTGACTGTGTTTAGAAATAAATAAGTACTAACTGATTACCATTACAGAGACATGACAGTAGGGTCGCATAGATTACAACTGGAATCCTGAAGTACTTATGACATTTAGCAACAACAGGAAGCTGGGATAAGATGAAGTGATGGCTCTGCTAATTCTTGATTTTGCTGGCAAAAAAGAAAGGGGCAAGCCGCAGGTTAGGAAACAGGCAAGTTGAGGTGGGTGTGGTTGACATTAGAGGTTATACAAGGAAGAAATATTTCCAAAAGTAATATTGAGGCCCTAAACATAAATCTGACAACAAAATGAAATACTGGGATCTTGCATGAAACGTATGGCAATAATCACAGAAAATTTTAATCTACCCATCGAATGGAAAAAATCAGATTGGTAAAAGTTGTACAGAAGAGGAACACACAAAATGTTTTCTGGTATTTCCTCAAACAACATGTTTTGGACCCAGCCAGAGAGTTGACTCTGCTAGATCTGGTATTATACAATGTGATTGTATTAAAGAATGAAGTCACAGCCTCTCGGTCACAGTGATCATAATTTAACTGAATTTTACATTCAGCTTGAGAGAAAGATGAGCAGGTTGGAGACTTGTGTTTTAAAGTTAAATAAGGGCAATTGTAAAGGCATGAAAACAGAGCTAGATGGTGTGAACTGGCAAATTACGTTGAGGGTTAGGTCAATAGCAAGGCAGTAGTAGATATTTAAAGTGCTATTTCAGAATTCACAGAATCCAAGTTAAGAATCTACCATCTAATAAACAAAAAGTTAATAAACAAACTTAAGAATAAGCAGATAATTATACAAAGATGGGTGGTAGGTCAGAAAATTTGACAAAATATGGAGTGGCACAATGGCTCAGTGGTTAGCACTGCTGCCTCGCAGCACCAGGACTGGGTTCAATTCCAGCGTCAGGTGACTGTCTGTGTGGAGTTTGCACGTTCTCCTGTGTCTATGTGGGTTTCCTCCAGGTGCTCCATATTTCCATCCATAGTCCAAAGATGTGCAAGTTAGGTTGTTTGACCATAATAAATTGTCCATTGTGTCCATGGATGTGTAGATTAGGTGGATTAGCCATGGGAAGTGCAGGGCAACAGGGATAGGATGGGGGGGGAGGTGAATCTGCGTATGATGCTCTTTGCAGAGTCGGTGCGGACTTGTTGAGTTGAATGGCCTGTTTCCACACTGTAGGCATTCTATGAAAACAGTCAAGAATGGTTAAACATGAGAGAAAGATTAATGGTCAAGAGAAAGACAGCCAAGGTATAAAAACAATGAGTAAGAGTTTCTATACATATTTACCAAGAAGATTATGATCTTGATCTTATAGAAAATAAGTCTAGGGAATTAATAATGAAAAATAAGGAGGTGACAGAGAAATTGAATAGGTTTTTTACATTGATTCCTTTATTGTAAAGGATACAATAACATCCTACAAATTTTGATAAATCAGGAATGGGAAGGAGGAAAAACAACTAAAGAAAATTGCAATCACCAGGGAAGTGGTGCTTAGCAATTGATGGGGCTGTGGGCTGACAAGATCCTGGTTCCTAATTGACCTCATTCTAGGCTCTTAAAAGGAGTGTCCTAGTGAGGTAGTTGATGAATTTGTTTTAATTTTCCAACTTCTTTAGTCCTGAGAAAGGTTCCTTTAGAGTTGAAAATTGTAAAAGTTATTCCTTTATTCAGAGAGTAGGAAAACACAAATCAGGAAACTACAAGGCTGTTAGGTTAACATATGTGAAAAGGAAAACAAGAGAAGTTATTATTAAAGACTATAGGAAGGCATTTTTAGGTAAATTCAAGGTAATCAGGCTGTCAATGATTTTTCAAAAGGGAAATCATGTTCAACAAATTGCCTTTCAATACTTTGAAGAAACAACATGTGCTGTGGATAAAGAAAAATCAGTCAATGCACTGTACTTGGAATTCCAGAAATGAATTTCATAAGGTGATGTTTGAAACTTTATTGTGGAAATGAGGACTCATCATGTAATGGATGACATCTTGGCATGGACCGAAAATTGTTAAGCCATTATAATGCAGAGAGCATACATACATGAATCTTTTTTAGGTTTGTGAGAGGCAATGTGGACTGAGTCACAGGCCAAATTAGATGAATGAGTTGTTTGAAGGAATGATAGGTAATGTTGCTGTATTTGTTGATGATACAAAAATAGTAGAAAATTAAATTGTGGAGAGGGAAAAAAGGTTAAAAATGGTTGTAGGTAGTAATAAGTGAGTGGACGACAATCTGGAAAATGGAATGGAATGTGGGAAAATGCGAAAATGCTCATCTTGTCAAGAGACATTGGTTAGGCCATTTTTGGAATACTGCATTCAATTCTGATCTCCCTGCTATAGGAAGGGTGTTGTGAAATATGATAGGGTTCAGAATAAATTTGGAAGGATGTTGCCAGGGTTGGAAGGTGTAAGCTGAGGAGATGCTGAATAGTCTAATTCAATTTTCCCTGGATGCACGGTTACAGGGATAAGGTAGGGGGTGGGTCTGGGTGGGATGTTCTTTGGAGGGTCAATGTGGACTTGATGGACTGAATGGCCTACTTCCACATGGGGATTCTATGAGTGTTGTTGCAACTCCAATCATCCAGGTAAGTGGGAAGTGTTCCATCACACACCTGTCTTGTGCCTTCTGGATGAGGGACAAGCTTTGGGGAATGAGGGGGTGGATTACTCACTCCAGTATTCCTAGCGTCTGTCCTACTCTTGTGACCATTGTGGAGCCGGTCCAATGAGATTAAGGTCAATGGTAACTCCATGGATGTTGACAGTGAGGATTCAGTGATGGTTACTCCATCGAATATCAAGCAAAGTTGGTTTGATTGTCACTTGTTGGTGATGATCATTGCCCAGCATTTGTGTAGCATGAGTGTTACTTGGCATTTTTTAGCCCAAGCCCATGTTAAAGTAAGACTTAACATCTGGATTTTCCACAGTCTTGGTAACAAAGACAATCAGAACACTGTAACTCGCGTGCACATGGTTGTTGTCATGTGATAAAATACATCTTATCTAAGACAAGATCCTCTTATTCTTTGACTTAGTGCTTTTCCTCAGCCACACTGGGTTAACCAGGCTCTATAGATCCCTATTCTGATTGGTGAGAGCAAATCAATGTTATACTAGGCAATAGTGCAAAACAGGTCATATGTCATGATGAGTAGTGGTACAAATTGCTCATGCAACATTGAATGGGCAAAATGACAGGGATATGGGATTGTAGTTATGTCGAGTGCGAGGTATTCATCGGTAGTTGGATCAGCTAGTGGATAGGAAGAATGCCACATTGGTGAGATGTAGGTGGATGAGATAGGAGTCAGATCTGGAGACTTGTTAAGTGTTCTGGCAGGTAGTTTAATGGACAAATTCATTAGAGTCATAGAGTCACAGAGATGTACAGCATGGAAACAGACCCTTTGGTCCAACCGGCCCATGCCGACCAGCTATCCCAATCCACTCTAGTCCCACCTGCCAGCACCCGGCCCATATCCCTCCAAACCCTTCCTATTCATATACCCATCCAAATGCCTCTTAAATGTTTCAATTGTACCAGCCTCCACCACATCCTCTGGCAGCTCATTCCATACACATACCACCCTCTGTGTGAAAATGTTGCCCCAAGGTCTCTTTTATATTTTTCCCCTCTCACCCTAAACCTGTGCCCTCTAGTTCTGGACTCCCTGACCCCAGTGAAAAGACTTTGTCTATTTATTCTATCTATGGCCCTCATAATTTTGTAAACCTCTATACGGTCACCCCTCAGCCTCCGACGCTCCAGGGAAAACAGCCCCAACCTGTGCAGCCTCTCCCTGTAGCTCAGATCCTCCAATCCTGGCAATATCCTTGTAAATCTTTTCTGAACCCTTTCAAGTTTCACAACATCTTTCCGATAGGAAGGAGACCAGAATTGCTCGCAATATTCCAACAGTGGCCTAACCAATGTCCTGTACAGCCGCAACATGACCTCCCAACTCCTGTACTCAGTACTCTGACCAATAACGGAAAGCATACCAAACGCCTTTTTCACTATCCTATCTACCTGTGACTCCACTTTCAAGGAGCTATGAACCTGCACTCCAAGGTCTTTTTGTTCAGCAACACTCCCTAGGACCTTACCATTAAGTGTATAAGTCCTGCTAAGATTTGCTTTCCCAAAATGCAGCACCTCACATTTATCTGAATTAAACTCCATCTGTCACTTCTCAGCCCATTGACCCATCTGGTCAAGATCCTGTTGTAATCTGAGGGAACCCTCTTCGCTGTCCACTTTTGGTGTCATCTGCAAACTTACTAACTGTACCTCTTATGCTCGCATCCAAATCATTTATGTAAATGACAAAAAGTAGAGGGCCCAGCACCGATCCTTGTGGCACTCCACTGGTCACAGGCCTCCAGTCTGTAAAACAACCCTCCACCACCACCCTCTGTCTTCTACCTTTGAGCCAGTTCTGTATCCAAATGGCTAGTTCTCCTTGTATTCCATGAGATCTAACCTTGTTAATCAGTCTCCCATGGGGAACCTTGTTGAACGCCTTACTGAAGTCCATATAGATCACATCTACTGCTCTGCCCTCATCAATCTTCTTTGTTACTTCTTCAAAAAACTTAATCAAGTTTGTGAGACATGATTTCCCATGCACAAAGTAATGTTGACTATCCCGGATCAGTCCTTGCTTTTCCAAATACATGTATATCCTCTCCCTCAGGATTCCCTCCAACAACTTGCCCACCACCGAGGTCAGGCTCACCGGTCTATAGTTCCCTGGCTTGCCTTTACCAAATTCCTGGACCAATATGTTGTAGAACCAACAACCTGTAATTGCATTTTAGATCTTGTATGTGCAATGAGACATGGTTATTTACCAGTGTGGTCATAAAAGATCTACTGGGAAGTAATGATCATAATACAATACTATTCCACGTGTGGTTTGGTAATGACGTACTCAAATTGCCAGCAAGAATCTCAAACTTAAATCGAGCCAGTTCCATATTGATGTGGGAAAGGTTGGTTGAGATTATTTGGACAAATAGACTAAAGATAATAAATAAACAGTGGGAAATATTTAAAGAATTAATTCAAAATGTTCAACAAATATACATTCCATTGAAAAACAAACACTCAGTGAGAATGCTTCATCCATCATGGCATGGAAAGCACAATATTCCATTAAAAGAAGAAGTTCATAATGTTGCAAAGAATAGCAGCAAAGATGATCAAAAATTGATTAAAAGGAGAAATAAATAATATTTGTTCCTAAATTAGACAGATATAACAACAGATTGTAAGAGCTCCCATTACCTTCTCAGGAAATTGAACCCACTCAGCCCTCGAAGGGTCAAGGACAAGAGGCCATTCTGGATCTGTCGAGCTAACAGGGAACCAGATTGTTTGGATGAGGGGAGGCTGGAATTAATGTTGAGGTATTGAATTTCCTAGAGACCAGCACTGATGTTGAAGGAGTATGGACCGAGTGTGACAAGGGATGGATGTTACAAACAGTGCAGATGTGTAGCTAGGGTGGTACGTTGCAGGTTTTTGTCAGGGATGCAGCTCTTTGAATTCTCGTCTTCCTCATTTCTGGGTTGCCTTCATCTTTTTTATTTCTTCAGCAGCACAAGTGTCAGACCCAGCAGACACCATCCATAAAGGTCTGGTGTTAACTTCTGAGGAAGAGGAAAGAAACTATGACTCCATTCTACCTCACACTGTGGCTTGTGAAAAACATATAAAATGGAATGAGAATGCTCCTTTTGCAGAGATGGGCCTTGCCAGACTGCTCATCTGATTCTGTCACAAATCTCACCCTCACCCAATTCACTCAGAATCCAGTAGGAAATCACCCAATGGCACTATTAATGAAGTTGAAAACACTAGGATTATTAACAGCTATCTCTATCTGTCTTGCCACCTTTCATCACTTATGAAATAATCAATTAAACTATTGCCCTTTATACTGTCTCTTCGTGTTCTTTGTATCAAAGTGTTTCACTTCACACATCTCCGCATTGAGACTTAAATGACCAATTTGTTGCTGAATGATTAGGCTGAATATTTTATCGACCTTTTTCTTAAAAAAAGCAGAGGTCTAAATATTAATGGAAATCCTCTTAGCAAAAAAAAAATCTTCTGATTTCTAATCTTCAGTTATACAGTTCAATTGTCAGCTATCAAACTATTTAAAACCGTCTGTAAAAAGCAATTGCTGGAAAAACTCAGCAGGTCTGGCAGCGTCTGTGGATGAAAATCAAGTTTCAGGTCCAGTGACCCTTCTTCAGAACTGCTTATTTTTAAAACAGTCTGTAAACAGAAACTCTCATCCTTCCTGACATATTTACTTTTTCTCCCAAATCAATATACCCTGATGGCAAGACTGCACATCATTTAACAAAAAAACTTGTTTGAACAGAGCTTACATTCGCAAGTTGATTTATACTCTTCCATTGTTTTTAAGTTGTTTCCATTCCTTTCACAGCCACCATAAATAAAATGCTTACAAGACCCAGATTCTTTGTAGAAATAATCGCGATATTGTATACTCAAACATCTTCCCATATCCCTTCGCAAAATAGTCAGAAGGCTTATCAAGAGAAAATACAATGCTGCATATAATCTCTGTAAAATTGTCAAATTCCCAGGAAACATGAATCAATGGAAATACTAACCAATACCTAACCAGTAATGAAGCACCTCCAGAAAGACAAATTAAGAAAGGAGGTGACAGACCTCTGTCAATGAAACATCAAGTGTCCTGTTACTGCCTCAGACACTAGGGTAGGAAGGAGAAAATCAGTTGGACAGAGTGAGTGAGCTACATTGATTTCATTGTAGAATTCACTCTGACTCATGACTTTAGTCTGCACTGAACTCTTCACTCCCTGACTGGAAATTCCAACCTGGTACATTTATATAGCAGTTGTTCTGGCCACTGCACTCCATCTGGCTCCGAGATGTACCGGTGTGATTCCAAGTGGAAAACCAAAGCTGTCAACATCAACTGTGCCATCATTTTCTCAATCCAGGAGTGCAATCAATGGTGCATATAACTTGTCTAACAGCCCTGATTCAGGTTCCTGTTATGTGTGGCTTATTTTCCACCCTAGGGTTTATAAATTTTTGGAATAATTTTAAGAACAAAGAACAAAGAAAATTTACAGCCCAGGAACAGGCCCTTCGGCCCTCTAAGCCTGAGCTGATTCAAATCCATTGTCAAAACCTAACGCCCAATTCCTCACCATCTGTATCCCTCTGCTCCCCACCTACTCATGCATCTGTCCAGACATACCTTAAGTGAATGTACCATGCCTGCCTCTACTACCTCTGTTGGCAATGCATTCCAGACACCTACCACCCTCTGTGTAAAGTATTTGCCGCATATATCCCCCTTAAACTTTTCACCTTTCACCATGAACGCGTGACCTCTCGTTATTGAATCCCTCACTCTGGGAAAAACCTTATCTCTACCTACCCTGTCTATACACTTCATGCTTTTGTAGACCTGAATCAGAGCCCCCCTCAATCTCCTTTCTTATAATGAAAACAATCCTAAACTACTCAACCGTGGGGCGGTACGGTAGCTCAGTGGTTAGCACTGCTGCCTCACAGCACCAGGGACCCGGGTTCAATTCGTCTCAGGCAACTGTCTGTGTGGAGTTTGCATGTTCTCCCCGTGTCTGCGTGGGTTTCCTCTAGGTGCTCTGGTTTCCTTCCACAGTTCAAAGATGTGCAGGTCAGGTGAATTGGCCATGCTAAATTGCCCATAGTGTTAGGTGCATTATTCAGGGGTATATGTGGGGAATGGGTCTGGGTGGGTTACTCTTCGGAGGGTCGGTATGGACTTGTTGGGCCAAAGGGCCTGTTTCCATACTGTAGTTAATGTAATTCAATCTAAACCTCTCTTCATAGCTAGCACCTTCCATACCAGGCAACATTCTCGTAAACCTTCTCTGCACCCTCTCCAAAGCGTCCACATTCTTTTAGTTATGTAGCGACCAGAACTGTTCACAATATTCTAACTGCGGCCCAACCAAAGTCTTGTACAATTTAACATGATCTGCCAGCACTTATACTCAATACCCCGTCCGATGAAGGCAAGCATACCATGTGCCTTCTTGACCACTCTATCCACCTGTGCAGCGACCTTCAGGGTACAATGGACCTGCACTCCCAGATCTCTCTGCTCATCAACTTTTCCCAAGGGTCTTCCGTTTACAATATAGTTCACTCCAGAATTAGACTTCCCAAAATACATTCCCTCACATTTGCCTGGATTTAACTCCATCTGCCACTTCTCCACCCAACTCTCCAGTCTCCCTGTATTCTCCTATATTCTTTGACAGTCCCCTATGCTTTTTGCTACTCCACCAATCTTCGTGTCATCTGCAAACTTACTGATCAGACAACAATGCCCTCTTCCAGATTATTTATGTTTCTTACAACCAACAGTGGCCCCAACACTGACCCCTGTGGAACACCACTGGTCATCTTCCTCCATTTCGAGAAACTCCCTTCAACTACTACTCTCTGTCTCCTGTTGCTCAATCAGTTCTTCATCCACCTAGTTAGAACACCCTGCACACCATGTGACTTCACTTTCTCCATTACCATGGGGAACCTTATCAAACGCCTTACTAAAGTCCATGTATGTGACATCTGCAGCCCTTCCTTTACCTATCAACTTGGTCACTTCCTCAAATAACTCTATTAAGTTGGTAAGGCATGATCTACCCCGCACAAAACCATGTTGCCTATCACTGATAAGCCCATTCTTTTCCAAGTATAAATAATTTTATTCCTCAGTACCTTCTCCAGCAACTTTCCCACCACTGATGTCAGACTTACTGGTCTGTAGTTACCTGGAATATCCCTACTACCCTTCTCGTACAGGGGACAACATGATCAACCCGGCAGTCCCCCGGCACCTCACCTGTGTTTAAGGATGCCACAAAGATATCTGTCAGAGCCCCAGCTATTTCCACTCTCGCCTCCCTCAGCAACCTGGGATAGATCCCATCCGGTCCTTGGAAATTGTCCACCTTAATATCCTTTAGCCTACCCAAAACATTTTCCCTCCTTATGTCAACGTGATCCAGAGTAAACAAAATTCTATCTCTAATCTCAGCATTCATCACCTCCCAGTGCCTCAGTGAACACTGATGCAAAGTAATCATTGAGAATCTCATGCATTTTCTCAGGTTCAATACACAATCTTCCTTCCTTATCCTTTAGCAGATCAACTCTTTCTATGGTTACCCTCTTGCTTCTTATACAAGAATAAAAGGCCTTGAGATTCTCCCTAATACTGCTTGCTAAAGTTATTTAATGACCCCTTATAGCCCACTTGATTCCTCGTTTAAGATTAGGGTCCTACTCTCCTGATATTCCTCCAAGGCCCATTCTGTTCTTGGCTGCCTGGACCGTATGTATGTTTCCCTTTTCCTCTTGGCTAGTCGTACAATTTCTCCTGTCATTCATGGTTCATGAATTTTGCCTTCCCTATCCCTTGTTTTCAAAGGGACATGCCTATCCTGCACAATCTTAAGCCTATCTTTGAAAGCCTCCCACATATCAAATGTGGACTTTCCTTTAAATAGCTGTGTCCAATCTACATTTCCCAACTCCCTGCCTAATTTTGATATAATTGGGCTTGGCCCAATTTAGTACTCTTCCCTCAGGACTACCCTCATCTTTGTCTATGAGTATTCTAAAACTTACAGAACTGTGGTCAATATTCATAAAGAAATCTACCACCGCAACTTCTACCACCTGGCCTGGCTCATTCCCCAACACCAGGTCCAATGTGACCCCTTCCCTTGTTGGACTATTGACATACTGCTCTAGAAAACTTTCCTGGATGCTCCTTACAAACCATCCAAACGTCTGATATGAAGCGTATCCTAGTCAATGTTGGGAAAATTAAAATCTCCCATCACCACCACCTGTTACCTCTACATCTTTCCATAACCTGTTTACCTATTTGGTCTTCGATCTCACGCTCACTGTTGGGAGGCCTGAAATACTGCCTCACCAATGTAACTGCACCCTTCTTATTTCTCAGCTCCACCTATAATGCCTCACTGCTCAAGCCCTCCGTAGTGTCCTCCTTTAGCACAGCCGTGATATCATCCCTGACCAGCAATGCAACTCCTCCCCCTTTTTTACTTCTTTCCCTGTCCTGTCTGAAGCAACTATATTCTGGAACATTAAGTAGCCAATCATGTTCTTGCTTCAACCTAATCTCTGTGATTGCAATAGTCCCAGGCACCAGTCTAAGCCCTAATTTCATCTGCTTACCCACTATACTCCTCGCATTAAAGTATATGCACTGCAGGCCGCCAGTTCTTTTACGTTCATCTGCTCTCTGCCTACTCTTACCCTTGGTAATGGTAACTTTGTGATCCTCACAGTTTCCAGTTTCCACCTCATTTTGTAGTAGTCTTCTCTTCTGGTTCCCAGTCCCCTGCCACATTAGTTTAAAACCTCCCCAACATCAACCCTCCAAAGAATAACTCACCCAAAACCATTCCCTGACCATATATTTAATCCCAATGTACCTACCCTATGCATCCCTGAACCTTCTGGGCAATTTAGCATGGCCAATTCACCTGACCTGCACATCATTGAATTGTGGGAGGAAACCGGAGCACCCGGAGGAAACCCACGCAGACACGGGGAGAATATGCAAACTCCACGCAAAAGTCGCCCAAGTTTGGAATCGAACCCGGGTCCCTGGTGCTGTGAAGCAGCATTGCTAACCACTGAGTACCCGTGCCACCCCAAAGAGTGTATATGTGTGTGAGCATAATGTGGTATAAGTCTGTGAGAGGGTGCGTGTATGTGGGTGGTGTATGTGTGTGGGTATGAGGGAGTTTGTATGAGAGAGGGTTTGAATGGGTACTTGGGTCTGTAGGAGTGTGCGTGTGTATGCTTGTGTGCATGTGTGTAAGAGAGTGTATAGTGCAGTGGGGGTCACTTCTAGTGTGACATGAACCCAAGGTCCCGGTTAAGGCCATCCCCATGGGTATACTGAACTTGGCTATCAGCCTCTGCTTGGCCACTTTGCATTGTTGCTTGTCCCGAAGTCCGCCTTGGAGGATGGTCACTCAAAGGTCCCAGGCCACATGTCCCAGACCACTGAAGTGTTTCTGACTGGGAGGGTACATTTTGGTATGCTTGATGAGCTTTTAAAAAATCATTCAGTGGATATGGGCTTTGCTGGTTTTCATCACTAGCATTTATTACCAACCCTAGTTGCATTTGCCTTGCTCCTTCACAGTTTTTGAGTCAAAATCCGGGAAATCCCACCCGAACAGCATTGTGGGTGAATCTATGCCGAATAGACTGCAATGATTCATGAAGGCAATTCACCACCATCTTCTCATTGGCAACTCAGAATGAATAATATATGTTGCTAATGTTTAATCATCCCTGTTAAAAACTGAGAACCTTGCCTTTAACATTTTATAATGTCTGCATGTTACAGGTTGCTGCTTCATGGGAATAAGGTACTAAGGGTATACACACAGTTCTGGTCACAATGTTCAGGATATAGGTGTTTGTTTACTACATCTCCAGCAGTAATTCTTGACCAAAGGATCTCTCAAAATATATTCAAATTATCATCCCCATCAATCTATCATCAAACCAATCAGGAGTGCTGGTTGATAGTTCCTTGAAAGTAGAGCCGCATGTAGATAGGATAGTGAAGAAGGGGTTTGGTATGCTTTCCTTTATTGGTTAGCACTTGAGTATAGGAATTGGGAGATCATGTTGTCGCTGTACAGGACATTGGTTAGCCACGTTTAGATATTGCATAAAGTTCTGGTCTCCTTCCTATCGGAAGAATGTGGTGAAACTTGAAAGGGTTCAGAAAAGATTTACAAGGATGTTGCCAAAGTTGGAGGATGTGAGCTACAGGGAGAGGCTGAATAGGCTGGGGCTGTTTTCCCTGGAGCATCAGAGGCTGAGGGGTGACCTTATAGAAGTTTATAAAATCATGAGGGGCATGGATAGGGTAAATAGACAAAGTCTTTGCCCTGCGGTCGGGGAGTCCAGAACTAGAGGGCATAGGTTTAGGGTTAGAGGGGAAATATATTAAAGGGAATTAAGAGGCAACTTTTTCACACAGAGGGTGGTGCATGTATGGATTGGGCTGCCAAAGGAAGTGGTGGAGGCTGGTACAATTGCAGCATTTAAAAGGCATCTGGATGGGTATATGAATAGGAAGGGTTTAGAGGGTATGGGCCAAGTGCTGGCAAATGGGACTAGATTAAGTTGGGATATGTAGTCATCATGGATGAGTTGGACCAAAGGGTCTGTTTCCATGCTGTACTTTTCTATGAATCTATGATAAGCAATTTCTGAATTGAACTATTATGTTCACCATTATGGTTGGTATTTCAATTTAGTCTTGCCATTGTCCTTTGGCTCTTCCAATAAGATCTCACCCCTGCCCAAAATGAACCCTTGTAAAATAGCCGTAGCCTGAGATACTAGGAGAGCGCGAGGATTGTAGATGCTGGAGAACAGAGTCGAGAGTGTGGTGCTGGAATGCACAGCCGGGCAGGCTGCCTGACCTGCTGTGCAGTCCAGCACCACACTCTCGACTGTAACCTGAGCTACACCTTATTTACTTGAAATACCAGTCAACAGTATCAATTGATTAGATAATTCTTTTCACAACTTTCAATTGACATTCATAATATCCTTTATCATTTCTAAAGTTTATACAAATGTGGACAGTTTTAATTCTGATCAAGCAATTAGATCTGAAAACTTCCACAACTATTGAATAAATCTGTGTTTATTCTCATTTTCTCAAATGTTTTCCTTCACAGCTTCATATCCTGAGAATATCAAACAGGAAATTTCCAGAGTGCCACCCCACTCCACTCATTATAATTTCACTAGAAGTGCAGCACAACCCTTTGGCCATGCTCTCAGGGAAGTTACAATGGTGCATTGCCACCAACTACAAAGATACTCCATGTTCATGTTTTTGAGTATCATCCTCCACAGTATCATTAGAATCAGAGAACAGAACCACACACAGTCAGGCAGGTGGAGAATGCAATTGTGTGAGAGGTCAACCATCAGGTTTCAATGGTGGAATGAAACTTTGCAATTAAACTCTCAGAATTTTAAAGGTTGGCAGGGGGGAGACAAATGACAATTTTGCAAAAGAAGCTTTCCTTCTCAATTACATTCTCCATAAATGAGAAATACATGCCTTCAAATTCACAACTGTGTTGTAGAGGTGTGCAACAAGTATGATATCTCACTCACTTCAATTGAAGCGAATAGCTGCAGCTTTATTCTCATTGTGTTTTTCTAAACACATGTTGAGAAAGATCAGGTGGGGGCAGTCCAAAGGTGTACAGAGCAAAGAGTCTGGGTAAAGGGAGGCAAGGTATATGCTAGAAAGTGAAGGAGGTTAATGGTTTAATGCAAATGATGCTCATCCACATGGGTAGAGGGGGAGGTTTCTGAGAAGGGAGAACGGTAGAGAGATGGCCTTAAAGAACAGGGTCAGTGCTGTTCAGAGTGAGATCCTGGAGGTTAAACTGAGAAAAAGGGGTTGCATGTAGAGCATTGGCAGTAAAATGGTAGGAGCAGGCTATGATAGGGTGGGAGTTCCAGAGTCACTGGGTGCGATGTGAGTTTTGGTTCCAGCACAGTATGACTCTTGACCCACAACTATATGGTTGAATCCTAACTGTTCTCTGGCAACTCAGATGGGCATTAAATGCTTTCCCAGCCAGTGACTCCCATATCCTGAGATGAATAAAAATAAAGTTTTGAAACCAGTGAGATCGTTGCATTAGACTTCAGTTTAGCTGAAGGTAATGTTAGACTTCGTTCCTTGAACAAAAATAGCAGATTCAGTAAAACTTTCATTGTTGAAGAGGCAGTTACAGATACTGATTTCTGGAAGTTTTGAAGACTTGCAGAACATATTTGACTGAAAAATGACCTATGCAGCTAGTCTTGATATAAGGTTTCTTCTTTTTCAGGAGAGAGGGTTCTTTCTTGTTGATGCAGGCTTCTTGATGTTTTGTGCCTCTGAGAAATCCAGTTGAGGTCCACAACAGTAACATTTTCAGAGGTTGTTGCTAGGTAACTTTCACTACAGAGCCTCCTCCACTAGTTTAGTTAGCAATTAAAATAATAAACCCTACTTTTCATCTCTTCTTAAAATACTTGCATTCTTTTCATAAAGTCAGTTGATTGTTTTTTGAAAATGGTAGGTGAACCACAACACCTTTTGGTTTTTATATAACAAGGAACTGTGGTTGTTGAAGATCTCATAAACAAACAGAAATTTCTACAGAAACTCAGCAGTTGTGGCAACCATCTGTGGGGAGAAAGCAGCATTAAAGTTTCAAGTCCAGTGATCCCCTTCTCCCCCCCTTCAGAACCAGATATGATGTTGATGGATAGAGAAGTCAAAAGTCTGCATAAGGCAATGTGTAACACTGAATGTGAACCTCAGGATGTGAGGAGAACAGCTCTCTGAGGACCACTATACATATGTTGGTGTCCCTGTCAACTTTTCAGGTTTCTCCATTCCTTATGTTTCATTGTAAACATCCCCAACTTTTCCCTTCAATCCATGGTTTACCACATTGCTCTGTCTATTAAAGTGATCCACTGTAACCACCATCCATGCTACAATGCCCTGCGTCCTTCAATGCTGTATCTGTGTCCACCCTCATATTTGCGGTTGCCCCATTTACTGTCGTGATCACCTCAGCATGAAAACATAAAGTAGCCCATTGCCAAACTTGATTTTCCCACTTTGCCTAAAACGCCATGGACTGTCCCTTATTAAGACCCCCAAGAATTACTGGTTAAACTGCACAACTGAAAGCTCCCTCCTCCCAACTAATCTTACTTTACTATATTATGATTAGATATTTACTATTACATCTGCCAGTATGGTTTTCAGCCCTAGGTTGACCTTATTACATCATACTAACATTTACATATATGTCATGTGCTTTGATCAACCTGATTATGCTGCCATTGGTACCTAACCTAATTATACTACCTAACTAACATAAGTATACCACCATTGTTAAATACCCAATTGATGTAGTATTCCACAGATCCTTGTAACATTCCACTGGTCCTCATGTTTAACTCTTCACATGCCCTTATGCTCATTATTTTTCATAATGGCAAGTGGCAAGGCTGACAGAAAGAGTCTACAGAGGAATATAGATACATTAAGTGCAAATACTTGACAGATGGAATATAGGATGGGAAAATTTGAGATTATGCTCAAGCATAGAAGAGCTGGACATTATTTCAATGGAGTCAGACTCTAAAAAGCTACAGAACTGCAGGATTTGGTGTCCTCATCATGAATCACAAAATGCTAGCAACCAAGTTCAGCAGGTAAGCGAGATGGTAAATGGAATGTTGGTCTTTATCTCAAAGGGAATGGACTATAAAAATAGGGATACAAGTCCAGTGCTGGTCGGAGGAGGCAGAGGATCAATTCTGGTGCCATCTAGAATCGGCTGATTGGGCCATGTTCAAACAGTCCTCAGGTATCTTGGACGAGTACGCTACCACCGTCACAGACTTTATCAGCAAGTGTGTAGAGGACTGCATACCGAGGAAGTCAATCCGGGTGTTCCCCAACCCTGGATGAAACTGGACATACAGAACCTGCTAAAATCCAGGCGTGAGACCTTCAGATCAGGAGACCCACACAAATACTGTATAAGGAATCCAAGTATGACCTTCGCAGAGCCATTAAGACAGCCAAGGACCAATACTCATCCAAACTAGAGACCCAGACAGACACCCGGCGACTATGGGAATGACTGAATGACATCACAGGTTCTAAAAAGAGACAGTGCAAGATAATAGATGATGACGTATCCCTTGCCGATTGTCTCAACCCCTTCTATGCCTTGAACAGAATTTTGGAGGAGAAGGTAACACCTATTCTGACAAGTCCTGATGAACCTACCAAAACAATCACTGAATCAGAGGTCAGATAAGTTTTCCTTCATGTGAATCCAAGGAAAGCGATGGTACCAGACGGAGTACCAGACCGTGCACTCAAAGCATGTGCAGATCAACTGGCAGAGGTCTTCTCGGACATCTTCAACCTCTCCCTGCAGGAGGCCACTGTCCCTGCCTGTTTCAAGAGGGCCAACATCATCCCTGTGCCTAAGAAAGCTTGTGCAGCATGTCTCAATGACTACTACCCAGTGGCCCTAACTTCAGTGGTCATGAAGTGCTTTGAAAGCATTAATCAACTCCAGCCTCCCCACTACTCTTGACCCACTCCAATTTGCCTATCGGACCAACTGTTTCACATCAGATGCCATATCAGTTGTCCTTCACTCCTCCCTAGAACATCTTGACACAAAGAACAGCAACATAAGAATCCTACTCATTGACTACAATTCAGCCATCAACACAATTATCCCCTCGAGACTAATTACTAAATTTAGTGATCTCAGACTAAGCCCAACACTCTGCAATTGGATCTTCAGTTTCCCCACAGGCCACAATCAGTGAAGATTGGGGACAATATTACATCCTCACTAACTCAACTCGGGAAACTCCCAGGGGTGCATACTCAGCCCCCTTGTACTCACTGTATACCCATGACTGCATCACCAAATACCAGACTAATGCCATTTAAATGTTCGCTGATGACACCACCATAGTCAGTCGAATTTCAGATGGCGACAAAACAGACTACAGACAGGAAATGGAAGACTTGGAAAAATGGTGCACTGAGAACAACCTAGCTCTCAATGTCATCAAAACCAAGGAACTCATTATTGACATTCAGCAGGATGTTACTCATGCCCCCCCCCCCCCCACACACACACATTAACAACACAGAGGCGAACAAGTAGAGAGGGTCAAGCTCTTGGAAGTGGTCATCAACAACAAGCTTTCTTGGACTCTTCATGTGGATGCACTGGTTACAAAGACCCAACAATGTCTCTTCTTTCTCAGGCAGCTGAGGAAATTTGGCATGACTGCAAATACCCTTGCCAACTTTTATAGGTGCACCATCAAGAGCATTTTGTCTGGATGTATCACTATCTGGTATGGCAACTGTAGCATTCAAGATCGGAGACAGTTACAGAGAGTGGTGAACTTGGCCCAGACAATCACAAAGACCAACCTCCTATCTATAGCATCCATCTACCAGAAACCTGAACACATGCGCCAGCCGGTTTCGTAGCTGTTTCTTACCCGACTGTTGTTAGAATACTGAATGGACTCACAAGCAACTAGCATTCACCTGTACCTGTGTTTTTTGTTTTTGCCTCTGTTTATCTATTATTTACTTATCTATGCTACTTAACTTTGTGATCTGCCTGTATTGCTCACAAGACAAAGCTGTTCACTGTGCCTTAGTACATGTGACAACAAATTCAATTCTATTAAATTCAATGGGATGCAAATACTTGGAAATGAGGAAGTTGCTGTGAGGTTCAGAGCTTACCATTTAAACCTTGCGGAAAATGGGTATATTACTTCGTTATATCAGAAATATTTTTTTTTCTCATTCCCAGTGCATTTCCCAACTTTCCTGCCATTTCTCATGATACCAGGGCAGTATAAATTTCCAATGTATCCTTGAATCTAATGTTTGTACATAACAGTGAGTTGTAATAAACATCTGTTGAAGCTTCCAGTACCACATCTTAGAGTTTCCCACTCTGTCTTTCTCATTCTGCTGGAGCCCTTCCCCACTCTCTTACTCTCGATCTCCTCGAACCCTTGCTATGCCACAGCCCAAGTTTGCAGATGACACAAAATTGGATGGAATGGCAAGTGGCAAGGATGACATAAAGTGTCTGCAGAGGGATATAGATACATTTAGTGCAAATACTTGACAGATGGAATATAGGATGGGAAAATTTGAGATTATGCCCAAGCATAGAAGAGCTGGACATTATTTCAATGGAGTCGGATTCTAAAAAGCTGCAGAATGGCAGGATTTGAGAGTCCTCATCATGAATCACAAAAAGCTAGCAACCAAGTTCAGCAGGTAAGAGAGAAGGCAAATGAAATGTTAGTTTAATCACAAAGCGAATGGAGTATAACAATAGGGAAATCTTGCTAAAACTATACAAGGTACAAGTCAGACCACAACTGGATTGTAATGAACAACTTTGGGCCCTTATCTAAGGAAAGATGTATTGCCACTAGTGCCAGTATAAACAGGAAGGTTCATGTTCAGACATTTCATCACCATACTAGGAAACATCTTCAGTGAGCCTCCAGACAACGCATTTCTGATGATTCTTGCATTTTATCTATATGTTTGGATTGGTGATGTCATTTCCTACGGTGATGTCATTTCCTGTTCTTTTTCTCAGGGGATGGTAAATCAGGCCCAAGTCAATATGTTTGTTGATAGAGTTCTAGTTGGAATGCCATGCTTCTAGGAATTCTCATGCACATCATCAGCAAGATACCATGCAAGGACTGTAACAAACACTACATTGAATTAGCCACCAGGATACATGAACATCAACTAGCCACAAAATAACATAACCCCCTCTCACTAATATCCTTACGTACAGATGAGGAAGGACACCACTTGGACTGGGAAAACACATCCATCCTAGGACAAGCCAAACAGAGACACGCATAAGAATTCCTAGAAGCATGGCATTGCAACTGGAACTCTCTCAACAAACACATTGACTTGGACCTGATTTACCACCCCCTAAGAAAAAGAACCAGAAATGACATCACAGGAAATGGCATCACCAACCCAAAGAAACTCAAACATAAAAATAGAAAGCAGGAATCATCAGCAATGCTTTGTCTGGAGGCTCACGAAAGATGTTATCTAGTATGGTGACAAAACATCTGAACGTGAACCTTCCAGCTCAGAGAGCAAACCCGACATCCAGAACCTCTACCTGAGCTACAAATGTTCTAAAGAAAAATCCAGTATAGGCATTATTCACAAGGCTGATACTAGATACGGAGAGCATGTCTTACGAAGAGAGGTTGAGTATATTTGTTCTGTACTCATTGGAATTTAGAAGAATCAGAAATGACCTTATCAAAGTTTTCAAAGTTTTTGGGAGTTTTGACAGGTTAGATACGGAAAGATTGTTTCCCCTTGTGGGAGAGTCTAAAACCAGAGGGAGTAATCTCAGAATAAAGGGCTGCACATTTAAGACTTAAATGATGGGGAACTTCTTCTCTGAGGATAGTGGAATTCTTTATTGCAAAGGGAGTTCAAGTATATTCAAGGTCGAGGTAGATTTTTAATGAGTGAGGGAATCAAGGCTTATCAGGAAAACACAGGAAAGTAAAATTGGAAGTGATCAGATTAGCAGAGCAGAGTCAATGGGCTGAATGGTCTGTTTCTGCTCCATATCCAATGATTATTTCCACTCTGTCTCATTCATTTTCTCACTTTTAACTATTAAAGTTACTGCAACATACAACAAAACACGCCACCAAAAGTCACATTACCTCTAATTTTAAAAATATTTTTTGTTACTGACTATTTACAGACCAATCTGCAAACAAATCAGAATAAAGTGTTTTATAAATCAAGATTTTCTGACCCCCCCCACCCCCCAAAAGCAACCTTCATTACAATCGTCACATGCATAAAATGCATTGAAACTGCTTCTATTCCAAGCAAATCCATAGGATGCTTAACTAGTAAACTGTCATGTTCTGATAGAATGGCCAATGAAAGGTGCACCATCAGGGCAGTGAAAATCTATCCAATTCCAAAGCATCTGGAAATAAATAATCGCCTATCTGAACAATATATCGTTAAAATGACTGAGGGTCACATGCCATTGCTCAGTTTGTCCTTATGTGTCCAATGTTGCTAACAGGGATGATATCCAGCAGTTGATTAAAGTACCAACCTATTTAGGCCACTCAGAATTCCAGTTACCTCTTAAAAAAACTTCGTACGAATCTTGTCTGCGTGCCGAGCTTAAGAGTCTGAAATGTTGAGCCACTCCCTCGCCCTTAGGCCATAGCAAGTTCTTTATTAGTTAGTCATTTGGCTACACTTATTTTATTCCCCTTGCTTAACGTTTTGTCCTGGTCTCTTTCCATTTGTTGTTGTCCCCCCCACCCCCTTCTCAATAATCTCCTTTCCTTTTTATAAAGGCTTACTTTTGCAAATTCACAGCAGTCCACCTTTATCAGGCTGTGGATGTTATCCCTTGGTTCATCAACAAAAATCTCAACTCCTAAAATCTACCAAATGAATAGTTCAGTGAAGAAACTTTCGGGACCTACCCATATTAAAATTAAAGTGACCATGTGATGTCTATTAACATCCTAGCCTGAAATGTACTGGCCTTTTTTTCTGCGAGGTTAGTAATTCACTTACGTCAAGAAAACATCTGGTTTGAAAGCTACTACCTTCAGTAACCCCCTGCCATCGCTGCTAGCAGTAATCCTAAAAATTGCTTAGTATTAAGATGGCATAATCGAGCAATGTGAAAGAACATCACCAGGGGGAGCAGTGTACACAGGCCAATGTCTTCTCTGAGACTGCTCCAGTACAACAGGCTCAATTCCATAGTCTTTTCTGGAAACTAAATTACTTCAAAGTGAATGATTATGATCATAGTTTCTCCGTTTGGGAGTTCCACGTGGCAAACTGTGCTGCTCAGTTAGTCTTCACTTGAGTGAAACTGAATATCAATTCACTTGAATGCTGAGAAATGATTGTTGTTCTTTCATTACTGTTGCAAAAGAAAATTATGCTTTTCTTAAAATCTGAATTTAAAAGCAAGCACCAAATTTTCTAACACTATATTTATACTCTATTTTGTATTTTTAGTTTTCCTTCCTTAGCTAATTGTGATTGTGAATAAACCACAACAACCCAATTTTTTTTTAGTTATGTTATACTCCAGAGCAAAAAGGGAGACATTTTGCTACATATCTCTACTTTTCTTCTTTCTTAAGGTAACCTGCAATTAGTTATTTTTTGCTTTTATGAGAGAAATAAGGCAGATTTATAATGAAAAGAAACATGGTTCTGAAAAAAATGTACATGGGGTCACAACAGGACAATTTCTAAATGCCAGAACTGGGTATAAACAGAGTAGAATGGGAGTTAAAGTCCAAGAGTCCTACTGCTCGTAAATGTCATTGAATATAACATTTTTATTTCAAAAATATACGTTATTCATAAAATTATTTGATATCTATACAATTGGTGATGCCATACATATGTATACATTCCATTTCTTTGCATACAGAGATTGGAATTAATCTTTCGTATATACAAGTCTGTACATTGACTACCAGCTATTCTGCTGAGGTGTCAGTGGAGCCCACTTACTGCGTGGGCCCCCTGTTCTTCTTTGGCAGGCAGACCTTACACGGTGGTCTTTCCCCAGCATGCCATGACGGCAGCTGCCCCAAGCTTCAGTGCATCCCTCAGCACATAGTCCTGGACCTTGGAATGTGCCAGTCTGCAACACTCAGTCGGGGTCAACTCCTTCAGCTGGAAGATCAACAGGTTTTGGACAGACCAAAGAGCGTCGTTGACCAAGTTGATGATCCTCCAGGCACAGTTGATGTTCGTCTCGGTGTGCGTCCCGGGGAACAGACCGTAGAGCATGGAGTTCCGCGTCACGGCGCTGCTCGGGATGAACCTCGACAAACACCACTGCATTCCTCTCCAGACTTTCTTTGCATAGGCACATTCCAGAAGGAGGTGTGTGACAGTCTCGTCCCCTCCACAGCCGCTTCGGAGGCAGCGTGCAGTGGGGCAGAGAGTCCGGGCGTGCATAAAGGATCTCACCGGCAGAGCCCTTTTCACCACTAGCCAAGCCATGTCTTGGTGCTTGTTGGAAAGTTCTGGTGATGAGGCATTCTGCCAAATGACTTTGACAGTCTGCCCAGGGAACCACTCAATAGGATCTGCCCTCTCCTTTTCCCAAAGGATCTCAAGGACAATATGTACTGACCACTTCCTGATGGTCTTGTGATCAAAGGTGTTTTTCTTCATAAATTTCTCTACGAAGGACAGGTAGTATGGAGCGTTCTGTGGTAGCGAGGCCAGGCCCATCTTTTGCAACACAGGGTACAAGTAGAACCTCGGTACGTAGTGACACTTGGCGTTTGCATACCAGGGATCCATGCGCAGCTTGATGCAGCCACACACAAAAGTGGCCATCAGGGTGAGGGTGGCATTGGGCGTATTTTTCTCCCCATTTCCGAGATCTTTATACATGCTGTCCCTTCGGACCCGATCCATGTTTGATCTCCACGTGAAGTGGAAGATGGCCCGGGTGACTGCAGCGGCACAGGTTCTGGAAATAGGCCAGACCTGTGCCACATACAACAACACTGGAAGTACCTCACACTTGATGACCAGGTTTTTTCCTGCGATGGAGAGAGACCGTAGCTTCCATCTGCCCAGTTTCTGCCTCGCTTTCCTGATCCGCTCCTCCCAAGACTTGGCACACGTGCCAACCCCTCCGAACCAAATACCCAGCACCTTTAGGTGGTCAGTCCTGACGGTGAAGGGGATCGAGGATTGGTCGGCCCAGTTCCCAAAGAGCATGGACTCACTCCTGCCTCAGTTTACCTTGGCCCCCGTGGCCCATTCGAACTGGTCGCAGATGCACATGACTCTGTGCACAGATAGCAGATCTGAGCAGAAAACAGCGACATCATCCATGTACAGGGAGGCCTTAACCTGCAGGTCCCCGCTGCCAGGAATAGTCACCCCTCTCAGGCTCGCATCCTTCCTGATGGACTTGGCAAATGGCTCTATTCAGCACACAAACATGGCAGGAGAGAGAGGGCAGCCCTGCCTGACTCCAGATCTGACTGGGTAAAAACAATGACTGCAGATGCCGGAAACCAGAGTTTAGATTAGAGTGGTGCTGGAAAAGCACAGCAGTTCAGGCAGCATCCGAGGAGCAGTAAAATCATAGGTATTCCTGATGAAGGGCTTTTGTCTGAAACATTGATTTTACTGCTCCTCGGATGCTGCCTGAACTGCTGTGCGTTTCTAGCACCGCTCTAATCTAAACTCCAGATCTGACTGGGAAGTATCTGATTCCCACCCATTGATTGAGACTGCACTGACAATGTTGGTGTAGAGCAGTCTGATCCAATTGCAGATTCCCTCCCCAAAACCCATTTTGGAGAGAACATTCCTCATATACGCATGTGATATCTTGTCAAAGGCTTTCTCCTGGTCCAGGCTGATCAGGCAGGTGTCCAACCCTCTGTCCTGCACATAGGCGATCGTATCCCTGAGGAGTGCGAGACTCTCAGCGATCTTCCTGCCCCGTACAGCGCAGGTTTGGTCAGGGTGAATCACCGACCCCAGAGCAGACCTGACCTGTTTGGTGATGACCTTTGACAAGATTTTGTAATCTGCATTCAATAGTGAGATTAGTCTCCAATTTCTAATTTCCTCCCTCTCCCCCTTCTGCTTGTAGATGAGTGTGATGATGCCTTTTCTCATGGATTCACTCATGGTACCTGCCAGAAGCATCCTGACATACACCTCCAGCAGGTCCTGGCCAATCAAGTCCCACAAAGCAGAATAGAGCTCGACCAGTAAGCTGTCATTTGCAGGAGTTTTATTCTTTTCGAAGGAATCGAGGGCCTTGGTCAGCTCGTCCAGAGATAGCAGCTGGTCCAGCCTCTCCCGTGTTCTGTCATCTAAGATCTCCGTGATAGAGGACAGGAACGACTGGGAGGCCGCGCGGTCAGTTGGCTTTGAGTCATACAGACTGGGATAGAAGGATTTGCTGGTCCTCATGATGTCAGCCTGAAATGACGTTACCAAGCCATCTTCTTTTTTAGATTCCCTACAGTGTGGAAACAGGCCCTTTGGCCCAACCAGTCCACACCGACCCTCTGAAGAGTAACCCATTTCCCTCTGACTAATGCACCTAACATTATGGGCAATTTAGCATGGCCAATTCACCTGACCTGCACATCTTTGGATTGTGGGAGGAAACCAAAGCACCCGGAGGAAACCCACGCAGACACAGGGAGAATGTGCAAACTCCACACAGACAGTCGCCCAAGACTGCAATCGAACCTGGGACCCTGGTGCTGTGAGGCAGCAGTGCTAACCACTGAGCCACCGTGCCAATCTTCTTCCTTCAGGCTGTTGAAGCACGGAGCTCTCTTTGTGCACCTTCTGGAAGAAGACACGTGAGCACGTCTTGTCCTGCTCAACGGAGTGGACCCTGGACCGGAAGATTATCTTGGAAGCCGCCGAGGCAAAGAGCGAGGCTTGCTGGCCCTTCACCTCCTGGAGGTGCTCCGTGACATCCACCCCCATCGTCTGCAGCAGGAGCAGGTTCTGCATACTTTCCTGGAGTTGAGACAGTTTTCCCCGCCTCTCACTCACCTCCTAAACACCTTTGAGGATGGAGAGCCTCTTGATTTTCCCTTTTACTGTTTCCCACCAGTACGCTGGGGTCTCAAAGAGGGGCTTCACGGTTCTCTAACCTGCGTAGTCCCTCTTGAGCTCCTCAATGTTTCCCGGGGTCAACAGCTTTGTGTTCAGCTTCCACGTTCCCTTACCAGCCCGCTGCTTGTCCTGTAGGTGACAGTCGACCAGCAGGAGGCAGTGATCAGAGAAGAACACCGGCTTGACGTCGGTGGATCTGACTGAGAACATTCGGGTCACAAACAGGTAATCTATCCTTGAGTGGATAGACCCGTCTGCCTGTGACCAGGTGTATCTACGAGGCGCTCCATCTGCAGGGGTGCTGAAGACATTGTGCAGCTTGGCATCTTTGACCGTTTCCATCAGGACTCTGGACATGACATCCAGTTTACTGTCCCCTCCCCCGCCAGATCGTCCATCTACATCAATGATACAGTTGAAATTTCCGGCCAGAATGACCGGCCTGGACGTAGCTAGCAACAGTGGAAGCTGCTGCAGGACGGCCAACTGTTCACTCTTACCCACTGAGACGTTAATCAGTCTCAGGGGAGCATCATTGAATATAACTTTTTAATGACATGGATCCAAGGGTTGTTTCAATATCTAACTGGACAGATGTTTCAAACAATATGACCTACCAAGCAAGAAACCTTTATAGTGATGTAAACCTTGGCAACACAAAGTAAGTATGGCCATTGCCAATTTCCTGGACTGAGGCTTCCCGTTTAGTTCTGATTGGCAATCTCGAAGATATTGCATAGGATTATTATATGCTACCTGACGCATATATTATATGCTACCTGTGTACAGCTATGCAAACGTATTGAAAGGGAACACAAACAGCAAAAACCTGGCCTTATTCAAAACAATTTTTAAAGGGAATAATGCTACTAAACCTTAATGCTTGTTAAATTATGTCAAGCTAACAATTTTCCCAAGTGCCAGCCAGGTGCCCTCTAGAGTCTAACATTTCATATCTGGGATTCATTGAGATGAATCTAGATCTGGATCTGGATCTGGATCTGGATCTGGATGTAGATTTGCTCACTGAGCTGGAAGGTTCATTTTCAGACATCACCATACTAGGTAACATCATCAATGAGCCTCCAGATGAAGCACTGGTGATATGGCCCGCTTTCTATTTATGTGTTTGGGTTTCCTTGAGTTGGTGACATCATTTCCTGTGGTGACATCATTTCCGGTGGTGTTTCTGAAGGTTATTCCTGAAGAAGGACTTATGCCTGAAACATCGATTCTCCTGTTCCTCGAATGCTGCCTGACCTGCTGTGCTTTTCTGGCACCACACTCTTGACTCTAATCTCCAGCACCTGCAGTCCTCATTTTCTCCATACATGTTCTATTGATTAACTGCATGGGGACGTGGGTTAAGTTTCCAACACAACAGCTGCACTTGCACTACACCTAAAGTATTGTATAATGTTCCACATGAAAATAAAAATAAGTCAGATAGTAAGCACTGATGCAAAATCATTGAGTTTAAATGAAAGGATGATCAAAGAATAGACAGAGAAAGCAGATGAACTGAAAACAAGAAATGCTGGAGATCACAGCTGGTCAGCCTGCGTCCATGGAGAGAGAGCAAGCTAACATTTTGAATCTAGATGATTCCTATCAGAGCAAGATGGAATTTAGTGCAAGTGATACACAATGTATGGATCAATTATGATCTTCATTGTATGTTTGATGAAACTCACTGAAAATATTTTATTTTTAATTCATTACTTGAAATCTCCAGTCTCTGCCATTTCTAAACTATCTTGCAATAATTCAATAACATCAGGTAAAAATGTCATACCCACTACATTAACAGTGAGTTTTGGTTACATTAGTGTAATGCAATAAACAACTGCATACATGTTAGACACTTTCACATCAATGATGAGGGTCTGCGTACCTCTCCCTCTTAATGATTTGCATTGCTCTTAACAGACTGGGCAGCATGGTGGCTCACTGGTTAACACTGCTGCCTCACAGCGCCAGGGACCCGGGTTTGATTCCAGCCTCGGGCGACTGTCTGTGTGGAGTTTGCACATTCTCCCTGTGCCTGTGTGGGTTTCCTCCCACAGTCCAAAGATGTGCAGGTTAGGTGAATTGGCTGTGCTAAATTGACCATAGTGATTAGAGATGTGTAGGTGAGGTGCATTAGTCAGGGGTAAATATAGGGTAAGGGAATGGGTCTGGGTGGGCTACTCTTCGGAGGGTTGGTGTGGATTTGGGCCTGTTTCCACACTGTATGGATTCTGTGGACTTTGCATGTGAATTAATCGATTAGAAAACATGGATGACATACTAGTGATGCTAATAAATGGAAAAAATACCACAGCTAATTTGGTAATGGAAAAAATGTTCTATGATGGGAGCAGTTGTGGTGCAGTGGTAGGGTCTCCACTGCTTGACTTGGGGCCCAAGTTCAAGTCCCATCTGCTCCAGAGGTTTGTAATAATGTCTCAGAACTGATTGATTAGAAAATTTCTCCCCCCATTAGAATTATGAGGTTTCTCAACCACATGAGATATTCCATTGAAGATGACAAGGCTTGAAACAAAGTCCAGAAAGCTGATAAGGCGGTGACCACATCCAGTGCATCACAGGCAGCAACTGAAGTTTACTGAACTGAATTGTTAATGGTTTTACCAGCCAACTTGCATAATTAATCAATGCACATTGATTGATTATGTCCCACGTACCACGGTACAGTGAAAAGTGGTGTTTTGCATGCTATACAGGCAGATCGTACCATACAAAGCGCATCAGTAAAACAGAATGCAGAATACAGTGTTACAGCTGCACCAAAGGTGCAGAGAGAGAGATCAGAATTAACATTTGAGAGGTCCATTCGAAAGTCGATAAGAACGGGGAAGAAGCTATTCTTGAATCCATTATATCTTCTGCCTGGTCGATGGGAGGGATGAATCTGATTGGTAGCTGGAAGAAAGGATCGGTAAGTGGAATGAAAAGGAGGAGGCAGGGCTGAAAAGGGAGTCAGGGGACAGGAGGAAATGTTATTTGAAATTGGAGAACTCAATGTTGAGTCCTCAAGGCTGTAAGCTGTCCAGGTGGAAGACGAGGTGTTGTTCCTCTGATTTGCGGTCTGATTCACTGTGGCAATGGAGGAGGTGGAGGATAGACATGTTGGAGAGGAAGTGGGAAGAGGAATTGAAATGGGTGGTGACTGGGAGATCAAGTCGGCCCTTACAGACCTGGCTGACATGCTTGGTGAACCATTCCCTAAGTTTATGTTTTGTCTCACCAATGTAGAAAAGACCACATCGGGAGCACCGGATACAGTAAACTCAGTTGGAGGACAGGTGAACGTGTGTTTTATCTGGAAGGACTGTTTAAGGGTCTGAGTGGAGGTGAGGGGGGTGGCAAATCAGCAGGCTTTGCATCTCTTACGGTGACAGGGGAAGGTACTGGGGGGTTGACGGTTTGGGGTTAGTGTGGTGCGAACCAAGGAGTGGCGAAGGAAATGGTCCTCGTGGAAGGCAGAGAAGTCCTCCTCCATTGTCACAATGAATCAGGCTGCAAATTGGACACCTCTCATTCATTCCCCAAAACAAAATTCTCCCTCTCTGATTTTATAACCCAAAGAGACAGAAAGGAAAACAAAACTCATTATATGTTTCGCAGCTGGAACTCAGTATACTTTTGTGATGAATAAGTGTAAAGGCCAATTCTTTAAACATAGTCAGTCCTTTTTCCACACTTTTACAGTAATGCTACAGTGACTTATCCAGCTTTATTCTATGTGAAACATTGTGAAAAAGCATGTTTGTAGATTGTTAAATGGAACCTTACTTCTCCATAGGACTAAGTGGAAAGAGAAATTGCTCAGCTCCTCATCTTGGATATCATATCAGTACAGGAGGAAAGATAGATAGGAGAAACTGCAATAGATTTGTTCAAAAGCAAATCAGTCTCTCATAGAACTGAAGTAATTTCCACATGTTTTCTTGAAAACCTGCCAGGACAGCATGCAATTGGAAACCATTTAACTTGGAGACAGAGTGGGAGGGATTCTTGTTCTCTCCTAGAAACTGTTGATTTTTGGATTCTATTTTGGGAATTAGGCCAAGCCCAATATCCACTTTATTCCCAGATCCAGTTCATGTAACCCGAAAGAGCTTTTTATTTACAGTTCTGCCACTAGACTGTCTCAGTGAGACTCACAGCAGAATGGGACTGATATGGTGGTGAGTTTTCTTTGAAATATGATTATATACCCTTGCGGTGGATGATCACTGAGGTTACATTTGGATTGTTCGTTTTGGATAAAATGTATGTTCAGACATTTTGGCCACAATCACATTTAGTTTATTTTTATTTTTTTTCTTTTAATTCTGACTTTGCATGAGTCCTTCCTTCTCAAAAGCTATATAGTGCCAATCATGGGTAGAGTGGAAGTGTCAGAACCAAACATAACTGGGCCACTTATTTTGTTATCAAGCTGTCGAGGTCTCTAAAGCAGTCCACATCTCAGACACATACCTCATTCAACAGGAACTAGAATCAATGGAAAGAGCAAGAGGTCAATCTGGGGAGGAGTGGGATAGAGAGATCAAGCTGTGAGGGATAGATTGAGCTGGTGTTAGGGGGGAAATCAGACTGTGAGAGGTCGATTAGGCTGCCAGGGGTCGATTGGGTTCATATGGGGGGAGAATCACGTTGATTTGTGTGGATTGAGCTGCGATTTGGGAGGTGGGGAGAGATCAGGCTAAGAAGGGGAATAGTTTGGCCTGCGGGGTGGGCTTGGAGAAATTGGTCCGGTGGATTGGCAGGGAGAGATCATGCCAGGAGAGTGGGGGAATGGGGTGGGGGAAGATCTGGCTGGGGAAGGGCTGCGGTGAGGGTGGTAGAGATCGAGCTGAGGGAAGTGGGGCAGAAGAGTCCAAGGTGGGAGGAAACCGGCCTCATCTCTTACATCCTTCTCTTTTGCCCCCATTTTCTTCTCTTGCCACCATATACTTCCCTCCATCACAGTTGTCTTCTTTCTCTCACTGCCCCCTGCTGTCCGTTCTGTCTCCTTTCTAAAGTCCTATGTGATTCCTGATTCAATGTTGTGGCTGTTCTGTGCACGTGTACAGTGTGCAATTTATGCATGATACAATGACAAACAGGAACCATGCACATGCATGTCTATGAGTGAGAATGCATTGTTGATTACCCCACAGTTCCAATGTCAGCAAACACTGCCCTTCCTTAAAGACCTTCATCTTGAACGACAGCAACCCACATGCCCCCCCATGTCCATGGATGTTGGCATCTGGCACATACCAAATTCTTCTCACCCTCATTGCACATCACCAATCCACTCACAGTATGATTCTGCACTGTACTTTGGACTTTAGATTGTTATACTATTGCAGGGTCACTCTGCTTGCAGGGACAGAAAACAGCTCATGGACTGTTTACTTGCTCTGTTAGTGTTCACTCTCTTACGGCCTATTTGGATGCTCACAACATCCCTGTTTTGCCCTGCCTTTTGAACTTTGTTCACTCAGCCAGAGCTTAAATGTTCATAGTATTGCTGCATTACCCTGCAGCTTGCAGATATAGAGCCAAGTAGCTTGCCATGCGGGTCAGGAGTGATCAGGCAAGAGGTGGAAATTTTTATGACCCATTTTGAGAAAGGGCACTGTTGTGTGACCACTATTACACCCAGAGTCACCAAAAGTGAATAAATTAATCAAAGTTCACAACTACCTGTTTACTCAAATGAGATTCACTGAAAACAGGGATCATGATCCCACACTCAATAAGAACCATTATTTGTTACAACTAAATAAGCTCCATCCACATATAAACAAGCCTGTGAACTACCAATGTATGACTCAACTAACTGAACCTTTACCTCAGTTTAAAATCCTATACACACATTTAGAAAGACAAAAATAAACAAAAAATGGTGCTTTAAGTGGAGGGGAATAAACTGGGGAAACAGTTCAATAGCCCCAATTCACAGGATTCAACAAAATGTTTGTTTTGTTTCCCAAAACATTCTGTTCTTCAAACTTCTTTTTCCAGGTTCTTTCATGTCTTCACAAGAGGCGCAACGTGATTGGTACACAAATTCAGAAGCCTCTTCATTACTTGTTAAAGGTTACAGCTTACAGCAGGTGTTGGGAGAAAATAATTGGCTTTCTGCAGACTCCAAGAACTTTCACTGCAGAGACATGTGGCCTCAGAACTTGCGCTTCTCACCCTCTACAATAAACACACAAGCTGCTCATTTGTCCAGGAGCCAATCAGAGAGCTGTTGTCAGGCTGATGACTTCCAGCATCCATAGCTGCACTCGTTTGCGTGAACCAATCAGCAATCTGTTGCCAGCCAAACGTCACTCAGCACACATACCCTGATGTTGTACTGTCTTATCTCTTCTTCTCCCACTGATCAACAAAGCAGAAGTGTAATCATAACTTTCATAATAAGTTCCAGTAACTTTTTTTAAAAAGAGCAGCGATTCCTTGGTTTTAAAACAGTCCATTTCTGATTCTATTATGCGATCAAATATAAAATAAAATTGAATGTGAATTTACAACATGTTGTTGTACAGCACATTGCTACATCAATCTCACACCTACACCAGGTCCCAGCAGCATACATACCAACTGCATTGCAAGTACTGCAAGATAACAGCTACATCTCCAAGTCTAAGGGGAGTGGGCCTCAATGAAGTTCATAGAGACACCTGGCAGTCAGAGGGTCCCAATGCAATAAATCAAAGGCAGCCTCCATTATTGAGTCCAGGATCTTGAGCAAGTCAGTCAATCATTTGAAATGGGCAAGGCTCTCTCCGTGTATGGTGTAGGAATTCAAATGTCAGGCATGCCACCACCCATCTATTGCTGCTCTATTGTGGGCCATTTTCACCTGGATTGAGAGGCTGGGAGGGATTGAGGGAGAAGAATGTAGCTAGCACTGCTGTTAGTGTTGGTGCAGGCGAGGTGTTCCGAATGAGTGATCAGACAGTGCAGAAGGCATATAGGATTAGTGGTATCGGGGGGTTTGAGTAGGTGACAGTGAATAGAAGAAGGTGTTTCAGGCAATTGTGAGAGCCAATAGTGGAGTGAGCCTTGGTGGGAGATGGGTGTAATAGCACAGATAGAGTGAGAGTAAAGTATCACAAACAAAATGTTTGTACTTACTTATCCTGGTGGAGTGGAGAATATCTTACACTGCTAAGCACTCATTCAATCGACTGAGATTGCACTGACCTGGGCAATCTCAGACTGAGCTGGCAGCTGTCACGGCTTCCTGATGGTCCTCTGGGTGAAGCCAGCTCTCCTCTGCACTGTCTTGTGTATCAGGACCTCCAACTCCCTGTCCAGAAAGCACGATCCCAACTTCCCCTTCTCTGCCATGTCCAGGGTTAATAAACTCTACAGGACAGGTCCAACTGACAGTGCTTGACCAGGTGAATAATGGCCTTTTAAAGATGCGCTGATGCCAGGGATCACAGGACATCCTGAAAATGGTGAGTACTTCTAGGAAGAGAAAGTCAGAGAAACAGACTAGCATTTGATGATAAAAAAGCTGTCGGGGCAGGTTAGGTATTTACTGAAGTGAGTTTGGGATATTGTGAGAAAACATGCTTAGCCTCATGGACAGAACCCTCCATTAAGCTGATGACAGTAAAACAAAATATGGTAAGATTCAGCCTGTGAAATTAAACTTTCTGAATAATTATTATCTCCACTTGAATTTACCTCATGGAACCAAACATTCCAAGGCTCCGTGGAATAAGTAGATGAGTACAACTAACTGAACAGCTTCTCAAAAGAGTGATAAAAGGCACAATGGACTGTGGTACATGTTGTGATGATTTCTCTGGGACTATCTGAGGTGCTTTGGCTAGATACATCTGTCTGAATTTAACATTTTGTTCCAGCTAAGTGCTTGTTATGTTGAGATTTTTGGAGGCTTATTTTTGCCATAAGGCCCAACGAGTCTTCTTGATGCATCTTTCCAAGTTTCTCTCATTAACTGCTCACCCCATCCCTCTGACATCAATGTCACCCGATTCTAGCCCAACCTTATCACTCACTGTCCCCAGAACAACTCACCACTTCCACAATATCCTATAACTGATTGACATCCCGAGCGCCAGTGCCTTCTTTAAAAGGTCATTGTGCACCTGAATAAGCATTGCCAGTCTGGAGCTGCCATGCACAGTTTGTGACATTCACCCTGGACGTGGCGGAGAAGGAAATTTCAGTGCCATGCTTTGTGGGCAGGGATATGGAGGTCCTTCTGGATGGGATGGTGTACAGGTAGGATGTTGTCTTCCCCTAGGACCAGCAGAGGGGGATAATCTGGTCTCAGGTTGACCCTGGCACCACCCCTGGTAAAGTAATCTCAGCCATTTTGTGCAGTACACAGGAAATGTAGGAAGAAGGTCAATGACCCATTTGACTCTAGCAGCATTAGAGCCATTATCTTTTCTCCAGTACAAATGCTCAACAAGGCTCATGCTCTACTATCCTCACTATTGGCTGCAACATCTTCCCTCACTCACTCCCACCCACTCCAACCCCTGACACTATTAACCTGCATATCCTTGGAATTGCCTACTTACACACGTGGACACCTCTTCACTTGCACCAACAGTAACAGACGTGCCATCTACTTTCCTCTTGCGTTTAAACAGTCCTTCTCTCAATCCAAGTGAAAAACATCCCAGAGAAGGGCAGAAAGAGGGAAGATTAGTGAAGGTCTTCCCAACTTTCTGCTCCTCACCCCTTGATTTGGCAGTATCCTGAGTCTGACCACACTGAGTGGCTGACTGACTGACTGTGTTCAAGTGTTTAGGGTGATATCGAAGGCAGTCTTTGACTTCCTGTGCCAGGAGATCCCGACTAATGGCTATCACAATTGACTTGACTGAGGACTGCAAACCACTATGATAAGCTCCCTGGCTTTGATTGCCTAATGGTATTATCACAAGACTATTAATCCAGAGACCAAAGTAATGTTCTGGGGATCCAGGTTTGAATCCATCCATGCAGATGATGAAATTTGAATTCAATTAAAAAAAACCCGGAATTAAAAATCTACTAATGACCATGAAATCATTGTCATAGAGTCATAGAGATGTATAGCATGGAAACAGACCCTTCGGTCCAACCCGTCCATGCTGACCAGATATCCCAACCCAATCTAGTCCCACCTGCCAGCATCCAGCCCATATCCCTCCAAACCCTTCCTATTCATATACCCACCCAAATGCCTCTTAAATGATGCAATTGTACCAGCCTCCACCACTTCCTCTGGCAGCTCATTCCAAACACGTACCACCCTCTACGTGAAAAGTTGCTCCTTAGGTCTCTTTTATATCTTTCTCCTCTCACCCTAAACCTGTGCCCTCTAGTTCTTGACTCCCTGACCTCAGAGAAAAGACTTTGTCTATTTATCCTATCCACGCCCCTCATAATTTTGTAAACCTCTATACGATCACCCCTCAGCCTCCGATGCTCCAGGGAAAACAGCACCAACCTGTTCAGCCTCTCCCTGTAGCTCAAATCCTCCAACCCTGGTAACATCCTTGTAAGTCTTTTCTGAACCCTTTCAAGTTTCACAACATCTTTCCGATATGAAGGAGACCAGAATTGCACGCAATATTCCAACAGCGGCCTAACCAATGTCCTGTACAGCCGCAACATGACCTCCCAACTCCTGTACTCAATACTCTGACCAATAAAGGAAAGCATACCAAACACCTTCTTCACTATCCTATCTACCTGCGACTCCACTTTCAAGGAGTTATGAACTTGCACTCCAAGGTCTCTTTGTTCGGCAACACTCCCTAAGACCTTACCATTACCCTGCTAAGATTTGCTTTCCCAAAATGCAGCACCTCGCATTTATCTGAATTAAACTCCATCTGCCACTTCTCAGCCCATTGGCCCATCTGGTCCAGATCATGTTGTAATCTAAGGTAACCCTCTTCGCTGTCCACTACACCTCCAATTTTGGTGTCATCTGCAAACTTACTAACTGTACCTCTTATGCTCGCATCCCAATCATTTATGTAAATGACAAAACGTAGAGGGCCCAGCACCGATCCTTGTGGCACTCCACTGGTCACAGGCCTCCAGTCTGAAAAACAACCCTCTACCACCACCCTCTGTCTTCTACCTTTGAGCCAGTTCTGTATCCAAATGGCTAGTTCTCCCTGTATTCCATGAGATCTAACCTTGTTAATCAGTCTCCCATCGGGAAGCTTGTCGGATGCCTTACTGAAGTCCATATAGATCACATCTACTGCTCTGCCCTCATCAATCTTCTTTGTTACTTCTTCAAAAAACTGAATCAAGTTTGTGAGACATGATTCTATGGGTGTGTGAGCTCATTCTGCTACTGCTCATGATGAAGGTTACTACCATCAATGTCTTAAAGAATGAGAAACTATTGGGCTTACATGTTCAAGTGTGATAGAGGGAAAGCACTTCTTTGTCTGTCTAGAAGAGTCTTTTGTCATTAACAGGAAGTAGTTTATTGCATGTTAGCATCTCATTACAGGGATTACATTGCTATGGTAAGCCCTCACTACTTTGAGACTTTGAGGAGGTCAATTAATTAAGTCTTACTCCTCTGTTCTCCTAAACTTTTCTGCCTTTAAATCCATATGATATCATCATAATCGGTGTTGTTTCATGTGCACCTCAGTATTAATTCTGACCATATACAACAGAAGCCAGAATTTTTAAAGTGGCAGATTCCCTCAGGCCCTGTGTTATGTCATTTACCTATTGTTTCACTGTGCTGTTTTGCATTACTCTCCGTACATATTTGATTCTTTTCCCAAAAAAAGTTATTGCTAAGTTCAAGCTACGATAGAATCCCTACAGTGTGGAAACAGGCCCAACCCTCTGAAGGGTATCCCACCCAAACCCATTCTCCTACTCTATTACTCTACATTTACCCCTGACTAGAGCACTTAACCTACACATCCATGAACACTACAGGCAATTTTATCAAGGCCAATTCACTAAACTGCACATCTTTGGATTGTGGGATGAAATCCATGCAGACACGGGGAGAATGTGCAAACTCCACACAGTCCTCCCGAGTCTAGAATCAAACCTGGGTCTCTGACGCTGTGAGGTCGCAGCGCTAACAACTGAGCTACTGTGCCACCCAAAGATTTTCCAAGCCAATGTTCATCCAACATGGTGTCATGCTGTCTTCAGTTTAAGGTTGCCATGCCAACAATATTTGACCCACAATAGAAAGTGACTGTGTCATCCCTTCCTGATTGATCAAAGCTATCTCTGAGGTCTTAATTTATACTTTATCCTTCTATAGAATGTGGTATCAACAGCATTTGTTGCCAATGCCTAATTGTCCTAAACTGAGTAGCTTGCAAGACAGTGCAGTGAGCAATTTACAGCAAACCACATTACAGTGAGCTGGAGTTACAAAAAGGTGAGACTGGGTAAGGATAACAGATTTCTCACCCTTAAGGGCATTAGTGAACCAAATAGATTTTTACAAAATGTTATGGCAGTTAGTTTGGTCATCACTACTAAGATTAGCTTTATGTTAGAAATGTTTATGATTTGAATTTGAATTCCATCAACTGCCTGGTGAGATGTCAACCCACAATACTAGAGCATTAGCTTGGGCCTCCAGTAGTGGACAGTCATCCATGTATCATAAGCTTCCTTTTTGTTTTCTTGTCCCAATTCTTGTTTCAGGAATGTTGGAAAGTGTGACAGTACTCATTTTAGTCATAACAGCATGATTATTTCTAAAAAGTGTGAAATTTGTGAATATGGATGGTCAAAGGGTTTTTGGTATACTTCCACAAGGAATGTGAACGTTATCAAGGTGCAACAAGAAATTGGGAAGACAAATTGCACATTGATCTTTATTGCTTAGGAATTGGAGTAGAGGAATAAAGAAGTCTTTCTACAAGTTAACAGAGTCATGGTGAGACTACATCTAATGAACTGTATGCAGTTCTGTTTACTCCATTTAGCAAAGAACATACATGTATTGGAGGCACCACAGAGAAAGTTCATTAAATTAATCCCTGAGATAAATGTGCTGTCTTATCAGAAGAATGTGAGTAAATTGTACAGCATTCTCCGGAGTTTGGAAGAATGAGGGGCCATCTCATTGAGAAATACAAAGTTCTGGAAGGAATTTATATCTGAAAGATTGTTTCCCATGATGGGGTAGCTGAGGGCAGAATCTCAGGAAGGGGACCAAATAGTTCAAACTGAGATGAGGATAAATTATTTCCGTATGGGTGTGAGCCTTTGGAATTCTCTGCCCCAGAGGCCTTTTGGATAAGGCTGAGCTACCCAGATATTTGGTGTCTATGCAAATCAAAGAATATGGGCAGAGCAAACATGACGGACCAAATGGCCTAGTCCTGCTCTTATATCCTGCGTTATTTTGTTTTTACCTGCGTGTGGGGTGAGGGACAAAGGCTAGAGAGACATGAATATCCCAGTAAACCAAGGTAATCTTCTTAAAATGCAGCATGACTGTCTGCCTACCTCCATTGCCACCCAGGCAAAGGCTGCATCTCCAGTCTGCATTTGACTCCTGCAGCGAAAGCTACAGGGTGAAAGTGCTTCCTACAGAAACTAGGAATGAAACTTTATGAAATGGCACTTGCATTTCCCAGATTGAAGACTAAAATCCAGCCCATTATCTCAGAAATAGGGGATGGGAAATTAAAACTGAGACAAGGAGAAAATTCTTCACTCAGAATCTTTCCAATTGTCTATCCCAGAGGGCTGTGGAATCTCAATCATTATCCATAATCTAGACTGAGATCAATACATCTTTAAAATTTTTTTGGGAATCAAAGGATATAAGAATTGATGGAGAAAGTAGAGAGCAAATTACTGCAGATGCCGGGATCTATACAGAAAACAAAAAATGCTGGAAGTCCAGCAGGCCAGAGAGCATCTGTGGAGAGGAACCAAGCTAATATTTCAAGTCCAGATGACCATTTATCACAGCTGATGTGAAGTGTGGAGGGAGCAGCATTTATGCAACAGCAGAGGTTTGGAGTACTGGGGGAGAGTGGATGCTGATAGTACAGATTAAGTGATCAGAATGTGAGAATGGCAGAACAATGATGAGTCTAACTGCCAGACTGGAAAGACCAGATAGTCCCACTGGAGTGGGGAGAGGGGAGAGAGAACATAGTGACAGAGAATACAACCAGTAAAGCAAAAAGAAAGGGAAGGACTGGGAGTTGGTTCACAATTTGAAGATGTTGAACTCTGTATTAAGTCCAGAAGGCTGTAAAGTGCCCACTCTGAAGATAAGATGTTGTTCCTCCAGTTTGTGCTGTGATTCACTGGAGCATTACAACATGCCAAAGGTGGATACATGGGCATGCGAGCAGGACGCTGTGCTAAAATGACTGGTTACCGAAAGGTTGGGGTTGTGTTTGTACATGGACTGGAGGTGTTGTGCAAAGTGATCACCCAGTCTGCGCTTGGTTTCTCCAATGTAAAGTAGGTTACACTGGGTGCAGTGAATACAATACACAAGATTGGAGGAAGTACGGGTGAAATACTGCTTGACCTGAAAGATTATTTAGCACTTGGATGGTGAGCAGGGAGGAGGTGAAGGGGCAGTGTTGCACCTTCTGTGGTTACATGGGAAGGTGCCGTGTGAAGGGAGATGGTCAAGGAATGAACTAGAGATATTGCTAGAGATTGCTCATGATCATATTGATTGGTAGAATGGGCTCAAGGACTCTGGCCCTAATTTATATATGGCTGGTGTGAGATAAAACCTAGTGGTATTTGCAAATGGATGAGATTTCAGAAACTAAAGGAGCTACCAGACCAGGAACCAATGAATCAACAGGGTTGATGGATGCACAGGATATTTGTGGGTTAGAATACACATCTCAAATTACAGAATGTACAGAATGAGAGGCCAGCCAGGAGATGCCTGGAATAATCAATTCAACAGGAAACAAAGTAGGAATGAGGGTTCGAGCAGCAGATGAGCTAAGACAGCTCATGGCACTTGGGTCTTGGTGAAGACACAGGTATAAGGGAATGTTTTTCCAGAGTCCAACTGGACATTGAGCTACAAAATTACAGTTTTCCATTAGTTCTTCCTCTCCCATCATCATGTCAATCGTGTGAAGTCCAAAGATATGCAGGTTAGGTGGATTGGTCATACTAAATGGTCCATAGTATCCACAGATATGTAAGTTAAATAGGTTGACTTTGGGAAATGTGGGATTATGAGGATAGGGTAGTGGGGTAGGTCTGGGTGGGATGCTGTTTGGAGGGTGGATCCGATGGACTAAATGGCCCGCTTCCACACTGTGGGGGTTCTGTGTTCCTTTATTTCTAAGTACAATTCCTACTATGTGGCTGATTGTATAGCCATAGATAGTTACTCCGTCATTCACATGAAAGTTAATGTTTTCCAAAGGTTTGCAGAATGTAGGAAAATTTACTGGTAAACATTCCCTCCAGTGCCAACAAACTATCGCAACATATGTCCAAAAATCATAAAACACTCTTAGGTACGTATCGCCATTTTAAGTAAGTAAGTCTGTTTTTTAAAAATCATGAAAGTAACAATGGGTGACATGAGACATTTCTTCATCGTACTTTGAAATTTCATGAAAAGATAGAGAAGACAGCTCCACACTGAATCTTCAACAACACCTTTTCTGACAAGAACCCTCAACACTAAATATGATGGCTTTATTTTCCCCCAGGCAATTAATTTTGAAACATAGGGATTATTTGAGATTCATAGGAGTTAATAAATAGATATATTATGCAGAAATGTGAGCAGAGATCTGCTGTACCTGAGCTTCACACATAATGAACCTCACACCCATTTTCAGGCTAAGAGAATAATTTTGAATGAGAGGACTCTCCAAATGTGAAGTGAAATGAACACTATTTCATCATTGAAATGGCAAGACAATGAAGAGAAATAGGCACACAGTCACAACTTACTCAATTCCTACTTTCCATGTTCAGTGGCTCTCCAGGTCTCCATGATAGTCAATTCAGAAGTAAAGATTCGAAGGGATGAAGTAGATCAGACAAATGATTTGCATGAATGTTTTCTATGCTGATCTGAGTGTCACAATGTCAACTGAAAATCCTTCTCATTAGCCACATACCAGGAGCTTTGTTGTTAGGCACTGTAGAAACGTGTCTCCAGACTTTCAGTATTACTTAAGCAAGTAATTTTCACCTGCAATTTCTTTGCTCCCTTTATATTCTAGATGAGCCAATACATTTGTGACTTCTTGAAAACAATAAAAATGTTGCCACCCTGCACAGCAACAATTTTACAGGGAAATGTTGGAGTCCATGCAGCTTGATATGTTTTTACTGTAAGGTCACTTAAGGAGATTGCCTTGCTGTGAGTTTTGCCACAGCAGATGGGGGATGGAGCTGAGTTTCATACTTGTCAGGCCTTTGGAGAAATGTGAAAAATAAGGCCTTCCTTGCATTCAAGGTATGCCCACCACCAAGATTCCTCTCCTCTCACTCTGACCTGTCTACCCATGCCCCACATCCCCCTCCAGGGGTGCCCTAGCCTGGTCTTGCCAGTAACCATGCTCCCCACCTCCCCCAACTTATGGTCTGATTCAATTTCAAGGGCAACTCTGTTTTAACCTGCTGCAGTCCCAGCCATAGCCACAGCCCCATGGTGGCACTGCTGAGACTCAACAGCAGTCAGTAATTTGATTAGCCAGCAGCTCAGAGGGAGTCGACATCTCTCCCTAAGTCAATTAAATGTCTTCAGGTCAACAGGCCAGAGCAAGAGTAATATGCTCACTTGGTAAGAAAGTCATTAATGGGTGTCTCTGGCTAGGCCAGCAATTATTACCCATTCTAATTGTTGAGAGGGCGATTGTGGGCCTGGAGTCACATGTAGGCCAGACCAAGTAAGGACATCAGTTTACTTCCCTAAAGGGTATTAGTGAACCATATGTTTTTTTCCTGATAATCAATATTAGTTTCATAGTCATCAGCTGATTCGTATTTCCAGATTTTTAATGAATTCAAATTCCAGCAGCTGCCATGGAAAGATTTGAACCCAGGTCCCCAGAACATGAGCTAGGTCTCTGGATTACTGATGTGGTGACAATACCAATACACCGACACCGCCTCCTCTCACTGATAAGGGCATCAAGAGGTAGCCCTGTTCAACTGTAAGAACATGCTCTTTGTGGATTCTAAAATTCTGCTGGAGGTTGGAATGCACATTCTTTCCTGGGTGGATATACTGCAGAAACTTGACATCATAGTTTCGGTCAACTCCAGCCCCTTTTACTGCAGAATTGTGAATTCTTGTGTCAAGTACACTAGCATGTGATATCGAATTGAATTTATTGTCACGTGTACCGAGGCACAATGAAAAGCTTTGTCTTGCGAGCAATACAGGCAATCACAGACTTAAGGAGCATAGATAATTAAATTAAAGGTAAACAGTGGCAAAAGCAAAAGCACAGGTACAGGCGAATGTTAAGAGCTTGTGAGTTCATTCAGTATTCTAACAACAGTAGGATAGAAACTGTTATGAAACCGGCTGGTGCATATGTTCAGGTTTCTATACCTTCTCCCAGATAGTAGAGGTTGTAGAAAAATATTGCCAGAATGGGATGGATCTTTGAGAATGCTGGAGGCCTTTCCTTGACAGCGGGCCTGATAGATGGATTCTATAGATGCAAGGTTGGCCTATGTGATTGTCTGGACTGAGTTCACCACTCTCTGTAACAGTCTCCGATCTTGAATGGTACAGTTGCCATACCGGGTAGTGATACATCCAGACAGAATACTCTCAATGGCACACCTATAAAAGTTCGCAAGGGTATTCGCCATCATGCCAAATTTCCTCAACTGCCTGAAGAAGAAGAGACTTTGTTGGGCCTTTGTAATTAGTGTGTCCACATGAAGAGTCCAAGAAAGTTTGTCGTTGATGACCACTCCCAGGAGCTTGACAGTCTCCACTCATTCCACCTCTATGCTGTTAATGTGAAGGGGGGCCATGAGTTCCTTGGTTTTGCTGGCATTGAGAGCTAGGTTGTTCTCAGTGCATCATTTCTCCAGGTCTTCCACTACCCGTTTGTAGTCTGTTTCGTCGCCATCTGAGATTCGACCCCGACTATGATGGTGTCATTAGTGAACTTGTAAATGGCATTAGTCTGGTATTTGGCAACACAGTCATGGTTATACAGTGAGTACAGTAGGGGGCTCAGTACGCACCCCAGGGAGCTCCAATGTTGAGTGTTAATGAGGATGAAATATTATCCCCAATCTTCACTGATTGTGGCCTGTGGGTCAGGAAACTGAGGATCCAGTTGCAGAGAATGGGGCTCAGTCCGAGATCACTAAGTTTAGTAATCAGTCTCAAGGGGATAATAGTGTTGAAGGTTGAACTGTAATCAATGAGTTGGATTGTGAAGATGTTCTGAGGAGGAGTAAAGGGCAAGTGGTATTGCATCTGATGTGGATCGGTTGGAACGATAGGCAAATTGGAGTGGCTCAAGAGTAGTGGGGAGGCTGGAATTGATTAATGTCATGACCAGCCTTTCAAAGCACTTCATGACCACCGAAGTTAGGGCCGCTGGGCGGTAGTCATTGAGACATGTTGCATGAGTCTTCTTAGGCACAGGGATGATAAGATCCTGATGAAAGTGGAATCAACGAAACATACAGAAAATAGTTTGCCAGTAGAGCTGACCCTGTTAAACTGTGGTACAGCACCATCACGAAAATACTGTTTTCAAAAAGGCCTCAACACCATAGAAAGAGTAATTGCTGACTGACCTAATACATGAGATTCTGCTAATATCCCTGCCCCAGGAATGTGAGATGAAACCAAGCTACGCACAAGTAGTGGATGGACATTGAAGCCAGCCCTAGATTTGTTCAAAAAGGCTACCTATAGATGTATACTTCCTGCTAGCTTTGCACACTTGGGATTAGAAATTTCCAGAATCTTTTTTTTTTGTGAAATCAAAGCTCAACTATTTCTGTCACAATTAGTTTAAGAGTGATGTTGCACATGATTTGATTGGTCCGTTTCACTGTGGTTGCTGCTTTTCTTCTCTTGGTGGTGAAAAAAAATTGGGTTTTGATTGGTTTATATAGTGCCTCAATGGTATTTGGAATAATGAGCATAGTTAACTCAATAGATGCCAGAAACCAAGTCAATCATTCTTATTTGCCCTTAGGATCTGTGCTTACTTTAAAGAAGTTGATGTGTATTAGATAAGTGGCATCTAATTATATCTTATCAAATTATTTCAACATATGTCAATCATGCTGTAGCTGAAAGAGCAATTGATTTTGCAGGGATATTTTTACTAAAAACTAAATTCTGAGTTGCAGAGACATGAATTCAAAGAGATTTACAAGTAATGCCTCAAGACATGAATACAGCACTGAGATAGTTAAATTAAATATTTTATAGGGGCCTACACAGGAATCTGACTCTATATACTGCCAACCAGTAATGAGAAAGGACTGGGAATGCTGTTTTCATGATCTGCCAACAACTGAAGGAAATTATAGCCTTTATGGAAATAGTTACCTAACTGAAACTCAGTCAACATATGGAATTTATTAGCACCAGAAGAGAATTAACTGAATATGGGTCATGATTTGGCCTGTTTGATGAACTCATTTCCAAGGCAAATGTTTCTCAAACCCCCATAATGCCATTTTTTAAAGAAAGATGAAAGGGCTGAAACTTACTGATAAGAATATTTCAAATGAACTTATGCTCCTTTATTTTGGAGGCAGAACTCCTTCTGTGACTTGGGAGTAATAAGTCACAGCAAATCAACTTGCAGTCAGAAAACTTATTTCATTAAAAATTGAAATTGTCTAACTTGATTACTATGCTTTAACAGATGGGGGTAGGCTGAAAATCAAGCTGATGTCTAGTGTTTTGAGGCATAAAAGGACATGAATATCTATCACAAATTAGAAGAGGAAGGAAGAAGAGAAATTTGATGCGGTTAATAATGGTTAGTCAGGAAGGTCCGAGTTGCAATCCTTTGTCTTTGCTGAATCTGTGATCTAAGCTGGAGAGGGAGAAATGCTACTGCAAAAAAGGCCTGTATCATTAACTTAAGAATGTGTAATTCTACTGAGACAACAGTCTTCATATCTATCCCTATTGGAGGTGTATTTGAGAGTGTTGAGTAAGGACAGCACCAGTTATGATGCCTGGTTACAAGGCCACTGGATGGTTATGGTTGCCTTTGAAACCACCCTTCAGTGAACAGTCAACAACTTCAGGAGAAATAGCAAGAAGGAGAGATGAAATTCAAACCTGACTTTTCTTCATACAGTTTATGTCCCGTGATTAATATTTTGAAGTATCCAACCCACCTAATCTTCTGAGAGAAAATCTGGGAAAAAAATGCTCTGATCTTTAAAGATTATTGAACAAAGCTCTAAACTATATCATAATACATGGAGAAGATGATACAGTGGTAATGTCACCAGAGTAATAAACCAGAGCCTGTACTGCTCTGAGGTTCAAAGCCCACCACAGCAAGTGAAGGATTTTAAATACAATGAAGAGGTGTGGAATTGAAAGCTATTCTCCCTAATGATGACAATGAAGCTATAATTGATTGTCACAAAACCTATGTCCTTCAGAGAAGGAAATCTGCAATCCTTACCCAGAATGGCCTAATTCTAACTCCAGACTTGCAGTTATGTGGTTGATTCCTAACTGCTCTCTCAAATGGACTGAGGAAGCAACTCATTTCAAGACAATTAGGATGGGCAACAAATCATGGCTTTGTCAATGACACCCACACCACATGAAAGATTAAAATAATGCAGCCCCTTTGGTTAGCCAAACCTGACTACTTGTCATTTCACCTAAACACACTAAGAAATTTGCCTCCTCTCTGTCCTTTACACTATCACTATCCAGATCTATATTTGTATAATTAAAGCCCTGTCTCATTATCATACTTTGCTTCTGAACATCTCTATAATATCTTCATAAATTGCTCTTCCATATTTTCCTACCAGCCTCCAGAATGTATCCAGTATGGTCATGATACCACTATTGTGTCTTAACTCTAGCCAAATAGATTCTAGCTGCATGTCAATTTTGGCAAGTTTCATAAAGAATTTCTTTCCATGAGTCCTGGTGAATATTCTCACTGTATCTACTCAAACCTGCCTACATCCTTCTACAGGGAGGTGCAAGTGAGAACTCCAGATGCTGGAGCTCAGAGTCAAGAGTGTGGTTTTGGAAAAGCACATCGGGTCAGGCAGCATCCGAAGAGCAGGCATAAGCTCTTCATCAGGAATGAGGCTTGTGGGTTGGGGCTGAGAGATAAATGGGAGGGGGGTGGGGTTGCGGGGAAGTAGCGATAGGTGGATGAAGGTGAGGGAGAAGGTGATAGGTCAGAGAGGGCAGTGATGGACGAGTCTGGAGGGCGGTGCTGAGTTGGAGGCTTGGGACTGGGATGTGGTGGGGGGGGGGCGGGGGTGGCGGGGGAATGAGGAAGCTGTTGAAATCCACATTTATCCCGTGTGGTTGCAGGGTCCCATGGCGGAATATGAGGCATTTCTCCTCCAAATGTCGGATGGTATATGTTTGGCAATGGAGGAGGCTCAGGACCTGCATGTCCTTGACAGAATGGGAAGGGGAGTTGAAATGTTCAGCCACGGGCGGTGGGGTTGATGGGTGCAGGTGTCCCAGAGATGTTCTCTAAAACGATACTGCATCCGTTTCACCCGTTATGGTCTCCTCTACATCGGGGAGACTGGCGCCTTCTTGCAGCCCTTCAGCTGTGTCCTCTTTGTGTGGAGGCTCTTCAGCATCTACCAATGATTGCTGCTGGTATTGGGCTTCCATATCTGTTCCCCTTTCATTACTCTTAACTTCATGAACCACAACCACAGCCATGGTAACTGGTGATGCTTAGGACCAATGAACCAGTGTGGGGAATATCCATGTGAGTAGTCAGCATTTGTATCACATACAAATGCTGGGTTAGCGCAGTCCTCAATACAGTGGAATATAGAGGATTCTGATAATGAGGGTCATGGAATGTTTCTATATGGCACATCGACATAAGGACCTCATATTGATGAATACAGCATAAGTCATGTCCTATAAAGACAGTAGGAAATTATAGGCATGGTATGAGTATAGTCAGTTCCCTTCTTGTGCAATCCCGTGTTATAAGAAAATCACGTAATAGCAGCACCATTTAAACTAATGGGGTTAGAATTGCATTATAAACATTACATGCTTTAAAACTTTGCACTTTAGAAACAATGTTCTCAATTCGTCATTCATGTTATAGCGAATTCATGTTAACGAAATGTGCATTATAGCAGAACGACCTGTACTAGGAAATTGTGTTCCACCCTTATGTCACCCAAGAAGGACAAAATTATATATAAGACTTGTTAGTCAATACTTAACTTTGAAGGTGACAGGAAATCTGTTCCATCCCCCTGTGCAGCCTAGAAAATCCTCTGTTATTTTTGTACTTTGTGGCCCACAGATGTTACAATTAAGGCCATCGGTGATTATTTCTGCTTGTTAGAGATGTCCATTTACAATCTGCAATGACCAATGATATACTTAAGATTGTTTGTGATCAGGATTTGTATCCTACAAGTTGGACAATGTGTGCTTTTCACATGCAGGGTAATATGATTAAAAATGTCTTCAAACTGTACTGAATAAAAGCCTGATTAATGCAATTGTCCCATCCAGGGCCCCACATCACTCTCAGGTAAAGCCCACATACTCAAAAAGAGAAAAGCACTGAATCCTCCCACTCTGGGTGTACTTGCATTCATTTTCCATTTGCAGTGCATATTTACCAGTCACATGAATATTGAAAGCAGTACAGGCCTTGCTTAACTCAGTGAGTCACAAACATGACCGAATCATCAAGGTGACTGAGCTGTACAGCTCTATAACTGACCTTGGATCAAACAGGCCTGACCCAATCCCTGGTTTTGGTGATACACAGCCCAACTCTGACTGCCTCAAGCAGCTGACTGACCATATCTAAGTCTCTGGACTGATCGCAGACTCTGCACTGGATGTATTTTACGGGGACCCCATGACTAAAGATTGTCGCCCTCTCCTTGACTGAAGACAACTGCCCTTAGACTTTGAGACATAGCCATTTGATTGATGTACATGTGGTATGTCACGTAAACTACTGATACATGGAGTATCAGGAGTGAGATTTACATAGTACAGTGACATACAAAAACATATCCACCAAGTACTGATTGACAACTAGGCAAGCTGCCTGCTGTCGTGTTTGCACGGAAAGACAAGGAAATGTACTATTAACATGAGGCTTTAACCTCTGGATAAGGGGACAAACTGCAAAAATACAAGGCAAACTGACTCCATGACTCTAAATCTGGGATACTGTGAGCGTCCAAGTAGAGCAATGACAAAGAGCACAAGCAAGGATCTTTGAGATGCAGCCTGGTTCAGTCCATGAGCTGGGTGCCTGTCCCTGCAGTAACAATATAACAAGAGGTGCTAGTGCACTCCAAATTGTAGCATGAAATATAGAGCTGAAGAAGGGCTTATGCCCGAAACGTCGATTCGCCTGTTCCCTGGATGCTGCCTGACCTGCTGCGCTTTTCCAGCAACACATTTCCAGCTGAAATATAGAGCTGTCTTGCTAGTTGTGCCTCGAGGGTGAGGTGAGGCAAGTATCTGTCTGACGTCAACACACATGGACATGGGCATGTACACATGTCACTGCCCAGGCAACAGAACCTGAGATGTTGGTGGCTGGTGTCTAAGACTGGGGTCTGGAGAAGGAAGCAACGAGTTGAAGTCAACAAGTAACCACTCTGACTTTGTTGCTGTCTAGTCTATATGTCGCAGTTTGGGAAACAAGATTAATTAATAATAAGATGTTAATGCATACTAATACATAGATATAGACCTCTCAGCACTCAATAGTAAGAAACCTACCATACTATTCAATGCTTGTTTGAAAAATCCGGCATTTTGCTCTCAAAGATGGAAATTTCCTCTCTGCTGATAGCATTCGATTTTCCCAACTTCTTTGCTAAAGGCTACATTGTTCAGGAGCTAGGAATATTCCACTCCCTATCTTTGATTCTTCTAGGAAATTTACTACTCTAATTATCTCCCTAATCAACACTGCCATTCCTCCTCCTTTCCTTTCTTCCTTACCTTTCTTGGTTACATTTTATCAAGGGTTATTTAAAACTCAGTCTTGACATTTTAGGAGTCCTGTTTCCCACTCTCCATTGTCACTATGACATTTCCACGTGGCTGTGCCTGCAGCTTAACAATATTTTGTGCAACACTTCACTTGGATAGATGATGACATACTGGTACTGGGAGCCAGGGATTGATCTTGGAGCTCAGGTTTGAAGCGCACTGTGGCAGATGGTGACATTTGAATTTTTTAAATCTCTGGAATTAAGAATGTGATGATGACCATGAAATTATTGTCAAGTGTTATAAAACCCCATCTAGTTCACTAATGTCCTTTAAGAAAGGAAATTTGTTCTCCCTATATGTGGCTAAATATCCAGGTTGTGGGCCAATCAAGGTACAGTGCAGTATGGTTCTTCTTAATTGCCTTCTGAAATGGTCTAGCAAACTACTCAATTATATCACCTACCACCCCACTAACCTCCATGTACAGCGCATCATCCGCCGTCATTTCCGCCACCTCCAAACGGACCCCACCACCAAGGATATATTTCCCTCCCCTCCCCTATCAGCATTCCGTAAAGACCACTCCCTCCGTGACTCCCTCGTCAGATCCACACCCCCCACCAACCCAACCTCCACTCCCGGCACCTTCCCCTGCAACCGCAGGAGGTGCAAGACTTGCGCCCACACCTCCCCTCTCACCTCCCTCCAAGGCCCCAAAGGAAACATCCATATCCGCCACAGATTCACCTGTACCTCCACACATATCATCTATTGCATCCTCTGTACCCGATGTGGCCTCCTCTATATTGGGGAGACAGGCCGCCTACTTGCGGAGCGTTTCAGAGAACACCTCTGGGACACCCGGACCAACCAACCCAACCACCCTGTAGCTCAACATTTCAATTCCCCCTCCCACTCCACCAAGGATATGCAGGTCTTTGGACTCCTCCATCGTCAGACCACAGCGAAACGACGGTTGGAGGAAGAACGCCTCATCTTCCGGCTAGGAACCCTCCAACCACAAGGGATGAACTCGGATTTCACCAGTTTCCTCATTTCCCCTCCCCCCAGCCTGTCTCAGTCAAATCCATCAAATTCAGCACCGCCTCCCTAACCTGCAATCTTCTTCCCGACCTCTCCGCCCCCACCCCAATCTGTCCTATCACCCTCACCTTGACCTTTTTCCACCTATCACATTTCCGACGCCCCTCCCCCAAGTCCCTCCTCCCTATCTTTTATCTTAGCCTGCTGGACAAACTTTCCTCATTCCTGAAGAAGGGCTAATGCCCGAAACGTCGATTCTCCTGTTCCCTAGATGCTGCCTGACCTGCTGCGCTTCTCCAGCAACACATTTCCATCTACTCAATTATATCAGGCAAATACAAAGTATAAAAAAAGGAAAGGAACTGGATGGGCCACCTGACATTGACCTAGGCACGAGAAACAAAGATGGAAAATACAGCCCTGTCAAACCTGCTAAGCGCTCCTCACTAACATCTGGGGGAGGGTTGTACCAAATGGGACAGCACTTCCACAGACTAGTCAAGCAACAGCCTGACAAATCATACTCATAGAATCATATCTTACAAATAATGTCTCAGATACCACCATCACCATTCCTGGATGTGTCCTGTCCCACTGCAGGACAGATCCTGCAAAGGTGGAGGCACAATGATATACAATCAGGAGGGAGTTGCCCTGGGAGTCCTCAATATACCCATGAAGTCTCATGGCTTCAGGTCAAATATGTCCCTGCCATGCTAATGCTTTTTTGAAATTATAAGGCAGTACACTTCACTTTCAAGACTCTGTTGCACATGTAATGCTAGCCCATCTTATGAAATACAAAAATGTTATTAACTTCCATTACTGACTGAGTGGGTCAAGTCCTAAAGGGCACAGTTGCTATACTAGGTCTGCAGCAGGTGGTGAAGGAAAAACAGAGCTGACCTCATTCTTACCAATCTGCCTGCTGTGGATGTATCTGTCAATGACATGAATCTCCAAGATTTGTGCACAACAATATCTTTGGAATCTGAAAGTCAATGCTAGGAGCATCATTGGTATGCAAATTGGCATGTGCAGACGTTCAGAGCACAGCGTAGAGGAATATTGATGACTACTGCACAGTGTTGATGGAGAAGAAATGAATCACCTCACACTTGTCCGCATTAAACTCCATTTGCCACCTCTCAGCCCAACTCTGCAGCTTGTCTATGTCTCTCTGTAACCTACAACATCCTTCGTCACTATTTACAACTCCACCGATTTTAGTGCCGTCTGCAAATTTATTAACCCTCCCTTCTAACCTACTAACCCTATTAACCCTCATCCAGGTCATTTATAAAAATGACTAACAGCAGTGGACCCAACACCGACCCTTGCGGTACACCACTGGTAACTGGACTCCAGGATGAACATTTCCCATCAACCACCACCCTATGTCTTCTTTCAGCAAGCCAATTACTGAACCAAATTGCTATATCTCCCACAATCCCATTCTTCAGCATTTTGTCCAATAGCCTACTGTGGGGAACTTTATCGAACGCCTTGCTGAAATCCATATACACCACATCAACTGGTTTACTCTCATCTACCCGTTTGGTCACTTTTTCAAAGAACTCAATAAGGTTTGTGAGGCACGGCCTACCCTTCACAAAACCGTGCTGACTATCCCGAATCAAATTATTCTTTTCTAGATGATTATAAATCCTATCTCTTATAATCTTTTCCAACACTTTACCAACAACTGAAGTAAGGCTCACTGGACTATAATTACCAGAGTTGTCTCTACTCCCCTTCTTGAACAGGGGAACCACATTTGCTATCCTCCAGTCTTCTGGCACTATTCCTGTAGACAATGACAATTTAAAGATCAATGCCAAAGGCTCGGCAATCTCCTCCCTGGCTTCCCAGAGGAGCCTAGAATAAATCACATCCGGCCCAGGGGACTTATCTATTTTCACACTCTGCAGGATTTCTAATACCTCTTCCTTGTGAACCTCAATCCCACCTAGTCTAGTAGCCTGTATCTCAGTATTCTCCTCGACAACATTATTGTTTTCTAGAGTGAATACTATCGAACAATATTCATTAAGTGCTTCCCCTATCTCCTCTGACTCCACACACAACTTCCCACTACTATCCTTGATTGGCCCTAATCTATCTCTCGTCATTCTTTTATTCCTTAAATACCTATAGAAAGCCTTAGGATTTACCCTGATCCTATCCGCCAACAACTTCTCATGTCTCCTCCTGGCTCTTCTGAGCTCTCTCTTTAGGTCTTTCCTGGCTACCTTGTAACCCTCAAGCGCCCTAACTGAGCCTTCACATCTCATCCTAACATAGGCCTTTTTCTTCCTCTTGACCAGAGATTCCACTTCCTTCGTAAACCACGGCTCCTCTGCGCTACAGCTTCCTCCCTGCCTGACAGGTACATACTTATCTAGGACACTCAGGAGGTTTTCCTTGAATAATCAATTTGTGAATGATGGTGGACAATAAACAACACATTGGAGGAGGAAGCTTCACAAATATATCCCATCTTCAATGCTGGGGGAGCCCAACATATCAGGCATTTGTAACTACCTTCAGCCTGAAGTGTCATATAGATAGTTCATACTGGTCTCCTCCAATGGTCCCCAACAACACAGATTACAGTCTTCAGCCACTTTGATTCACTCCATGTGATATCAGCAAAAAGCAGGACAAATCCAATCTGTTTGATTATCACTCCATCTGTCTATTTTAATCATTAGTTTAATAATAGAATGGATGGAATTAACAGTGCTATCAAACAGCTCTTGCTGAACACTAGTCAATCAGTCATCAGTGGTCCCTCAAAGATGAGGCTAACTCTCTGGGTTCTGCCAAGACCACTCAGCTCTTGGACTTCATTAGAGCCTTGATACAAATATGGACTCAAAGCTGCATTAGTCTGAGTATGGCATCAAGGAGCCCTAGCAAAACTGGCATCAATAGGAATCAAAGGGTAAACTCTCTGCTGGTTAGAGTCAGACCTGGCACAAAGGAATATGGTATGGTTGTCGGAGGACAGTCATCTCAGTTCAATGACATTCCTGCAAGAGGTCTTCAGCGTAGTGACTTAGCCCATACCATATTCAGCTACATAGAAAATACAAGTGTAGAGAAGGTGTGGGAGGGGTGTGGATGGTGGGCCTAGTGGGCCTGCTGTACGGAGGGTCAGTGCAAACTCAATGAGTCAAATGGTCTCTCTCTGCACTGTAGGGATTTTATGAATATAAATACCATGGCTATAAGAGCAGGATAGAGGTTGGAATTCCCTAGCAAGTAACTTACTGCCTGACTTGCCAAAGCCTGTTCATCATCTACAAGACATAAATCAGGAGCATGATGGAATACTCCCCATTTGCCTGGATGATGCAGCTCCAACAACACACAAGAAGCTTGAGAACACAAGGCAGCCCATTTAAATGGCATCACATCTACAAGCATCTATCCCCTCCACCACCACTACGCAGGAGCAGCAGTGTCTCCTAGCTACAAAGTTTCTTAGACAGCACCCTCTAACCCACTATAATCTGGAAGGACAAGGGCAGCAGACATATAGGAACACCACCATCTACAAACTCCCCTCCTGACTAGGAAATATATCACTGCTCCTTCTTGTGTCACTGGGTCAAAATCTTGCATTTCTCTCTAAATGCATTTTGGGTCTGCCTAAATCAAATGTACTGCAGTGGGTCAAGAGGAAAGCTTACCATCACCTTCTCAAGGGCAATTAGGGATGGGTAGTAAATACTAAACTAGCCAACAAAACCTACATTGGCAGAATGATTTTTTTTGATGAAGTATTTGTGTACATGCACTGTAAACCCAATGTAGATCCTGGCTGAGATATAACACATTGTTTCTTGCTTCAGTGCTTTCTTTTTTTTTCAATCCTTTGCACAACTTGTTTCTTCTTTTTCATGTTCTATTCCCAGCCAAGTTAATTTAATCCCTCTCTTATAGCAGTCACAAACCATTCCACAAGGACGGTGACCCTGGCTTTATGGGGTGCAACCCATCTTGCTAACTCATAGCATCATCAAAATTCTCACAATCAGCCTGATGGACTAAATGCAATGTTGATTCTTGCAGCATCATATATATAGTGCCAAATAAACATTGACAAAACTGTTTAAATTATATTTTTTGTTATATGATCTGCAATGTTTAAAAACAAAATTCATTGTTAAATACCACTATAAATTTAAAAGTAAAATCTAACAGTCTGCTATGCCGCTGCACCACATCCTGAAATGGCTCATTATTTTAACTGCTGTTTTCATGAGTGAAAGGAAATTCCACCCATTGATTATAACTTTCTAAATTTGTTCTGTGGTAATCTTATAAAATTAACCTTGTTATCTTATGGTTATTCTTAGAACTTTTTAAAAGTGTATTATTTTCACATACAGGTTTTCTTACTGTAAGACAGAAGTACAAAAGTTCTGTGAAAGATAAAAATACACTTTTCACTTTCACAAATAACCCCAATAAAAGGTAGGAAGAGAAGGAACGACTTGTATTGTCATGATATTTTGTGTTGCAGTTGCACTGTTCCAAAGTCACATAAGTGAATCAGCAGTGCACCACAGAATTAAACAGGTACTGGATACTATATCATTGCAAAAAGAAAGATCATTCTATTAATTCAATTTACTGAAAAATGGGCTTGGGGTCACCATATATGGATAACCCACACCGATTCAATGCATGATTGCTGCTCACAGCCAACTCAATCAATGTTTTCATCAGCTCCACACAACAGCAGAAGGCCTGATATCAGGAGTGGTTAACATAATGAGGGGTTCCCCATTTACAAATATCTGACTTATGAATGCTCATACGTGTGAATGTAATCCCATTGAAATTTTACAGACCAAATATACGAACATTTCCTGTACATACAAATAGTTGTTTACCATTGTTCTGCATTGTGTTCCAACTTGTATATAAATTGACTTGCAGATGGATTCCTGAACAGAACCCGTTCACAAAGTGGGTACCATCGCTACTTAAAAACTGTCCACATCTCTTCAAATGCAGCTACATTATGGCTACAAAAAGTGGTCGAGGTGATTTGAAACTGAACCTGGTACTTTGTACAATGGCTAAACATTCAGAAAACACGCACAGAGGTTTTCAATTACTGCAGTAGGGGTCTTGATGGAAAAGGTGAAATGGAGGAGGGGCATCCTGCATCCACACCAGTCCAAGAGGACAAAAATGCATGAAGAGGCTTGGCTGAGAGCCAAGGCATCCATTAGTCTTTTGAACAAGTTAAACCTCAGAGTAAACATTGCTCAGTTGACAGCTGTAACTCCCTGATTTCTTCTATCAATTGCACAGAAGGTAACAACGTTTCTAATATTTGCAGTTTCTAGCATCGAAAAAGGGCCTGGAAATTTGGTCGTTTACTGACCTATAGTAAAAGGAGTGGAAGAGGGTTATTTTTAAAGCATTTTTTTAATTCTAATCCTTTTATCACTACATGATTCATTAGTTTTATACAGTGTGCACTGTGTGAATGGGAATGGAAGTGCGACAGCTTGGCATAGAGGTGTGAAGGATCATTGAGGGGAAAGTACGTTGGCATAGCTTGGCATGAGGATATAAGGGGCCATGGGGTGGGGGTGAAGATACTGGAGGAGGCACAAACGGGGCATGGAAAGTGTGTGAGGAATGAGGGCTAGGAGACCTTCTGATTTTCATTATGATTAGGAGGGGGCCCACTGCACTGAAATATGCCTTTTAAGCCTCTTTGCTCACCGTTTGGCAGCCAATATGGTAGGGTCCAAACTCCTTCTCTGGTTGGCTGGCTCAATGGTAGCTTTACTCAGACATTCCCACACCTCCCATTCCTTGCAATGGAAATACCATCTTTACCTTCACTTAGATTAAATTAGATTCCCTACAGTATGGAAACAAGCCCTTCAGCCCAACAAGTCCACACCGACCCTCTGAAGAGTAACCCATCCAGACCCATTCCCCTACTTTATATTTACCCCTGACTAATGCACCTAACACTAGGGGCAATTTAGCATTGCAAATTCACCTGACCTGCACATCTTTGGACTGTGGGACGAAACTGGAGCACCTGGAGGAAACCCACACAGACATGGGGAGAATGTGCAAACTTTACAAAATCAGTCACCCGAGGTGGGAATCGAATCCGGGTCCCTGGTGCTGTGAGGTAGCAGTGCTGACCACTGAGCCACTGTGCCACCCCATTTCCTCCTGAAGCAGCTGGGTTAAGGTGGGAATTTTCCTGACTCCCACTCTCCACACTGAGGATGAAATTTCTGTTTTTATTCACCTCTCTTATACTACTGCTATCTTTCATCTCTGCATTCTATGTAAAACGCCAATAAATCAGAGTACATCAGAGTTACAACCTAATGACATTAAGATAAAACATCTCAGGTCTAATAAATAAATTTTAGGTTTGTTAACTAAGTGTCAATTTTGTCAACTTTCGTGAACAGTTTTTCTCCATGAAACCCAACGAGTTTTCTTGTCTTTTTGTCTGAAGCTTGTATCATTCACTACCTACCCCCTCTCTCTGGCAGGACCTTCATCCAATGTTGGCCCAATACTCCTGCTCACCATAGTGAAAGTACTTACCACAATACAAATATCCTGGGTATCCCTGCCATTCCTGGCACTGGCTCCATTTTTAAAAAGTCACTATACACCCGCACAAGCATTGGCATTCCTTAGACATCCTTTACAATTTTAGACATTTAGGATGGACATGTGTTAGGTAAGGGAAAATTAGGCACCATAATTCATTAACAAGGACATGTTGGTGTAGATGAGGGCTGTCCTCTTCCTCCGGGAACACATTGCAGTGAGATCTCTTCATGTGTCTGAGGAGGAAATGCACTCGGAGGTCTGCTGGAGACCAGGCACCCACTCAGCCCCGGGGGGAGAGAACCATGTGGTGCCAGCAATCAGGGACTTCATCCACATTCACAGGAGAAACAAGAGCAGCAGGGGGATGCATGGGAGGAAATGGGCAGGTGGACATTGACCTCACTCTGGATTTTGCTTTCTCACAGGGAGGGAGGCAGGGCAGTGCCAGGAGATACCCAGCTGAAAGAGGAAACACACAGACCCCTGAGAAAGAAGACTACTCACAGGGCACTCTAGAGGTGGCCAGATCTTTCGCCTCCATCCTGCCGGGAGCACTCAGGCCTGTGAGAGTTCACCTTGGAGAGGTTGCACTTGCCTCTGGGCAGGATACACTCAGCATGTCTGAGCCCTCTCAACACAAACATTCCAGGGTCACCTGACCAAGGTTCCAAGACCAACAAACTCCACTGCAGGGCAGACTCCCCCCACTCCAGCTGCAGAACCTGCATGTACTGAGACATAGCGATCAGGAAAGGAAGAAGAAAATCTTTTGACAGCACATTGGCGATGCGGCTGATATTTCACTGTACATTAAGATTCATGTTTAGAAGTAAATACGCACTGTTCCACATAATCTCTTTGTTTGAGACTCTAGCCATGATGTACCATCAACCAAAATCCAACTTGAGAAGCTGCTGCACCATGTTCTTTACCACAGAGGGCTCACTGAATGGCAGAACAGATCTGAATGACCTACTTGAGTTCTCATAGGATTTTGTCAGATTTCTCCCAATAATCCATGTTGCTCAGACCCCTATAAGATTTCACCCACGAAGTCAGCAAAATGCTCTTGACCTTCTCAATCTCTCAATTGTTCATTACTATGGTTGTAATGCCTTCTTGTAATCTTTTAATCATTCTTTTACTGTAAAGGCAAGTGACCAAATAAAGATATTTTTACACACTTTTACACATGCTGCCACATTCCTTATCTGAGAAAATGTTTTTTCCTTCAGACGACTTACATAATGCTCATCAGAAAATGGAGATTCAGATGCCACAGACAGCCTAAGGTTTTGAGGCTCTCAGATAGTCCTGACATTCTGAGGAAGGTTTTGGATTCTGACTGAAGCAAGATTGTTACCAATTACAGGAGGTGACACTAAAAGGAGTTGGCATATAGGAGAGGAGATTTATGTGACTTTCTGAATATTGGAAAACAAAATAAATGCAGAAAAGCAAGAAAGATTGCAAGAGAAGGCAAGAAGTTGGAAATGAGTTGGTGCTAGGATTTTCTCATTGGATGAAGACTTCTATCCAATATTGTGACCCTGTCATCATCACAACCCAGTTTGGTGTGTTCTTTGATTTTGGCTGGACGAGCAGAGGAAACACCTCATCCACAAGTTAAAAGCTGAGCTTTCAGATCAAAGCTTTTTCTTGTTGTTGATAGCATAATGCAATACTGACTACCACCCCTACCTCACTCGATGTGAGATATCCACTTACTAGGATTCATCGCCAACAAACTATTGAGGAGAAATTAAGCTGAATATTACCATTTGTGATATACATTGCAGTCTCCCAAGGCTTGAAAATGCAGATCTCAAGTGCTCACACATGTCTGACAGGAAGTGTCCAGGACAGTATCCGAATAAAGGGATTTGTTTGCACATGCACACTAGCAGAGCAGACAAATTATGACAATCAGTCGGTGAGAAGCACAGATTTGAGGCTACCATTGCCATTTTTAAAGCTAAACTTCAATCTATGCTTTATTTTAAGGTGAACATGCACTGAATAGCATGAAAAATATTTCACCAGTGAAACTTTAAAAGGAATGATGAACTACTTGAGGGTTGGTTGCTGGTTTATTTATTTTGGCTTTTAGTATGATTTCACATGTTTTTGAAGCTTTTCTATACTTAGCTGAAGTTTGAACAGTACATAGGAAGTGGACTGGCTTGTGTTTAAGTACTCCTTGTCAATGTAAACAAGTATTTTCCAGACATGGGTGGCCAGGTGTGGCTTCCTCTGAAAATTGAGAGTGATTGTAAAAATGAAGAGATGCCTTGCAGAAGAGATACTTGAAGAGGGAGGACAGCAAGGTTCACAGCAGGACACCTGAGATCTTGAAGGATCTTAATCTCTTACTTTAACTGCAGAAACACCCAATGCTGGAAACGTCTTCCTCCCAGGGAAAGGTGATATGGAAATCTGTCCACTGATGCAACCACAACTACAGCCTCAAAGTAGGGCCTGTGATTGTTGAGTGACCATGCTCCTTTACTTTTTGATCCAAGCTCTGCCCAACTGCTGTTGGAGGTCTAAGCAACAAACTGCAGCAGATTTCTGCCTGAGGGAGGTCATTGTCTCTCTTCTCTCTTCACACTGCGTCATCTCATTTCCTGGTGATGCTGATATTCCATGAACGAATCATTTTAAAACAAAAGATATAATCAGAGTGCAAGGATTGCAGTCTTGCCCATGGCACAGATTATCACTGACTGCATACACATTGCCTTGCTTGGGTCTCAAATGAACTTGGACATTTTCCTGAACAAATAGTCATTGCACTCTTCTGATGTGGAGCTAGTTTGTGGTAATAGGCAGTGCATCATGGAGGTAAACACATGGTTTCCTCCCAATACTCATGGCTCCTTCATTCAGAAGTAACTTTTGTTCTTTGTGATACCTCTATGCGATCTGGCTAATTGGTGATAGGGCATATCTGTTTACGACCTGGCACCTGGCCCATATGTCAGACTTCCACTGACAGTTATTCTGTCGCAAGTAACATTACAGAAAACATCATCATCATCTTCAAGCAATGCTTCCATTATTTGAACTAGGCTGAAGAAACTCCACAATATTTAGCTAAATGGTACAAATATTTGGGGTAGAATGATACACGACATGAAAATAATGAGGGAATTGTTCTTATGGCTACCTATCAAACAAGAAGTTGAGGAGCAGGAACATGAGGAAGTGAAGTAGGTGGAGGTGCAGCAGAAAGTGGAGAAACATGAGGAGGAATGAAAGCTACAAGATAGACAGATCTTTCAGCCTAGAATTTATGTGACTAAATAAATGCTGAGAGTTACCAATAACCCTGAACACAACTCCCCTATCAGCTACAGAACCACATTCTCTACCTTTCATAAGAGTCATACAGCACGGAAATAGACCTTTCAGTTCAACTTGTCCAATCTGACCAAATTTCCCGAGTTAAACTAGTTCTGTTTACAAGCAGGAGGCTAAAAGAACACAGCAAGCCTGGCAGCGTAAGGAGGTGGAGAAGTCAACTGGGAATCCTGAAGAGGGGTTACACTCAAAACATTGACTCTCCTTCTCCTGATGCTGCCTGGCTTGCTGTGTTCTTCCAGCCTCCTGTTTGTCGACTTTGAATTCCAGCATCTGCAGTTTTTTTTGTCTCTAAAGTAATCCCATTTGCCTGCATTTGGCACACATCCATCTAACTCTTTCCTGTACAAAAGTTTTTTCAATATTGTAACTGTACCTGCATCTACCATTTCCTTTGATAGTTTTGACCTGACATTGTCCTCCACTCAACAATATCAACTAAAAAAGACACCAGAACAGAAAGACTATAATCCAATTTTATAAATTCACTCAAAATGCATTAGAACATTAAACAAATCACCCTCCTGTATTCCATTGAGGAGCATCTATCCAGCTTGGTGTGAGCTTTATTTGGTCAGATGCTAGTAGACTGGGTAGGAAGGCCCAAACATCAACTTTCCACCAATCTCCAGCATCTGACCAGGAATTGCAATTATTTCAGTTCCAGGCTGGGCAAGAATTAGGTGACCTAGCCAACAGGTTAACCAGTGTGGTCAAGTTACCACTTTTGATGTGGAGGTGCTGGTGTTGGACTTGTGTGGAATTGTTTCGGTAGTATGACACTATGATGATCTTTTGCTATAAATTCTATGTTTATGATCCTGTTCCACAGCTACCTAATGAAGGACAAGCACTCCGAAAGCTAATACTTCCAAATAAACCTGTTGTACTATAACCTGGTATTGTGTGTTTTTTAACTTAAGTGACCAGTTTGGCCAGGGTATGGGGCTGTAAGTGATCTGGTATCAGTATATGATCCAAAGGCTGGTCTTACACTAAGATGGGTATGGGGAGAAGGGGGTGTGATGTGGAACCAAGCCCCTGTCCTATAAATCTGATCTCTAATGCCAGAAAACTCCCAAAACACCATTTTCTGTGGGGAGTCTGCCCTGGGAGTCTGTCAAGTGCTTTACCAGCAGCAGTCATAAAGTCATAGAGATGTACAGCATGGAAACAGACCCTTCAGTTCAACCGGTCCCACCTGCCAGCACCTGGCCCATGTCCGTCCACACCCTTCCTATTCATATACCCATCCAGATGCTTTTTAAATGTTACAATTATATCAGCCTCCACCACTTCATTTGGCAGCTCATTCCATACACGTACCACCCTCTGCATGAAAAAGTTGCCCCTTAGGTCTCTTTTATATCTTTCCCCTCTCACCCTAAACCTGTGCCCTCTAGTTCTGGACTCCCTCGCTCCAGGGAAAATACTTTGTCTATTTATCCTATCCATGCCCTTCATGATTTTATAAAACTCTATAAGGTCACCGCTCAGCCTCCGACGCGCCAGAGAAAACAGCCCCAGCCTGTTCAGCCTCTCCCTATAGCTCAAATCCTCCAACCCTGACAACATCCTTGTAAATCATTTCTGAACCCTTTCAAGTTTTACAACATCTTTCCGATAGGAAGGAGACCAGAATTGCACGCAATATTCCAACAGTGGCCTAATCAATGTCCTGTACAGCCGCAACATGATCTCCCAACTCCTGTACTCAATACTCTGACCAATAAAGAAAAGCATACCAAATGCCTTCTTCACCATCCTATTTACCTGCAACTCCACTTTCAAGGAGCTATGGTCCTGCAGTCCAAGGTCTTTTTGTTCAGCAACACTCCCTAGGACCTTACCATTAAGTCTTTAAGTCCTGCTAAGATTTGCTTTCCCAAAATGCAGCACTTCACATTTATCTGAATTAAACTCCATTTGCCACTTCTCAGCCCATTGGCCCATCTGATCAAGATCCTGTTGTAATCTAAGGAGACCTTCTTCGCTGTCCACTACACTTCCAATTTTGGTGTCATCAGCAAACTTACTAACTGTACCTCTTATGCTCACATCCAAATCATTTATATAAATGATAAAAAGTAGTGGACCCAATGCCAATCCTTGTGGCACTCCACTGATCACAGGCCTCCAATCTGAAAAATAACCCTCCACTACACCCTCTGTCTTCTACCTTTGAGACAGTTCTGTATCCAAATGGTTAGTTCTCCCTGTATTCCATGAGATCTAACCTTACTCACCAGCCTCCCTTGTGGAACATTGTCGAACGCCTTAATAGAGTCCATATAGATCATGCCCTCATCAATCCTCTTTGTTACTTTTTCAAAAATCTCAATCAAGTTTGTGAGCCATGATTTCCCACGTACAAAGCCATGCTGAGTATCCCTAATCAGTCCTTGCCTTTCCAAATACATGTACATCCTGTCCCTCAGGATTCCCTCCAACAACTAGCCACCACCAACGTCAGGCTCACTGGTCTATAGTTCCCTGGCTTGACATTACCACCTTTCTTAATCAGTGGCACCACGGTAGCTAGCCTCCTGTCTTCTAGCACCTCATCTATGACTATTGATGATACAAATATCTCAGTAAGAGGCCCAGAATTACTTCCCTACCTTCCCACAGCATTATAGGGTACACCTGATCAGGTCCAGGGGATTTATCCACTTTTATGCATTTCAAGACATCCAGCACTTCCTCCTCAGTAATATGGACATTTTTTAATATGTCACGACGTTCCAGGTTCTGGATTTGTCAGCCTCTGATTGGCCAGCAATTCTTCATAGCCAAGATCTCCACATCACAGGTCCTAATCCCAGTGAAAATCTCACCAGTGACCATTCTGCTGTCTGATTACTGGAAAATCAGTAAGTTATTTTTATCTTTGTAGACCGTGGGTTTCCCTCCTCTCCCCTTTTTGATTTAGTCCAAAACGAAGATTATTGCCCTACTTTCCATACGTTCTTGCCTAGCCAGCTGTACCACTAAATACTTCCCCAGTGGCTATAGTTTTGAAGCTAGATGTTGCTCATTTTCTAAATGGCCTTAAACTTTCTGATGGCAGTGTATCAACAGAGCCAATCATTGCTGTTGTAGATTCCTTATGGGTAACAAACGATCATAAAGCATAGCCGACTCTTCTTCCAGCTAAAAACTGCCAGCCAGACCAGCAGAGTTTACCATGTTAGCTCCTGGTGCTAATAAAATGCCAATGTGAATACTGCATGGCACTTCATTTACTTAAATTGGCTATGGTGTCTTCTGCCATTTTACCGGTCTTCCTCTCTTCCAATCTATCTACAATAAAATCCACCTCATTCCCTGAATTTTTTTCTTTTTATCCAGAAGTGCGCTTAATCACAACTGAATTATTTTCCCCATATCCAAATTACCCATTTTTTCATCTATTAACAATTATATCACCCATGTTTCCAAATGAATAATTTACTTGCAAAGTCCTTTAAGGGCATTGCAAACCATCCAAGGGGAGGGAGAGGTAGGGAAGAGGGTGGGGGGGGGGGGGGGGGGTGCTAAATCCAAATGGAATTAAAGTAGGTCTATTACCCCTATTAGAAAATCCCAATAAATTGTAGAACTCCTTATATTTATTTCATTTGTTGATGAAACTCGTGATAAAGAATGTGTTGGTATTGAGGTATTTAAGTGTACTTTACTGTTGTCATCATCTGTCATTATGAGTTTCAGACAGTGACCTTAATATATCTTAGTATGTATTTATGACTTGAATAAGGAAAATGAATGCAATATCGTATGTTTGCAGATGACACAAAAATAGATGGTAAGGTAAGTAGTGCGAATACATAAAGAGTATAGAGAGGGATATAGGCATGTTATGTGAGTGGCCAAGAAGTTGCCCGATGGAATATAATGAAAGAAATATGGGGTTATGTTCTTTGGCCAGAAGCATAGAGGAGTTGAATGTCATTTAAATTGGGGAAGACTTCAGAAAGCTGTAGCCAAAAGGGACTTGGGATCCTTGTCCAAACATCAGCAAAAACAAGCAACCTAGTTCAGCAGATAATAGGCAAGGCAAATCAAATGTTGGCCTACATTTCAAATGAAATGGAGTATAAAATTAAGAGGTCTTGCTAAAACTACACAAGGCACTAGTCAGACCATAGCTGGAATACTGTCAATAGTTTTGGCCCTTCTATCTATGAGAAGATGTACTGCCATTGGAGACAGTGCAGAGAAGGTTCACTAGGCTGATCCCAGTTGGGGAGGGATTGTCTTATGAGGAGAGGTTGAGTAGGTTAGACCTGTACTCATTTGAGTTTTGAAGAATGAAAGACCTTATTGAAACATATAAGATTATTTGAGGGTGTTGATAGGGTAGATGTAGAGAGGTTATTTTCCCTTGTGGGAAGTCGAGGACCAGAAGACATAATCTCAGAATAAAGAGTCACGCATTTGTTCTCGGGTACACAGAGGTTAACTTAATAACTGAAGGTCATGGTAGAAATTGAGACCTATGAGTACTGAGTGCCTTTCACAATTGTGAAATATCCCAAAGCACCTTACATCCAATGACATTGTTTTGAAGTGATGTCCTTGTCGTAATGTAATAAATACAGCAAACAACATCTCTTTTTTGTTTTTTTTTTGTGAGAGGTAAGAGGAAAGGCCAGCATTGTTATTTATCCTTATAGCCCTTGGAAAGATGATGATGATCTCCCTTCTTGAGTGATTCTGTCATATGTGATGTAGATACTCATAAAGCACTGTGAGGCACAGCAAAAAGTAGCAATGTGACAATGGTCAGATACTGTTTTTGTGATGTTGATTAACAGATAAATATTGACCTGGACTCCAGCTCTTGTTCAAATAGTGCTTTGGGATGGTAGATCAGGTAGAGAACAAACAAGGTCTTAGTTTATGTCTCAGCAGGAAGACCGCACCTTCGACAATGCAGCACTCCCTCAATCCTCCAGCCATGATTTTCCTACTCAAGTTCTGGAATAGACTTGAACCAATATCCTTCTAGCTCAGACTATACCTGACCACATCTTCCTTAAATAGAAGTTATCCCTCGACATAAGTTGACAAATAATTTCCATATTGCCTTGCACTCTCGTCTTTGCTCTACTTATTTAGACAAATTTACTTCCTGTCTCACTCATTCAATTTTGCCCTTGCTGTTCAAGTGTTCTCCCTTGCTGTCTCATTCATTTGTGCCTGATATGTTCATTAAATTACACATTGTTTTCCAATCTAGCCCTGTGTTCCTACTTTGATTCCTTGCTTGCATTCGCTTACTCTCTATTTCTACTAAATTTCTAAAGTTTAAGAATGCTAGTGTCAACCAAAAGTTCAAAAAGTGAACATCCACCAAAAAGGAAAGGAACAATCATATCTTAATCAACATATTAAAGTAAACCCGTTGCTTTTATTCAATAAAATTACTCAAAACTCTCCCAAACCCAACCTGCCTTATTTTTACATCTTTCTTCATTGGGTTTTTTGTACATTGCGAGCAACAAGGAAATGGAAGAGGTAGAGAGAAAAAGAAAGAGTTTGGTGATTCATAAGATGTGAAGTATAATTGTCTTTGGCAGCTCACACTGGAGATTTAGTTTGTTCTGGAATTTTTCCAACGGACTCAGGCAGCTATCCTTGGATTTGTAGCATTGCAAATGTAAAAGACAGACTGTGGCTGGCTTATTATGGCTGCTTTCCCAGTGTCTGGATTTTAATTAAAGAGGTGGAGATATATGGAAATGTACATCTTTTTCCCCAAACTTTCACTCATTAGGTACTATACCACTCTAGCACTGTACCCCTAGTCCTCAGCCACATGTGAATCATAGGGCGTAATACTGAAGTGGCTTAGTATTTATAGAGTGATAGATTGGGGCAAAAGATGTAAATTTCCATATATCTCCACCCCTTTAATTAAAATCCAGACACTGGAAAAGCAACCATAATAAGTAGATTTTAAGACCATCGACTCCTGCAGGACTTCACAACTGACTCTGATCTTACCTCACCTATTGTTATAGGAAAGACTTCCAGCACCAATCACTGGTTAGTGATCAAGAGTGCAAATCCTATCTTTGGCCTCTTAATCTAAAAAAGCTAACGGCAGTTGTCTCTCTCACACACACACACACACACACACACACACACAAACACACACACACACAATAGTGCGGTGAGGAAGGCATATGGCGTACTGGCTTTTATTGGTAGAGGAATTGAGTTCCGGAGTCCTGAGGTCATGATGCAGTTGTATAAGACTCTGGTGCGGCCGCATCTGGAATATTGTGTGCAGTTTTGGTCGCCATACTATAGGAAGGATGTGGAGGCACTGGAACGGGTGCAGAGGAGGTTTACCAGGATGTTGCCTGGTATGGAAGGAAGATCGTATGAGGATAGACTGAGACACTTGGGGCTGTTTTCATTAGAGAAAAGAAGGTTTAGGGGTGACTTGATTGAGGTGTACAAGATGATTAGGGGGTTAGATAGGGTTGACAGTGTGAACCTTTTCCCGCGTTTGGAGTCGGGTATTACAAGGGGGCATAGCTTTAAATTAAGGGGGGGTAGGTATAGGACTGAAGTTAGGGGTAGGTTCTTCACTCAGCGAGTCGTAAGTTCATGGAATGCCCTGCCAGTAGCAGTGGTGGACTCTCCCTCTTTATGGGCATTTAAGCGGGCATTGGATAGGTATATGGAGGATAGTGGGTTAGTATAGGTTAGGTGGGCTTGGATCGGCGCAACATCGAGGGCCAAAGGGCCTGTACTGCGCTGTATTCTTCTATGTTCACACACACGTGATGGCTTTGCAATTCCATGTTCCAGCTGGCAAACTGCAAGTCAGAGGTAGGTTTCATCCTCCAAATCATGCTTCTGTACCTATGCAAAGGCGGTCTGGAGAGGAATGCAATGGTGTTTGTCGAGGTTTGTCCAGAGCAGCTCCGTGATGTGGGACTCCGTGCTCTACGGTCTGTCCCCCGGGACGTACACTAAGGCGAACATCAACTGTGCCTGGAGGATCATCAACTCGGTCAAAGATGCTCTTTGGTCTGTCCGAAACCTGTTGATCTTCCACCTGAAGGAGCTGACCCCAACTGAGTGTTGCAGACTAGCACATTCCAAGGTCCAGGACTACGTGTTGAGGGACACGCTGAAGCTTGGGACAGCTGCCGCCAAGGCACGGTGGGGAAAGACCACCGTGTAACGTCTGCCTGCCAAAGAAGAACAGGAGGCTTATTCAGGATGTGGGCCCCGCTGATGCCTCAGAAAAATACCTGGATGGTCAATGGACAGACTTGTACATACGAATGATTATTTCCGATCTCTGTATGTAAAGAAATGGAATGTATACGTATATTTGGCATGACCAATTGTATAAATATCAAAATAATTTATGAAAAAAGTATATTTTTGAAATAAAAAAACGATTCCTTACAGGAAATGCAAGAACACAGAAACACCAATTGAATCACCAAGGAGATTAAATTATTTAACTACATAGAAACAATTGACAAGGTGATAACATTTTGACTAACAATAATCAAACAATCTCCCAAATAGTTAATTATTGGAAGCAATTTATAATAACAATTGTCATTTTACAACCTAGTGTGTTTAAAAAGCAGACGATGGCAACACAGCTGAGCAGGAAGGAATTATACTCTTCTGGATTAAAATTACATTACGTGGTAATAAAGACAAACAATTTAACTGCTAATAGGATATTTTTCTATCGTCTATTTAACTTGTTATTTTAAATAGATTTGCACCTCTAATTTCTTGCCAACGTGTTAATGCTCCTTCCTAATTTTATAATGTTTATTTAATGGACTGAATCTCATTGAGATGTTAGGGGTCTAACTGGAGAGTTATTGAGACACCTCCATTGTTTCTTCCAGGGTTCGGGAATAGGTGGGGAAGTGGTGAGTTAGCCGGCTGTCCTATTGTGTAACCTCCCATCATCAGCCAGGAAGGGCACATAAAATCCAATCTTTCATTATGTGGCATTTGCAGCAGTGTTAAGTATGTGAAGGAGGAATGTGGTACATGAAAATTCAGCATGAGTCCTGTTTACTAGAGATTTTTGATGGATGGGTAAAGAGTCTACAATAAATTGGTCATCTATGGGGTAAGTCTTGATATCACCAGAGCCTAAAGGAAGTTGTAAGTGTCAAATTTTCCATTTTTAAATAATAATCCGTGATGGAGATGAGATGTCATTTGAAGATTCACTGACTGTAACAATTTGAGTAAGAGCTGTCACGACCAGACCAGACTTACCTACAGAGTGACCTGTGAACTGCAAATTTATGTAACTCATTGATGCACCTTTATAGTTTTTTGAGTATCCAATTTAAAGTTTTAGCAAAGTTTCAGTCTTATAAGAGTTAAAGATTAGTTTATTACACAACTGTAGATGTAAGTTATGAAGTAAAAAAAGGTGCTTCGCTAAAATACAAAGAGTAAAGTAGGTATGGATATTGATACATATGAAGACGTGACTACAGTGGTTCAAGATCAAGGTAGAGATTAGTCTGTATTATTGCAGGCCTGGATTGCTTGAATATTTCTCTTTCCAAAATGAAGGCTTTATACACAGAAACATAGAAGATAGAAGCATTGGTGGAATATTCAACCCCTCAGCTTGCTCTGCCATTCAATATGATCTTAGCTGATCATTGAACTCAATACAATAACCTCACCCTCCCTCCATATCCGCTGATCCCTTTAACCACAAGAACTATTTCAAACTCCTTCTTGAAAACAAGTAATGTTTTGGCCTCAACCACTTTCTGTGAATTCCTCATCTCACTGCTACAAGGTTTATCCTTGTCCTTAAATAAATTTCTGGTTTTGGACTCCCACGCCACCAGGAACATCCTTCCTGTATCTAACCTGTAGTGGACCTGTTAGAATCCTCCCCCCCCCACCCGCCAACCCTATTCTTCTAAATTCAAGTGAATACAATCCTAACCAATTCAATTTTTCCTGTTATGTCAGTCCCAGCATCCCAGGGATCAATTTTGTAAATCTTCACCATACTCCCTCTGTAGGATGAATATTCTTCCTCAGATAAGGAGACCAAAGCTGCACACAATATTTTTGAGTCCTGATATCACCAGAGCCTAAAGCCTCCAGGTGCAGCCTCACCAATGCTCTCTGTAATTGCAACAAGACATTCTTGCTCCGCTACTCAAATCCTCTCACACTGAAGACCAACACAAAGTTTGCCTTCCTTACTGCCTGTTACACCTGTGTGTTTACTTTCAGCGACTGGTGCACCAGGACACCCAAATCTCATTGAAAATTCACCTCTCTCAGTTTACATCTATTTAAATAATCATCTATCTTCCTACTTTTGCTACTAAAGTTGATAATCACACATTTATCCACATTATACTGAATCTACCATGCATTTGCCCAGTCATTCAATCTTGCCAAATTACACTGCAATGTTACCGCATCCTCGTCTCAGCTCACCCTTCCACTCAGCTTTGTGTCTTCTGAAAATTTTGAGATATTACATTTAGTTCCCTCATCTAAATCGTTAGCATATATTGTGAATAGCTGAGGTCCTAGTGCTCGTCCCTGCGGTACCCCATTAGTCATTGCCTGCCATTCAGAAATAGACCCAATTATTACTACTCTTTGCTTCCTGCCTGCTTACTAATTTTCTATCCATCTCAATACACTGCTTCCAATCCCATGCACTTTAGTTTTACAGACTAATCTCTTATATCGGACTTTGTTGAAAGTCTTCTGAAAGTCTAAATAAACCACATTCACTGCACTCCCCCATCAACTCTACTAGTTACAACCATGAAGAATTCCAATACATTTGTTCAGCATGATTTCCCTTTTGTAAATCCATGCTGACTCTATCTGATTCTACCACTGTTTTCTAAATGCTCTGCTATTAAACTCTTGACAGTAGACTCTCACATCTTCCCAATATGATCTCAGATATGAGGTCTTATACTTATCAAAACTTAAGATGACTATCTCAAAACTATCTCGTTATGTTTCAGTATTTTCAAAGAGAGTCTGTTAGTCAAGTTAAAGTACTTTTACCTGTTTCAGCCATTAGTTTGAAGGTTCTCAATTTCAGGCTACAGAAAGTGAGAAAGACCTATTCACATCTCCAGGGGAACCAATGTCAAGGAATTTTTGTGTACCTTTGTAAATATTCATTGAATTTAAAAAAAAGTCTCTTGTGATCTCATGCTGAGATAGAGACAGAGAGTCATAGAAATGTACAGCATGGAAACAGACGCTTCGGTCCAACTCGTCCATGCTGACCAGATATCCCAACCCAATCTAGTCCCACCTGCCAGCACCCGGCCCATATCTCTCCAACCCTTCCTATTCATATACCCATCCAAATGCCTCTTAAATGTTGCAATTGTACCAGCCTCCACCATTTCCTCTGGCAGCTCATTCCATACACGTACCATCCTCTGTGTGAAAATGTTGCCTCTTAGGTCTCTTTTATATCTTTCCTCTCTCACCCTAAACCTATGCCCTCTAGTTCTGGACTCCCCGATACCAGGGAAAAGACTTTGTCTATTTATCCTATCCATGCCCCTCATAATTTTGTAAACCTCTATAAGGTCACCCCTCAGCCTCTCCCTGTAACTCAGATCCTCCAATCATGACAACATCCTTGTAAATCTTTTCTGAACCCTTTCAAGTTTCACAACATCTTTCCGATAGGAAGGAGACCAGAATTGCACGCAATATTCCAACAGTGGCCTAACCAATGTCTTGTACAGCCGCAACATGACCTCCCAACTCCTGTACTCAATACTCTGACCAATAAAGAAAAACATACCAAACGCCTTCTTCACTATCCTATCTACCTGAGACTCCACTTTCAAGGAGCTATGAACCTGCACACCAAAGTCTCTTTGTTCAGCAACACTCCCTAGGACCTTACCATTAAGTGTATAAGTCCTGCTAAGATTTGCTTTCCCAAAATGCAGCACCTCGCATTTATCTGAATTAAACTTCATCTGCCACTTCTCAGCCCATTGACCCATCTGGTCAAGATCCTGTTGTAATCTGAAGTAACCCTCTTCGATGTCCACTTCACCTCCAATTTTGGTGTCATCTGCAAACTTACTAACTGTACCTCTTATGCTCGCATCCAAATCATTTATGTAAATGACAAAAGGTAGAGGGCCCAGCACCGATCCTTGTGGCACTCCACTGATCACAGGCCTCCAGTCTGAAAAACAACCCTCCACCACCACCCTCTGTCTTCTACCTTTGAGCCAGTTCTGTATCCAAATGGCTAGTTCTCCCTGTATTCCATGAGATCTAATGTTGCTAATCAGTCTCCCATGGGGAACCTTGTCGGATGCCTTACTGAAGTCCATATAGATCACATCTACTGCTCTGCCCTCATCAATCTTCTTTGCTACTTCTTCAAAAAAGCTCAATCAAGTTTGTGAGACATGATTTCCCACGCACAAAGCCATGTTGACTATCCCGAATCAGTCCTTGCCTTTCCAAATACATGTACATCCTGTCCCTCAGGATTCCCTCCAACAACGTGCCGTCCACTGAGGTCAGGCTTACTGGTCTATAGTTCCCTGGCTTGTCTTTACCGCCCTTCTTAAACAGTGACACCATGTTTGCCAACCTCCAGTCTTCCGGCACCTCACCCGTGACTATCGATGATACAAATATCTCAGCAAGAGGCCCAGCAATCACTTCTCTACCTTCCCACAGAGTTCTCAGGTACACCTGATCATGTCCTGGGGATTTATCCATCTTTACCCGTTTCAAGACATCCAGCACTTCCTCCTCTGTAATCTGGACATTTTTGCAAGATGTCACCATCTATTTCACTACTGTCTATATCTTCCATATCCTTTTCCACAGTAAATATTGATGCAAAATATTCATTTAGTATCTCCCCCATTTTCTGTGGCTCCACACAAAGACCGTCTTGCTGATCTTTGAAGGGCCCTATTCTCTCCCTAGTTACGCTTTTGTCCTTAATATATTTGTAAAACCCCTTTGGGTTCTCCTTAATTCTATTTGCCAAAGCTATCTCATGTCCCCTTTTTGCCCTCCTGATTTCCCTCTTAAGTATACTCCTACTTCCTTTATACTCTTCTAAGGATTCACTCGATCTATCCTGTCTATACCTGACATACGCTTCCGTCTTTTTCTTAATCAAAACTCAATTTCTTTAGTTATCCAGCATTCCCTATACCTACCAGCCTTCCCTTTCACCCTGACAGGAATATAATTTCTCTGGAATCTTGTTATCTCATTTCTGAAGGCGTCCCATTTTCAAACTGTCCCTTTACCTGATGAGTACAGTCAAGTCCCAACATTAGCTCAATGCACATGGGTAGTTAATTAATTGCTGGGAAACTTAGGATTCAGTATCCAATATAAAATCAGACTAGCCATCTTACAAAATATTACAAAATAAAAATCACACAGTGACAATGACTTTATTGCATAACTCTGGCATAGGGTTTTGCGCCAGACTTCTTGTATTGGCTTTCACGCGAACCTGCTCCCATCCACTTCTCCAGGAAGACATAATGTCTATACTCCTTTCTACCTTTTGGGCTAAACCTTCCAGTGCTGCAGCAGAGAATCAGTGAGCCCTCTTTCTGTCTGCTGCGTGGCTGGAACTCCTTATTTTTGTGAGAAGTAATCTATGATACAGCTTCAACACCCACTGCCATCAGAACACATTTCTTCTTTAAAACCAAAAAACCAGAGAATGCCGGAGAAACTCAGCAGGTTGGCAGTATCATGGAGAGAAATCAGAGTTAATGTTTTGGGTCTAGTGACCCTATTTCAGAACTTCAGACCATTTAAGAGGTGCAGGCTGGCATTAGAAAGTTAATTTAAGTCAGGCTAGGGCACCCATAGGCCCGAACCCCTGTTGAATCTACAACTATTCATGGAGATGAAAAGGAAACTAGGCCTCAGTTGGACACCTGCAAATCCCCTACCAAAATTTTAGCCTTAGATTTTCTATTATTCATTTGATTTGCTCAGTGTAATGGTCATGTATGAGGCAGACAGAATTCATGTACGGCTAAAGCTATCGCAGATATTTGGACACACCATTCTTCTTAGTTATCGTATTTTGTTACCCACCATTCCTATGAGTCCTGGTCTTGTGGTTGTGCAGGTGAGATGGTTAGTGTGTTGGAAATGGGATCTCCACTTTCTTCATTTATGACCTTTATCAGCACTGATCAAGAAACATGTCCAGAAATGGGGATAACTGGCCTTAGAAGTTACTGTGGTTGCATACATCAATGGTCTGACTTTTGCAGTTAGCAAAAGTCAGACCAGACATATTTTGATATCAACTGATAACTTGCCAGATCCCAAAGAAAAGTAAATAATTTTCAATGTAGTTTAATCCCTGCCTTATTCCTACAGAACCTGACCAAGTCACCTTTGTGAGGCTGTCTCTCTTTATATCTACAACAGATATCCCAAAAGTAACCCAGTAGTCTCCAATATCAGTGGGCAAGTCAGGGATAATCTGATGTTCAACCTTCATGGATTTTCAAGGTCAGTATATGTTACAAATATTGCACAATTCAAATTCAATCCATTTGTTTCTCGAGGTCCCATTCTCAATATTTAATTCTTTATCCTGCCAGACTGTCTACACATCCTGGGTTATAACGTGTTAACTTCAGCCTTATTTTTTTACTGATTTTGTCCTTAATCTCCTCTTTTATGATTAGAATGATTTGTCACATGTAGAACTAATTTCCAGAAAACATAAAAGTGTTGATAAAGTTGACAGTAACTCTTTTTTATTCCCTGGCAAAGTCAGACAAATTTATCTTAGCATCAGATATTCTAAGATTGATTAGATTACTTACAGTGTGGAAACAGACCCTTCGGCCCAACAAGTCCACACCGACCCGCTGAAGCGCAACCCACCCATACCCCTACATTTACCCCTTCACCTAACAGTACGGACAATTTAGCGTGGCCAATTCAACGTAAGTGCATTACTTGTACTCTGTCATGCACTGTTGATGTGAGGCAGATTATGAACATCACAAGAATATTTGTGATAAAAAGCATGCAAAATCTTTTCAGAATAATTTGCTGTATTCTGTTTATGTACAAACACCATGATAATAACCCTCTTAATTTCTGCACTACCTAAATTTTTTTGTCTTTTTAAAAAAATGTTAGTGATCAACTTAATCAGTATTTAACATTATTTGACACAATTTTAACATTCTATTTGTGATATTTAAGAAATTTAGAGAAAACATTCAGTAGTGTTAGATAATACGAGAGTTTTGTGTGATTTCAAACTGTTATGAATTTATTCTTGGGATTTTGTTTTCTCTTTCAATCTTATTTATGCTTCGCCCTTCTGCTCTGATTCACATTGAAGTATGGGTAAAACCTCATCCAAATAGTCATCATCATGTATACCCCTTGGCTGTATACATTGGAATGTTACTCAGTTGCAGGAAGCATCATTGACAAGCCTGTATGTGCCCTCCATTGCCTGGCAATCAAAACAACTTTCCTGCAGGGGCAACTAGCTAGAGATCAGAGTGGCTGTCTTGCATCCCCCTGCCTCACCTAGAGTCCAGAGGCTGATTGCACCAGAGTTTCAGATCTATAGAGAATCCCTAGAGTGTGGAAACAGGCCATTCAGCACAAGTCCACACTAAGTCTCAAAAGAGCAACCCACCCAGGCCAATACCCCCCCCCCCCCCCCCCCCCCAGGCCATCCCCCTACCTAAAACCTGCAACCCTGCATTTCCCATGGCTAACACACCTAACCTATACAAACTTGGACATTGCAAGGTAATTTAGCATGGCTAATCCACCTAACCTGCACATCTTTGGGCTGTGGGAGAAAACCAGAGCACCAGAGGAAACCCCCGCACACAGGGAGAATGTGCCAACTCCATAGACATTCACCCAAGGGTGGAACTGAATTCAGGTCCCTGGCACTGAGAGGCAGCAGTGCTAACCACTGTGCCACCCCTCTCATCATCTAATTCAGCACAGGACAGGGGTTTAATCTGAATTGCATGGTTCAGTGCCAATAAACCATCAAAAAATTGTTCGAATTTAATACTGCTAAAAATATAACAATTGAAACAGATTCTGCACGCTGTGAAATTAAATGAAAATAGTCACAACTTAATTGAATAATTACAATGATATATAACTTAAGTGAAGGACTGTTAGGTAAACAAGGTTCACTACTTTAGAGACTTGTTTATTGATACAATGAATATGAAAGGACAGCCTAATTCTTACTGCAATCTTCAAAATGTAAACCACTGAGTAAAAGAGTAATGTTGGGTATTATGGTTTTCTTGTGGAAGTTACAAAGCTGAGCCATACATACAAAATTACATCAAAGTTACCTCTTTTATGGTTCATTCTGATCTTTTAAGTCACATTTTGGTAAAAAGAAGTCAACTTATCGCACCATAGCTTGGATTTTCAGATGTATTACTTCTTGTTAAATCACGCTGGACAGTAGGTAGTAACAATTTTTACTATGAGTAACGAAAGTAATTATATAAATCTATCAGAAAGTACTACTAAAACGCACAACCTATATAATTTTAGACTTTGTCCGACTATATAATTCATGCTGGGTGCAGCATCTTATATAATGATTCATTTCACTTTATGTGGTATGATGAAACTTAAAACAGCTTGACTAACTGAGTGGAAAGGACTTCAAAATGCGAACCTTATATTTTAAACTGTGCAATGTCTAAAACTACTCAATCCAACCACACCTATTTTATCTTAAAAAGCTTGACTGTGCTGAAATATACTGACAGTTCCATAAAGTATTGTAATTTCTAACTATGGTGTCTGTTTTGATTCTTTTATCTAAAGTTAGAGTGCAGAGGCTGATCTCAGATTAATCCCTGTAAAGTCCAATCGTCAACTAGTGGGACTGCATCATGCTGCCCATGTTTGTTCTCTAACCAGTCCTGGACTTTTGCTGCAGGTTATGTTTTAAATATTAAAAATGAATCAACAGCTGTATCTAACTAGTTCAATGGAATATTTAGGAAGCAAGTATTTTACAGAAATAAAGGCAAAATACTCTGATTGCTGGAAATTTGAAACAAGGATAGAAATTGCTGGAAAAGGTCAACACATCTGGCGGGATTTGTTGGGAGAGAAATTGTATTAACTGTCCTCTGAATCATATTTAAAAACCAACATTAGGATTGAAATGGTGTTGAATATTGGATATAATGTGCAACCCAAACAGAGTGAAAGATCCAGAGGTGGTGGCACTAGGAGGAGGCAGATTAATATCATAACTGAAGAAGAACACTCTGCAAAAGGGTCACTGGACAGGAAACATTAACTCTGCTTTCTCTCCACAGATAGTGTCAGACCTGCTGAGTTTCTCCAGCAATTTCTGCTTTTGCTTCAGATTTCTGGCATCCACAGTCTTTTTGTTTTGTTTGGTATTATGACTGTCTCATAGTGACATGGTTTAATGATTATCGTAAAGTTGTAAGAAATAGTGGAAATGCAAAGAAGATACTGACATCAGTCAAGGTAACTGGCCTACACTATAGAAGTAAATGTCAGGTTGTGAACTAACAAGCATCACTAGAGCAAGCAAATTAATTGTGTCCCAACCAGAAGCTATGGCCTATCTCACAGCAGGAATCATGTGGTAGAATCTTATCTTGGACTGAATGACTATGGGCTAGGGTGAAAAATCCAGGTGAATTGTGTGAGAAGTCTGGTGGTCCTATCATTAAGACACGGTGTCCTTGATCCTCGCCCACCCTGATCACTCCCTATCCAGCTGTACGTAACCATACCACCCCCTTACAGATACAGTTAACCCTTACCACTTTCCCCCCTCCACCCCCCACCAACCCAACCACCTCCCTTGTACCCACATCCTCTGCAACTGTGATCCTTCCTTCCCAGAGTCTGCGTTTTCCAGCCCAGAAGACTATTGTGTGAGTCTGCTTCCTGTAGCTACAACCACTCTTGTAACCCTTTCCCTTAGTGTGTCTGGAGCATCCTATGAACAGACATTAGCCCACTTCCTTGAGTGAACTAACCAGATATATTTCTGGATGAGAAGTGCCATACCCCTCACTGATGTCTGTACATTTTCCCAAATTCATTAGCTCCAGCCACTAGACTGTCTGTTATGGAGTCACAGAATTCACAGACCCTCACTCCCCAGGGACGTTGGAGACTCTGATTGAGATCACCCCTGATGGGACAAGTGATTGAGTCCAATCCCCTGGATGGATATAGGAGTCAGCCCTTGACTTATGTACCAGAACCCCCAATACCTCTGGACTTTGCTAAGAACTGTCCCACAAGACTTTGAGATCTGGCTGCCTGCTTGCTGCCCATTGTGTGTTTGCATGTAAGCTGCTGGCAAACAGTGCGGGTGTGAGGCTGGCGTAGTACACTGCTATACAGCAAGATATAAAGCCCCTTGACTGAGGATTGCTGAGCAGTAAGGTTGGATGACCTGGTTGGATGACGGTGCTAATTAGCACAGCAAGGCAAGACATCAATGCTGTGAGCATCCATGCAGAACTAAGCAAACGTGACCTGAGATACAGCCTGGTCCAGTTCATTGAGCATCTCAGCCAGGCCCGCAGGGGCCAACCAGACCTCCCAGTTACCATCCATTTCAATTCCCCTTCCCAATCCATTTCCAAAATGACCATCCTTGGCCTCCTCCATTGTCACAATGAACCCAACTGCAAGTTGGAGGAACAACACCTCATCTTCCGCCTGGGCAGCCTACAACCCAGAGAACTCAACATTGAGCTCTCCAATTTCAAATAACTCCCGTTTCCAGCCCCACTCTCTCCCTTCCACCCCTCCCAGCCACCTACTGGATTCAATCCACCAATTGACCAACCAGGACATACCCTCTACTTGTATTCAACCTATTACCACCTCGCCATCCTGCCCCCACTACCCCTTTTACCTGCAGCTCCCCTGACACCCACTGAAGAAGGGTTACATCCGAAACCTCGACTTCTCCACCTCCTGATGCTGCCTGGCTTACTATGTCCTTCCAGCCTCCTGCTTGTCTACGTCCAATTTATGAGCTGGGTGTCTGTCACAAATTATCTGTACTGCAGCCTTCCAATGCTAGTTACTAGTGCACCTCGCATACAAATTGTCCTGCCAATGTATCAAAAAGATATCATAATGGTCATGAGGAATTGGTCAATCCTGGATGCCAATGTCTGTGGATGAGGGATGGCTTGTGGCTGATGACCATGGATTATGCTCTGAGCTACAGCTTGGTCGTACAAAATGTGGGGGTCACTTAGAACAAGCAATGAGCTGAATCTACCAGGTACCTGTTCTGGTTTCCACATTGAGTTTTCCAGACGTAGAACTGGTTTGGCAAGTTTGGTAAAATAGGAAGCTGAATAGTAATCGTGCCATCCATAAGGTCTTTATCAGGCAATAATACATCATAATTGCAGATAACCAACATTTGTGAAAATGATAAAAGATAGCATGAGATGCTTCCTTGAACCGCTGCAGTCCACTTGCGGTAAGTAGACCCACAATGCCGTTAGGGAGGAATTCCTGGTTTTATGGGATTAATGGATTCTCTCAAAAATTTGGCAAATTCAATATAGTGTGCAAAAATGTTATGTATTTGCACAGGGAGAATAAAGAAACCGAATATTATTTAAATGAAGAAAAAATGCAGAAAGCAGAGATGTGAGTGTCCTAATGCATGAATCTCAAAACATCTATGTACATGTTCAGCAGGTAACAGGGAAGGCAAATAGAATGTTGGCCTTTCTTTCAAATTGAGTGGTGTGTAAAAGTAAGAAGGTCTTTCTAAGACTATACAAGGCATGAGTAAGACCACCAGGTCAGGCAGCATCCAAGGAGCAGGACAATCGACGTTTCGGGCATGAGCCCTTCTTCAGGAATTTCCTGAAGAAGGGTTCATGCCCGAAACGTCGATTCTCCTGCTCCTTGGATGCTGCCTGACCTGCTGCGCTTTTCCAGCAACACATTTTCAGCTCTGATCTCCAGCATCTACAGTCCTCACTTTCTCCATGAGTAAGACCACAACTGGAATGCTGTGAAAGGTTTTGTGCTCTTTACCTGAGGAAAGATATACTGGCATTAAGTCAGTGCAAAGAAGGTTCACTTGGCTGATACTAGGTATGGAAGGATTGTCTTATGAGCCAAGGTTGAGTAAATTGGGCATGTACTCATCGGAGTTCAGAAGAATAAGAGGCAACCTATTGAATCATATAAAATTCTTGGCCAACTTGGGGGATTATTGAGGTCACTAAGATGAGGAGAAATTTGTTAATCTGTGTAACTATTTGTCTCAATGGACTGTGGAGGCCAAGTCGTTAAGTGTATTTAAGTCAGAGGTGATAGATTTTTGATTAGTAAGGGGTTCAATGGTTACTGGGAGAAGGCAGAGAATGGGGTAGAGAAACATATCAGCCATGATCGAATGGAGGAGCAGATTTGATGGGCCAAACAGCCTAGGTTTGCTCCTATATCTTGTATCATATTTTTTATGGATTTGATAGGTTAAATGTAGGAAGATTGTTTCTTCTTGTCGAAGAATTTAGGTCCAAAGGGCACAGTCTCAGAATAAAGGAGCTCCAATTTAAGACTGAGATGAGGAGGAATTTCTTCCCACAGAAGGTTGTGAGTCTTGAGAACTCCTTGCCACAGGGAGCTGCGGGGGGCAGATCAAGGACTATAGGAAAAAGGCAGGAAAGAGGATGTGATCCTATTGAATGGCCTACTCCTGATCTTATTTCTTATGGTCTAATGGTTTTAATAAGGAGTCACCCTTTTAAATCAAAGACGAGGAGGAATTTATTCTCTGACAGGGTAGTGAATTTGTGGAATTCTTTACCGCAGTGGTCTGTAGAGGCTGGTCGCTAAGTGTAATAAGTGCAATAAATATTTAGTCAGCAAAGGAATCGAGCATTGTCAGGAAAAGGCAGGAAAGTGGAGTTGAAGTTTATCAGATCATTGAATGATCTCATTGAATGGCAGAGCAGACACGCTGGACTGAATGGCCTACTCCTGCTCCTGTGTCTTATGCTCTTAGTCTCACTGCAGTCTTTGAATAATGTGCTTCTGTTGAGTGAGGCTGTAAGAATTATTAATAGGAATAACACTTGGCATTCCTTCTGTGATTAACACACTCTGAGGAATCGATTGTTCTTTATCTGCAATTCAATAATAAATCTAACAAAATGAATATTTGTGGCTATGTTCTAAATACTTCTAATATTCTTCATGGCACCAAGTGATATCATGTGCTCCTTTTAAAACATACAATTATGTTCACTTTAATTCTTATCCCAACAAAACTTACATTTAACTCCCAGTACTTCTGCATAATTTTCCACCATTTAATTGCACTGTGTGGAGCTTATGTCTGACATTTAATGACTGAGCCAGAATTTTCTTTATTTTGAGCAAGGATGTGGAAAACATTCAAATGGAAAAAGTATCAGTAAGACATCACTAAGTTAAAAATATATCCCAAATTCTGTGACATTTTCTCTCTCTCTCTCACACACACGCACACACCTCACATACAAGCGAATGGAATGATGTGCACGGTGAGGAGAGGTAGAAATAAAGAAAATAAACAACAGTTCTTTAATTAAGAAATTATACATTGAACTGGTGGTTCTCCGGTTGACTGTAATAGAGCAGATTTTCACATTTTCAAAATTTCTGTTTGCGATCAGTTTTCTCTCACTTTTGCTGATCTAAGCAGCACTTCTAAAGTGATGGAGAGTCCTATTTCTTGATGCTACTGCATGTCCTGACTATTACTCCATGTTTTTGGATATGTCTTGTTTTCTTTCTCAAAAAAAAGCAGAACTTTTTAAAAATTCACTCATGGGACATGGCCTCTTTGGGTGGGCCAACATTTATTGCCCATCTCTAGCTGTCCTTGAAAAGGTGGAGGTGAGTTGTCTTCTTGAACCACTGTTGTTCATGTACTGGAGGTCGATCCACAAATTAAGGAGGGAATTCCAGGATTTTAACCCAGAAACAATGATGGAACAGTGATAAATTTCCAGGTCAGGATGGTGAGTAGCTTGAAGGTGATGGTGTTCCAATGTATCTGTTGCTTTTGTCCTTCTAGATGGAAGTGGTTGAGTGTTTGGAAGGTGCTTCTGCTACTGATTGTCAGTGGTGAAGAGAGCGAATGTTTGTGGTTGTGCTGCCAATCAAACTGGCTGTTTTGTCCTGAATGGTGTCAAACTTCTTGAGTGTTGTTGGAGTTGCACTCATCCAGGTAAGTGGGGAGTATTCCATCCTGATGTGTGCCTTGTAGGTGGTGCACAGACTTTGGGGAATTGTGAGATGGGTTAGTTGCCTCTGTATTCCTAACCTCTGACCTGCTCTTGTAGCCACTGAATTTATATAGTTAGTCTAGTTCAGCTTGTGGTAACTGATAACCTCAGGACGTTATAGTGGGGGATTCAGTATTGGTAATTCCATTGAATGTTGAAAGATGGTGGTTAGATTGTCTCTTTATTGCTTGGCATTAGTGTGGCATACATGTTACTTGCCAGTTTTCAGCCAAAGTCTGCATATTATCCAAATATTGTTGCATTCAAACCCTGGGACTGCTTTAGTATCTGAGGGAGCATGAATAGTGCTGAACATCATGCAATCATCGCTGGACATCCCAGCTTCTGACCTTATGATGGAAGGAAGGTCATTGATGAAGTAGCTGAAAACAGTTGGGTCAAGGACACTACTCTGAGAGACTTCTGCACAGATATCCTAGAGCTGAGAGACTGACTTCCAACAACCACAATCATCTTCCTACGTGGCAGGTATGCTCCAACTGGCAGAGAGCTTGCCCCGAGATTCCCATTGATTCCAGTTTTGCTCCAGCACCTTTCTGCCATATTTGGTCAAATGCTGCAAAATGTCAAGGGCTTACATCATCTCATCTTACATCATGGTTGCTCACATGAGGTTGTGTGGACATGTGAAAATCTACTTCTTGGCCCATAATAGGGACAATCCATTTTTACAAAGTGTTTTGATGTTCCATTGTTAGTCCCATGTTATCTTTTGATGTAGAAGGCCTTTCCACTCAAATGGACCAGACTTTCATTTTAGTATGAAAGTTAATCCAAGAAAAAAAATAAAACTATCATGTAAAAGTCATATACATCAAATACATTAGCAGTCCATACAGACATTGCAGAACTGTAATATAACATCTTTATCCTTGGCCTCTGCCCAAATTCAATTGCAATATACCCCATTCCTTTCATCTGCTTTTCACAAAATACTGTGACCAGAGGATTTATTTAGATTTCAAGCTGCAAACCTCTCCTAAAGTTAATGCAATAAAACCCACCATTTTAATTATCTTAGTGCACTTGACAGATCCTCACAAACATTACTAGGAGTCTACAACTGTACAAAATGATAAATGCAGATGGTATTTTAGCATTGATATGCGTTTTTGTTTTATTTTTTCCAACTGCTAGACCTTATTCTTGACCCAGTCCTGGATTAGAGCACTTTGTTCACCAGGCAAGATGGTTTCACACCAGTAATAATTGGATCTTACATGGTACTGGATACCTTAAAGTTTGGGATCAAATTTTCACCTCCCTGATGCAGAATGGGCAACGACATGGAAGTTGGGAAAATACGGTGAGAGTGAAAAAATTATATCCTCAACATTGACAGAATTGCCTGTTTTTCCTCTTTGGCTTAAAATGTTGAGTGGAGAATCTCACTATTGAACAGTAACTACCTTAGTCCCATGCATTTGAATCTCACTCTTTGGCCTAACTCACCTATTAAATTTCACTTCCAATTCCCTGGCCTTCCCTGAGAACTTAGACAGTACAAATTTACTGATGTGAGTCAGAGCAGGTATCTGACAAGCTTGTCCTGGCTTCCATCCAACTATGTCTTCATCAAAGTCCATCATTTTCTTCAAACCTTTGTCGGAGCAAGTTGGCATCAGAAAGCTACCAGCCTCACCATGTTGTCATGACTGTTCTTGTGAAATGTATTTTGGCAATGTTTTACTGGATTAAGGGGCTATGTAAATCTGCTGCTATTGTTTCTGTTGTATACTTCTCAAAAAGAACATATGACAAATTTCAAATGTAAAATTGAGAGAAAAGATTACATCAAGTTTCTTAATAGTTTTTAAAACATACTTTTGGTGCAACTCAGCTCCTGACCTCATTACAGCTTTGGTTCAAGCATGGACAAAAAGTGTCAAATCCCAGAGGTGAGGTGAAAGTGACAGCACTTGAATCAAGGCCACATTTTACCAAAAGTGACATCAAGGAGCCTTGGCAAAACTGGAATCAGGTCCAACTTTCTGCTAGTTGGAGTCATACCTGGCACATAGGAAGATGGTTGTGGTTCTTGGAGGTCAGTCATCTCAGTGCCATAACATTTCTGCAGCACAAAGAACAAAGAAAATTTACAGCCCAGGAACAGGCCCTTTGGCCCTCCAAGCCTGAGCCAATCCAAATCTACTGTCTAAACCTGTTGCCCAATTCCTAAGCATCTATATCCCTCTGCTCCCCACCTACTCATGCATCTGTCCAGACACACCTTAAATGAATCTACTGTGCCTGCCTCTACTACCTCTGCTGGCAACGCATTCCAGGCAACTACCTGTGTACCTCTGTGTAAAGTACTTGCCACATGTATCCCCCTTAAACTTTTCACTTCTTACCTTGAACGCGTGACTTCTCATTATTGAATCCTGGGGAAAAGCTTATCTCTATCCAGCTTGTCGATACCCTTCATGAGTTTGTAGGCCTCAGTTAGGTCCCCCTTCAATCTCCTTTTTTCTAATGAAAACAATCCTAACCTACTCAACTTCTCTTCATAGCTAGCACCTTCCATACCAGGCAACATCCTCGTAAACCTTCCCTGCACCCTCCAAAACGTCCGCATTTTTTTGGTAATGTGGCGACCAGAACTGTACACAGTATTCTAAATGTGGCCAAACCAAAGTCTTGTACAATTTTAACATGACCTGCCAGCTCTTATTCTCAATACCCCATCTGATGAAGGCAAGCATACCATATGCCTTCTTGATCACTCTATCCACCTATGCAGCCACTTTCAGGGTACAATGGAACTGAATTCTCAGATCTCTCTGCTCATCAACTTTTCCCAAGATTCTTCCATTTACATTATAGTTCGCTCTAGAATTAGACTTGCCAAAATGCATCACCTCACATTTGCTTGGATTGAACTCTATCTGCCACTTCTCCGCCCAACTCTCCAGTCTATCTATATTCTCCTGTATTCTTTGACAGTCCCCTATGCCTTTTACTACTGCATCAATCTTCATGTCATCTGCAAACTTACTGATCAGACCAACAATGCCCTCTTCCAGATCATTTATGTATATCACAAACAACAGTGGCCCCAACACTGATCCCTGTGGAACACCACTGGTCACCTTTCTCCATTTTGAGAAACTCCCTTCAATTACTACTCTCTGTCTCCTGTTGCTCAACTAGTACTTTATCCACCTAGCTAGAACACCCTGCACACCATGTGACTTCACTTTCTCCATTAATTTACCATGGGGAACCTTATCAAATGCCTTACTAAAGTCCATGTATAATGGCATCCTTCCTTCATCTAGCCACTTGGTCACTTCCTCAAAGAACTGTATTAAGTTGGTAAGGCACAATCTCCCCTGCAAAAAAACCATGTTGCCCATCACTGATAAACCCATTCTTTTCCAAATATAAATAGATTTTATCCCTCAGGGCCCTCTCTAGCAACTTGCCCACCATCGATGTCAGGCTCACTGGTCTGTAGTTACCCAGAATATCCCTGCTACCCTTTTTGTACAGGGGGACAGCATGATCAACCCTCCGGTCCTCCAGCACCTCACCTGTGTTTAAGGATGCTATAAATATATCTGTCAGGGCCCCAGAGAGAGAGTTATTTCCTCTCCCACCTCCCTCGGCAACCTGGGATAGATCCAATCTGATCCTGCAGATTTGTCCGCCTTAATGTCCTTTCTTGCCTTTCCTATCCCTTGTTTTCAAAGGGACATGCCTATCCTGCACTATCTTCAATCTATCTTTGAAAGCCTCCCACATATCAAATGTGGACTTTCCTTCAAATAACTGCTCCCAATCCACATTTCCCAGTACCTGCCGAATTTTGATATAATTGGCCTTGGCCCAATTTAGTACTCTTCCCTTAAGGACCACTCTCATCTTTGTCTACGAGTATTCTAAAACTTACAGAATTGTGGTCATTATTTCCAAAGAAATCCGCCACTGCAACTTCTACCACCTGGCCTGGCTCATTCCGCAATACCATGTCCAATATGACCCCTTCCCTCGTCGGACTATTGACATACTGCTCTAGAAAACTTTCCTGGACGCTCCTTATAAATTCTGCCCCATCCAGACCTCTAACACAAAGTGTGTCCCAGTTAATGTTAGGAAAATTAAAATGTCCCATCACCACCACCCTATTACCTCTACATCTTTCCATAATCTATTTATCCATTTGTTCTTCTACCTCACATTCACCATTGGGAGGCTTATAATACAGCCCCAACAATGTAGCTGCGCCCTTCTTATTTCTCAGCTCTACCCATAATGCCTCACTGCCCAAGCCCTCCATAGTATCCTTCTTAGCACAGCTGTGATATCATCCCTGACCAGCAATGCAACTCCTCTCCCCCTTTTACTTCCCTCCCTGTCCTGTCTGAAGCAACTATATCCTGGAACTTTAGTTGCCAATCATGCCTTTCCTTCAACCAAATCTCTGTGATTGCAATAGCATCATACTCCCAGGCACCAATCCAAGCCAGAAGTTCATCTACCTTACTCACTATATGCTTTACATTAAATTAAATGCGCTTCAGGCCACCAGTTCTTTTGCGTTCATCTGCTCTCTGCCTTCCCTTCACCTTGGTAATGCTAATTTCATGATCCTTACAGTCTCTAGTTTCCACCTCACTGTCTACTAGGCTTCTCTTCTGGTTCCCAGCCCCTTGCCACATTAGTTTAAAACTTCCCCAACAGCGTAGCAAAAACTCCCTAAGGACCTTAGTTCCAGTCTGGTTCAGGTGTAGGCAATCCAATTTGTAATGGTCCCACCTTCCTCAGAACTGGTCCCAATGTCTGACAAATCTGAACCCCTCCCTCCTACATCATCCCTCGAGCCACGTGTTCATCCTGCCTATTCTTCCATTTCTAACCTGGCTAGCAGGGTAGGAGTTCCTCAGAGTAGTATCCTCAGCCCAACCATCTCCAGCTATTCGTCAAAGACCTTTCCTCCATCATAAGGTCAGAAGTGGGGATGTTTGCTGATGATTGCACAATGTTCAGCACCATTCACAACTTCTCAGATACTGAAGCAGTCCGTATAACTTGAGTAAGATGTGGATAATATACATCTATGTGGGCTGAAAGGTAGTAATTAATGTTTGTGCCACACAAATGCCAGGCAATGACCATTTTCAATAAGAGACATTTATCCATTTAAAATTCAGTATCTGAAAACTTCACTACTAACATCCTGGGAGTTACCATTGACCAGAAACTCAGCTGGACTCACCATATAAATATAGTGGATATAAGAGTAGGTCAGAGGTTAGGAATACTGTGGTGACTAACTCAACTCCTGACTCCCCAAAGCCTGTCCACCATCTACAAAACAGAAGTCAAGATGGAATACTCCCCACTTGCCTAGATGAGTGTAACTCCAACAACACTCAAGAAGCTTGATACTATCCAGGACAAAGCAGCTGTTTGATTGGCACCACATCCATAAGCATCCACCCCTTCTACCACTGATGCTCAGTAGCAGCAGTCTATACTGCCTATAAGATGCACTGCAGAAATTCACTAAAGAACCTTACACAGCATCTTTCAATCTACAACCACTTCCATCTGGAAGGACAAGGGCAGCAAATACATGGGAATACCACCACCTGCGCTTCCCTCCAAGTCACTCACAATCTTGACTTGGGAATATATTACTGTTCCTTCACTGTCTCTGGGTCAAAATCCTGGAACACCCTGGCTAAAGACATTGAAGGTGGAGACACGGCAGGTGACCTGCAGCAGTACAAGAAGTCAGCTCACCACCACTTTTGTAAGGGCAACTAGAGATGGGCAATAAATGCACATTCTATGAGGGAATAGAAAAAGAAATCACAGGATGTGAGTATCACTGTCTAGATCAGCACATCTTTCCCATCACTAATTGATTTTTGAGAAGGTGGTGGTGAAGAATCTTCTTGAACCAGTACAGCCCTTCTGTTGTGGGTACATTCACAATACTGTTAAGGAGTAAGTTTTAGGACTTGTCCCGGCTGTAACGAAGCAATGACAATATAGTTGCAAGTCAGATTGGAGTGAGGTTTGGAGGGGAACCTGCAGGTGCTGGTCTTCCCATGTAACTTTTACTGTTGTCCTTCTAGATGTCGAGGTTATGGTTTTGAGCAGCTTATGAAGTTTGGCAACAAAGATATATGATGACATTCACACATATTTTCCTTTATATCTTTTTGATCTGCTTTGCTGAGCCCACTATGTTGGAAACTCTCTCCTGTAAATGTCTTTCTGCAATCGCAGTAGTTACACTGCAGTCAGAGTGAAGCTATAAGATTTTGTCCTCCATCAGCGGAAATCACATTCCATCATTTTCAAGCTACAATAAGTGGCTCACATTAGTACAAAATTAAAATGCCTTTACAGTGCTGCAAAATGTGGCCCATTCTAATCTGTAATAATTTTAATTAATCATAAAACCACTATGCTTAGATCTTTTGGTTTGTATGTGTAAATGTTGTAGACAATTTCTACTGATGCTGAGAGACATACGTGGCATTTGGATAACTGAGTTGGCAGAATACAAATAACTAGGATTTAAAATGAAAGAAATGTTTAACTTCCAGATGTTTTTGATTAGTGTCTGCTTCTGCCTGCTATATTGGACTTCAGCAAAAAGAATCATCCAGCTTTTAAGCCTCATTTGAGGGTTTGAAACATCTACATTAATGCATTACATTTTGCAAAAACAAACTATAAATGAATATTAATCACAATCTAAATATATTGCAATTAATTAATATATTGTTACATCTTTCACTATATTTGTTTACACTTTGATTTTAAAATATGGACTCAAAATTATTCACATCCTTTGCAATGTTGCTATATTGAAATGCTGAATGTACACAGGTAAGCTTCACAGGGACATGTAAGTTGACCATTGTTATGGTTATAGCTGGCCCTGCACCATTGCCATACTGGGAAGATTGACCACTCTTCTGTATTTAAACATGTACTCTGCTAACCAGCTTCCAAAAAGCAGTAAATATTTTGATATTAGTGACAAATAAACAGACTCGTTAGCGCAGTGGGAACACACAGTGTGCAAGAAGTATGTATGAGATTGCTCCCTGGATCTGGACTTGCATTAACTGGTGTAACCTGTACTGAAGCTGTTGTTGTTCTGCTCAGTTCAGCACAATTGAATCCAAATGCAAATCTGAATACACAGCAATTGAAGATGTGCATTAGCACTGGATGCATTTCAAAACCTGCAGCATCTGGGACATTTTTTTAACACTCAGGCATATTGAAACAATTATGTGTGAATGACGATGTCCAAAAACTAACAGCACATGAGTTATTTGCATGTTAGCAAAAATGAAATCTGGATGCCCAGAACACATATAATGTCCATTAGTTGGCGACATTCATAAGGAGACGTTTTCATCCTCCTCCCCCAATTGTTAATCAGGCAGAACCGATTCTTCATTGCTGTCGAATCAACATTTGTGTTTTTCCAGTCCTTTTAATTTTTGTTTTGTTTATGTAATTTAGACAAACCAAGTAAAACACTTAAAATTATTCAGGTGCTTGTGAATATTTCAGTTTCTGTTAGGCAGACCATTTTACAACAGGCAGAAATTTTAGTTCAAGACACTAAGTTGGAAGGGCTTAATTTTCCTCTCGGTTATCAAATCCATCCATTGCACCAATCTCTCTTAGTGAATGATACTTACAAAGTATGCCGTAAACTGCTTTAACCGCAGCATTTATAAGAATGTGAATTTGATTTTAAAAAACTATGTCGATATGAGAAAAGACAATTTTACAGAAATTGTACAAACGGTGACATCTGTTTTTACATGTTTTAAAAAGATTTATTCATTTAAGTCTGTACCTGTAGTTCTATGCTTTGGTCACTAGATAGCACAGTAAAGAACATTTGATAATTATCTTTAATTGTAAGTGCCAATTTCTCTCAATTTTTACTTTTTTTTAAGATTTAAGGATAAGACCAAAATAAATAATCAAATAACATGATTAAAGATATTAATTGAATTGTCATTTCTGGCTTTTCATGTCTTTATTCGGAGGGACAGAATTTTGTTGAGGCATCAAGGATTTTGCCCATGCCATGAACTAGGCTGCCTCTTCCAGGGAAGGCCTACTGAACCAAATGCCAATCAAGCTTTGGTTAGGCCATCAGCAACCTGACACCAGGGGTCAAGATGCCGTTGACAGAAGACGGCGGCACGGTGGCACAGTGGTTAGCACTGCTGCCTCACAGCGCCAGAGACCTGGGTTCAATTCCTGCCTCAGGCGACTGACTGTGTGGAGTTTGCACGTTCTCCCCGTGTCTGCGTGGGTTTACTCCGGGTGCTCTGGTTTCCTCCCACAGTCCAAAGATGTGCAGGTCAGGTGAATTGGCCATGCTAAATTGCCCGCGGTGTTAGGTATAGGGGTAAAATGTAGGGGTATGGGTGGGTTGCGCTTCGGCGGGTCGGTGTGGACTTGTTGGGCCAACGGGCCTGTTTCCACACTGTAATGTAATCTAAAAAAAAAGACCTGGCCAGTGAGAGCTGCCTGCCATTTAGAGGTTGGCAGCTCATGTTTAGTAGCACCAAAGAGGAGGCCATGGATGGTGCAGTAAGTGCTTCCACAGAGTCCCAGCATCACAGAGGACTGAGACAAAGGTCATTGTTGTGGGCAATGGGGGAAGGGTTCTATTGGGTACTGAACTGCAGGGAGAGGAGGACAAGAGATGGAAGCAAGGGGATGGAGGTGGATTCCAGCAGGTGCACCCTGTCCAATGTTTAGTCCCCTTGATCAGGATTATGAAGAAAGAATAATCAGTTAATACTATATCAACTGGACTTTAGAAAAATGAGGAGTATCTCATCAAAACCTATAAAATTCTAACGGTTAGTCCAGGCAAAAGTAGAGCAGATGTTTCCAATGATGGGGGAGTCCAGAAGCAGAGGCTACATTCTAAGGATACAGGATAGGCTATTTAGGATTAAGATGAGAAGAAAATTCTTCACCCAGAGAATGTTGGGTTGGTGGAGATCTCTGCCACAAAAAGTGGTTAACACCAAAGCATTGAACACTTTCAAGAAGGTCTTAGAGGTAAAGAGATTAAAAGGTTGGGGAGAAATCGGGAACAGGGTACTGAGTTTGATGATCAGCCATGATCAGATTAAATGGAGGAGCAGGCTCGAAGGATCTAACGGCCTACTCCTCCTCCTATTTTTTTGTATGTTCCTATGTTTCAGGCATTGCTAATTCGGTGGGTCATCCACAGAAACTGAACTTAGTTCTGGTGGAGGTGAGAAAGCGGCAGGATTTGCATATCTTCCATCATCCAAGTGTCCCTCCCATCTCCAGGCTCACCACCTCTAGGAACAGAAGAGACTGCCTGAGGGGCTCAGGCTGCCTCATAAACCACAGCATTCATTACCTATCTTAACCCTGCACTAGTCAAGCTACAAACCATTTCCATACATTCTGAACAATGCTGGGTTTAGGATGTCCTCAATTTTGCATATTCTGCATTCAAAGAACTTGACAGATGGATAGGGGTTGCCTTCCCTGAAAAGGAATTTTATAGGAAGACTTTGAGAAGAAACAATGGTACTAGCATTCCCAATGTTTTTATTACATGGAACAGTGAATTCATATCTATATCTTACAATTTTGTTTTTCAATTCTGAACATATTACAGAAAATAAAACATTTCTCTGTACCCAGAAGCAGAGGGAGAATAACAACAGTCATTGAGACTTCTCTTTTGGTAAAAATTAGGGAATGGATTGTTTCTGTCCACCATTAGTTGCACACATTCAATTAAGTATATTCTAGAGTGTAATAGACCAGATCACAATGGCACAGTAGTTCAGTGGTTAGCTTCACAGTGCCTGGTACACAGATTCAATTCCACCCATGAGTGACTTTCTAGTGTGGGTTTCCACCTGGTGTTCTGGTTTCCTTCCACTGTCCAAAGACACACAGGTTAGGTGGGTTGGCCATGCTAAATTGCCCATAGTGTCCAGGAATGTGCAAACTAGGTGGGTTAGCCATAGGAAATACAGGGTTACAAAGTTTTGGTAGGGCGGTGGGTCTGGGTGGGATGCTCTTCGGAGGGTTGGGGTAGACTTGATGGGCCAAATTGCCTGCGTCCACACAGTAGGGATTGTATGAAGATCAATGGGTGCTGAAACCTTTCCGATGTGTAGTCCCACCTGAAGGTGGCCAACAGTACTCAGCAGAGTGAATATCACAAGACCATTTGTGGTTATCTTTTTTCCACACTCACCAACATGAGGATGCAGCTAGTACCAGCAAAAGGACGCACAGCTGAGGAAGCAAAGGAAAGCAAGAGGTGAGAGGTGACTCTGTGGAGATTTATAAAATCATGACGGGCATTGATAGGGTTAGTGGTAAGTGTCTTTTCTCTAGGATTGGGGGATTTCAAGATAATGGGGCATATTTTTAAGGTGAGAGGAGAGAGATTTAAAAAATACGAGGGGCAAATTTTTAACACAGAGGGTGGCTCGCATGTGGAATAAACTACCTGAGGAAATGGTGGATGTGGGCCAGGAGTAGGCAGGTGGATTTAGTTTAGTTTGGAATTATGTTCAGCGTGGACTGGTTGGACTGAAGGGTGTGTTTCCTTGCTGTATGACTCTATGACTCTATAACACCTTTTTCTTAACCAGACAGCACTCGATTGCCTTATTTGGCTTAAATGCAACCACAATTAGCCATTTGCCAAGAATTTCATAGTTAATTGTTAACCCTCACAATGTTTATTTGGTAGCAGTTCTGAAATAAAAACCAGCACAATATTCAAAATCAAATAAAACCATTCTGTAATAATACAGACACTAACTAACTGTCATTTGTGCGTTCCTGTAACGCCTCTCTTCCATGTGTACTTATTGAGTCATAGGGGTCTACAATACAGAGAAAGCCCTTCTGCTCATCAAGCTTACATCAGTCAAAAAGAATCACCGAACTATCCTGATCCCGTTTTCCAGCATTTGGCCCATAGCCTTGTATGCCTTGACATTGCAAATAAATGTTTTGAAGATTCCTGCCTCTACCACTTTTACAGGCAATGAGTTCCAGAATCCCACCACCCTCTGGCTGAAAAAGGTTTTTCCTCACATTCCTTTTAAATCTCCTGCCTGTTACCTTAAATCTATGTCCAAGACATTGATCTCTCCATTAAGGGGAAACATTTCTTCCTGTCTACACCCCTCATAATCTCATACGTCTCAATCATGCTCTTCCTTGCAGTCTCCTCTCTCCAAGGAAAACAATCCCAGTCTCTCTTCATAACTAAAACTCTCCAGCCCAGGCAGCATCCTGGTAAATCTCCTTGGCATCCTCTCCAGTGTGCTCACATTCCTCCTATAATGTGGATTCCAGAAATGCACAATACTCTAGGTGTGACCTTATCAATGTTTTATACATTTCCAGCATCACATCCCTACACCTAAACTCTATGCGTCGGCTAATAAAGACAAGAATTACGTATGCCTTCTTGACTGCTTTTTCTACCTTTTCTCTACCTTATGGGACCGGTAGACGTGCACAACAAGCTCCCTCTGATCCTCAGTGCTTCCCAAGCTCCTATTGTACCTTTGTGCCTTTGTCCTGCTGTTGCTGCTTGTGCTACCCCAGTGGCTGCAGCATTGCTAGTGAAAGATTGCTGACTTCAGTGAGGTAGGTTGGTGGATGATCTTGAGCTGCTCTGGTGCTAGAAAGCCCAGCTTTGGATTACGTCACCTTGGTATGAACAGCAGCAATCGAAGCTGGCTGGTTAACTTGTAAGGCGAAGGGCAGAGTGCTCTGATAAAGCCACCTTCCATACTAGTGTTTCTGACGTACGATCATTTTTTCCTCAATCAAGGAATCTAAAGTGTATTTGATATTTTCTGCACTTTGACCCTTAATCTTCCCTGTCCTCCCAGGACCATGATAAGATTCCTTCCAGCTACTCTGTATTTAACTGTATTTTCACTGCCATTTATCACCCAAAGGGATTATTTCTTTCCAGACCCACTTTCCAAGATATTTTTCCTTGAAGGCAAAGAGAGGCAAAATTTGTCTTTTCGCCTCCTCTCATCTCACTTTCCAAAGACTGAAACATCCTTTGGATGAGAAAGCATAGCAGGCATAAAATAACGTGTAACTCTTTCAGTTTGGTATTCTGTATTCATTAGTCTCAATGCAATTTGCTCTATAGTCGCAAAACCAAAAATGGATTGAGTGACTATTTTGAGGAAGACTTACATTCTCCACCTTGCCCATTCCCTCACATCTCTGTCTTCAGCCAACTGCTCTACTTCGGTGAGACTCACTGCAAGGCTTATGCAATGACGCCTTATCTTTCAATTCGACCTTCTGCAAACTTTTCGACTCAACATTGAGCTTAACATTTACAGATCTGTAACATTTGCCACTGTATTTTCTCTTTCCAGTTGTTAGTTTTACTCTTTGATTTTCTGTTCCTTTTCTTTTGGACAGTAGCTGCTCACCATTGTGCAAATTGTACTTGCTCTGCTCGGATTGGCTTGTCTTTTTACTTGCTCTGCTCGGATTGCTTGTCTTTTTACTTGCCGCATTATCACTTCCTTTTGGTCTTGTAACATGTTCCTTTGTCATTTACTTCCACCTTAAAAAATACATTTCAAGTCATTACTCATTTAATACATATTATATTCCAAACTTTTCCCCGTTCCAATGAAAAGCCATTTACCTGAAGAGTTAACACTGTTTTTTCTCCAGAGAGAGATGATACTTGGCCTACTAATGGGGAGTTTAAAGTAGATCTCTGCCTGCCTCTGCCTGGCTCTATGCAGACTACCCAATATGTCAGATGGTATTATAAAAATAGGAGAAGATTCTATTTGATTCTGTTTCTCCTTCACCTTCTGTAGAGTATCAGGTTTTATTAACTCAATGACTTGAGAGTTTTCTCCTGAAGCACAGGATCAGGATAAATCCTCAATCCACAAAACAGACTGGGAGGTAAGAGTCCTGGAAGGTCAGATTTTGGTTCCAAGGATGTTGGGGTGAAGACAGTAGTTGAGATAGGGCAACTTGGGAGACCAAATGTAGGCTGCTGGTATCCAAGACAGGCTGGGCAGAAGGCTTGCCTCTATTCACCTGCATTTTGTCAAAGACGAGAAAGAATGCAAAAAGTTAAAAAAAAAGCCCCCAACCAACATCCCTCACACCCCTCATCCCTGCACACGTTCACCATGCTTAATCAATCCTAAAATACACAACCTCATGCCCACCATTCAAACCCATATCTTCTCATAATTCCATGCCAATCAACCCTCTGTACCAACCGCATTGTTTCTCATATTACCTCTGCCCTTACACCTACCATGCTAACTCACACAGTAGCCAAAGGCAGACCTCAGTATCTGTTCAGATGACATAATATAAAGTTGTGGAGAAAGTGAGGTCTGCAGATGCTGGAGATCAGAGATGGAAATGTGTTGCTGGAAAAGCGCAGCAGGTCAGGCAGCATCTAGGGAACAGGAGAATCGACGTTTCGGGCATTAGCCCTTCTTCAGGAATATAAAGTTGTTTCATGTTTATTAAATAATCCACTATTTAAGAAAAACATTGTGATTGATAAAACGTGTTTACTATATTAACTCATTATAATTGCTATATATATATATATATATATATATATATGTACATAAGCAAGATTTGGGCATTCAGCCCCTCAGTCCTGCTCCACCATGCAATAAAGTCATCACTGATCTGATTATAAACTCTGTCTTAAAAATATTCAACTACATTCCACTTGTTTTTTGGGGAGAGAATTCCAAGAACTCACAACCCTCCAAGAGAAAAACCCCCACCTAATATCTGTTTTTAATGGGTAACCCCTGATTTTTAAACATTGACCCTAGCTCTAGATTGTCCCACAAGAATTAACATCGTCTCCCCATCTACCTGTCAAGAGTCTTCAAGATTTCATGTTTCAATCAAGTCACCTCTTGCTCTTCTAAACTATAAGCCTAGCCTGTCCATCCTTTCTTCTTAAGACAACCCACTCATTCAAGGTATTTGATGAGTAAACCTTTTCTGAGCTGCCTCCAACACAGGTACATCATTTTTCAATAAGTTGACCAGTACTGTACACATTACTCCAGGTGCAACCTTAACAGTACCTTGTATAATTGAAGCATACCCTCCTTTCTTTTGTATTCAATTCCTTTGCAACAAATGATAACGGTCTATTGTCTTTCTTAAAAAAAACTTGCCATACATGCATATCTTTTCTGATTTATTCACAAAGTCATTTAGATCCCTCTGCAATCTTTGCCATTCGAATAATATGTTTCTTTTTAGTCTCCCTGCCAAAGTGGAGAACTTTACATGTTTCCACTTTATTCCATTTGCCAGATCTTTGCCCTCTCATTTAACCTATCATTAGCTTTTTATAACTTCCTTGTGTCCTCTTCACAACATAATTTTTGATCTATCTTTCTATTGAAAGCAAATTTGACAACATTACCTTCTGTCCCTTCACTTAAGTTACTAATATAAATGTGATAGTTAGGTCTTAATACTGATCCCTGTGGCACACCACTCGTTTCATCTTGCCAATCTGAAAAAGACTGTTTATACCTACTCTTTACTCAGCAAACCTTCTATCCATGCCAGAATGCTATCACTATACTATGAAAAAAACCTTATCAAATGCCTCTGAAAATTAACATACTGTACATATACTGGTTCTACATTTTAACCACAGGAATGGTACATCCTCAAAGAACTTCAATAGATTAGTGAAACATGCTATCCCTTTCATAAAATCATGTTGTCTTCACCTGATTATTTTGAACTTATACAAATGCCTTGTTATAATTTCTTTAATAATAGTTTCTAATATTTTCCCAAAGATGTTAAGCTAACTGTCCTGTGATTTCCTGCTTTCTATCTCCCTTTTTGAATAAAGGAACTACATTTGCTGTCTTCAAGTCTAATGAAACCTTCCCCAAATTGAGGTAGTTTGGAAAATTGTCAGCATCAACTGTTATGTTAACCTCTTCACTTAAAACTTATGTTGTGAAGAGGACACAAGATGTTATAAAAAGTTAATGATAGGTTAAATGAGACGGCAAAGATCTGGCAAATGGAATAAAGTGGAAACATGCCAAAGTTCTCCACTTTGGCAGGGAGACTAAAGTCCATCAGAACCCAGGTACTTGTCAGTCCACAGCTCCAACAATTTACTTAGTGCTACTGTGGCAATTGTGATTTTTTCTGAGTTCTTCCATCCTTTCCATTTCCTGATTTATTGCTGCTACTGGGAATCATATAACACTTTATAGTCAAGACTGATGTAAAATACCTGTTTAACTCATCTGCCATTACCTTCCTTCCATTGGTAAATTTCCAGGCTCATTTTCTACCAAACCAATGCTTATTTTGTTTACTCTTTCCATCTTCAAATATTTTAGAAACTCATATTATCCATTTTAATATTTCTAGCTAACTTTCTCCTATATTGTAATTCCTCTCTATTTATTAATTTTCTGTTCATTCTTTATTGTCTTTTATATTCTGTTCAATCTTCTGAATTATTTCTTTGAACAATTATATGCTTTTCCTGAAGTTGGATACTATCTTTAACTATAGTAATGGATCCATCCCTTGAGATTTTTCTCACTTGCTGGAATGTATCTGTTCTGTATATGCTGACATGGCCCCTTAGACATCTACTACTGCATCTCTATTCATCTTTCTTCTTCTCGCGTCAGGTAACTGTCTGTGTGGAGTTTGCACATTCTCCCTGTGTCTGCGTGGGTTTCATCCGGGTGCTCTGGTTTCCTCCCACAAAATGTGCAGGTTAGGTGAATTGGCCATGCTAAATTTCCTGTAGTTTTAGGTGAAGGGGTAAATGTAGGGGAATGGGTCTGGGTGGGTTGCTGTTCGGAGGGTCGGTGTGGACTTGTTGGGCTGAAGGGCCTGTTTCCACACTGTAAGTAATCTAATCTAACTTTAAAAATCACACAACACCAGGTTATATTCCAACAGGTTTAATTGGAAGCACCCTAGTTTTCGGAGCGACGCTCCTTCATCAGGTGATAGTGGAGGGCTCGATCGTAACACAGAATTTATAGCAAAAATTTACAGTGTGATGTAACTGAAATTATACATTGAAAAATTGATTGTCTGTTAAGCCTTTCATCTGTTAGAATACAGTGGTAGATAGTTTCACTTCTTTCATGTGTGAATCACAAAACATTTTTTTTTAAGTTGCATTCTCGGGTTAGCTGTTAACAATGGTGATAGCTAGACAACATGTTGAAGGTGTTAGCCCCCTGTGTTCTCTGTCTATACCATGATGTTTAGATTAATTCTAATCTAAAAAGTGAGATAACAGAGTTTTACATAAATTCATGCAGTGTTTGAGCTCAGAGTTCTACATGAATGTATGCAGTTTTTGAGCAAAGTACAATGTAACTCTACAAGTACAAATTCACCCCACAAAATATATGTGTGCATGTGGGTCTTTGTCTGTCTGTGTGTGTGTGTCTGTCTGGGGTGGGGGTTGTGAGTTTGAGAATGTGTGTGTGTGTGTAGTGAGTGCAGAGTGTCTTAGGTCTGTGAGGGGGTGCATGTGTGAGTGTGGGAGTGTGTGTATCTATAAGGGTGTGTGTGGGTGTCTGTGTGCGCGTCTGTGTGTACCTGTGTCCGTGTGTATGTGAGAGTGTGTGTGTGTAGGAATATCTGTGTGTGTGTGTGTAGTGCAATGGTGATCACCTTTAATGTGACATGAACCCAAGGTCTCGGTTGAGTCCCTCCCTATGGGTACCGAACTTAGCTATCAGCCTTTGCTCGGCCACTTTTCTCTGCTGCCTGTCCCGAAGTCTACCTTGGAGGATGGTCACCTGAAGGTCCGAGGCTGAATGTCCTGGACCACTGAAGTATTCCCCAACTGGGAGGGAACCCTCCTGTCTGTTGATTGTTGTGCGGTGCCCATTCATCCGTTGTCGTAGCCTTTGCTCAGTTTCCCCAATGTACCATGCCACCGGGCATCCTTGCCTGCAATGTATAAGATAGACAACGTTGGCTGAGTCACATGAGTACCTGCCATGTACAAGGTGGGAGGTGTTCCCACATGTAATAGTGGTATCTATGTCCACAATCTGACACGTCTTGTACTTGCAGAGTTACATTGTACTTTGCTCAACAACTGCATGCATTCATGTAGAACTCTGAGCTCAAAAACTGCATGAATTTATGTAAAACTCTATTATCTCACTTTTTAGATTAGAATCAATCTAAACATCATGGCATAGACAGAGAACACAGGGGGCTAACACCTTCAACATATTGTCTAGCTATCACCATCGTTAACAGCTAACCCGAGAATGCAACTTTAAAAAAAAGGTTTTGTGATTTACACATGAAAGAAGTGAAACTATCACTGTATTCTAACAGATGAAAGGCTTACCAGACAATCAATTTTTCAATGTATAATTTCAGTTACATCACACTGTAAATTTTTGCTATAAATTCTGTGTTACAATCAAGCCCTCCACTATCACCTGATGAAGGAGCGTCGCTCCGAAAGCTAGTGTGCTTCCAATTAAACCTGTTGGACTATAACCTGGTGTTGTGTGATTTTTAACTTTGAACACCCCAGTCCAACACCGGCATCTCCAAATCATAATCTAACTTTGTTTATCAATTCACTTTATCCAACTCTGTTTGCATGCCGTCAAAATTATCCTAACTTAGTCTTTAAAAAAACGGCTCAGACCCACTTAACTTTTACCTCAAATTGAATGCAAAACTCAATCATATTATAGTTGCTGCTGCATAGGTGCACCTGCACTATGAGTTAATGAATTAATCCCATTTTATTTTAAATACTATGTCCTTTTGTTATTCATTCACTTGATGTGGGCCTAGCTATCCATAATTGCACAGAGAGTAGGTAACAGTTAATCACATTGTTGAGGAAATGGAGTCACATGCAGGCCAGACTGGCTAAGGATGACACTTTTCTTCCCTAAAGGACATTAGTGAACCAGATGGGATTTTTTTCAGCAATTGACAATGGTTTCATGGTCATCATTCGATCCTTAATTCCAGATTTTGTTTCATTGAATTCAAACTCCACCATCTGCTGTAGCATAGGTCTCCAGAACATTATCTAATCAAGCCTGCTGACTGGTCAGCTTCAGATAATGCGGGTTGAGGGAATTAAATTGAAAATATACTTTGAAGTCCTCATCTAGGCTGTCACAAACTCATTCCAGCTAAGATAAAACTTTCTGTAATTTTGTCTCATCTGCACTCTCTCTTTAATTTAGAGGCGAACTTGAGGACAATAATACTTGAAATATTATGTTAAACAACAGTTCACAAATCTTAAAAACAGAGACATTTATAATCATAGAGTCAGAGAGGTCTATAGCACAGAATAAGGCCATTTGGCCCATTGCATCTGCAGCAGGCTAAAACAACCACATTGCCATTGTAATCCCAATTTCCTCGCATATGGCCCATTAACCTCGTATTCTCCCAGTAACAGAACCCACATAAAATCCAGGGCAAAAAGAAAGTATGAATAACCAAGGGAATCTAGTTATTTCAAGGTTGGTAAATGAGTGGAACCAAAATAGCAACAGAAAGAAGGAAATTGTTTTCCTATTCCTTAGGTTCTAACAGGCATATCGCCAAGTAACAACCAATTACTTAACAGGAACAAATTCCTTTATTCCTGAGTGAGTCATGCCAGCAACTGAAGTAAACCACATGCGGAAAAAAGACACTAACTTCCAGTGACAGTATATTCAGGCTTGTTTAAAAAAGTTCTTGTAACTGAAACATTGTTCACCATGGGTCCATTCATATCCATCTCCGTTTTACAGAGAAATGCTCTTGAGCAGATGCTGAGGATGGTATGGTGGTACAGTGTGAGCTTTGCTGCCTCACGTCACCAGTGACCCAGGTTTGACTCTAGTCTTGAGTGATGTCTGTGTGGGTTTCTGCTGGATTGTCTGGTTTCCTCCTACAGTCCAAAGATGTCTAGGTTACGTTAATTGGCCATGGGAAATTAACTAGTTGGATTAGCCATGGCAAATGCAGGGTTTCGGGGTTAGGGTGGATCTGGGTAGGATGCTGTTGGGAGGGTTGGTGCAGACTTGATGGGCCAAATGACCTCTCTGCACTGTAGGAATTCTATGAACATGTTAATTGGGAATATTTGCTAAAAATGAAAGCATAACACAAGATTAGCTGATGCCTTCTTTGATTAATTTAGTTCCATTGTGCAATTCTTGGTTTGTCTCATTTAACAGGTATCAATCAAATAGAAACAGGACCATTCAGCTTTCTCCAAGTAGTTCAAGTCAAGATGTGAGCAGTTTTGTTTTACAGGAGAACGAAAAAAAAGTTTGAGACCTGAGACAGTGCTGATAAATGCAAACTTTCCAGTGTCAGGGGGTTGAAGAATAAGGCAACATTAGAAAAACGATTTATGAGAGAGGGAGCAAGAGAAAGCTTTTTAAAAAAGGGCTGTGCGACTGTGGAATATGCTATCAGAGTTAATTAACGAAGCAAAGAAAGTAAAGAGATTTACAAACAGACTGGAAATATGGAGTGTAGATTACATAAAGGATAAACTTTGATGTACTTTTTGTATCTAACTACTTGATCAGTAACAGCAATGGTAATTAGTTTAATGGCCCAGGATGTGGGAAGTAGTTTTGTTTTCAAAAAAACATAGGGGAGTAGGAAGATAGGAAATAGTAGCAGGAATAGGTCTTAGGTTTTGAATCTGTCCTACATTTCAGTAGGATCATGGCTGCTCTTAAACCTCAACTTGACATTCTTGCCAAATTTCCGCATACCTTGATTCCTTTGCTATCCAAAATGATATCTATTCCAAGCTTGAATATCCATCACCAAACAACAACCTGGAGGAAGAACGCTTCATCTTCTGACCTGGGACCCTGCAACCACACGGGATTAATGTGAATTTCACCAGTTTCCTCATTTCCCCTCCCCCCACCGTATCCCAGTCCCAAGCCTCCAACTTAGCACTGTCCTCTTGACCTGTCCATCTTCCTTCCCACCTATCACCTTTACCTCACCTTCATCTACCTATCTCATTCCCAGCTACCTTCCCCCCCAGCCCCAACCTCCTCCGATTTAGCTCTCAGCCCCCCAGCCAACAAGCCTCATTCCTGATGAAGGGCTTATGCCTGAAATGTCGATTCTCCTGCTTCTCGGATGCTGCCTGACCTGCTGTGCTTTTCCAGCACTACACTCTCGACTATACTCAACAGCAGACCTAGATGGTGAATCCTTTGTTTTAAGGTATAATTAGCCCTAATTTGAATCGGTCCAGCTCGGAGAATTTGTTTACAATCATTCAACCCTGTTAATGGCATTTCCTCAGTTTCCATCAGACTGTGATATGACTACACCCCAGCCACTACGCACTAAATGAGATGCAAGTGGGCTGACTGACAGCTAGCTAATCCTTTGACACCAAGCTTCAGCTAGAGAGTGTAAGCTATGCATTGAAGAATAGGAAAGGTTAGGGAGGTAGATCAGAAGGTGAGGGAGAAGGCCAAGATCAAGTTGTCTGGAGAAGGTATGAGATGTTGAAACTTTATTGCTGGAACAGCACAGCAGGTCAGGCAGCATCCAGGGAACAGGAGATTCGACGTTTCGGGCACAGGCCCTTCTTCAGGAATGCTCTCAGCCCCCCAGCCAACAAGCCTCATTCCTGAAGAAGGGCCTGTGCCCGAAACGTCGAATCTCCTGTTCCCTGGATGCTGCCTGACCTGCTGTGCTGTTCCAGCAATAAAGTTTCAACTTTGATCTCCAGCATCTGCAGACCTCACTTTCTCCTCGAAGGTATGAGATGATCAGGAGACGTGGTGGAAGGGCAATCAGAAGGCTTGGGCTGGGAAAAATGGAAAGGGTTATGGGATAGATCAGAGTCATTGCTCAAGGCATACAAAAAAGGAGGAGGAAAGGCAAAGGCAAGAGATTGTACTCGCAGGAAAAGAAATTGTCACTTGAGGGAGGATCTTTAGGGAAGGCTTCCAATCATTTGGAAAAGGGAGAGAGAACGTTGGCAAGTCACAATGGAAGGGTGGTGGGATGTTAAAAGAAAAGTTTGATTTGTAGATTGAAGAGAAGCACTCCTACTCTTCCTAGCTCACAAGCCATGCTGGAAAGACATATGTTCATCACTGTTAGCAGACAGTTCTGACCAGGTAAGATTTCTACCCCTTTGGTCCTTGATCATGGCCAGGCCCAGCACTGGTCTGTTAATAGCCTGAATGGCACAAGATGTGCCAGTGTTTCTTGTAAAGAGATGATTTGGGAGTTTCACTGACTATAGCACCAGTGGCTGAGACTTCCATTGGCTTCATGAGATATGGCCCGAGAGAGGCAGAAGACAGATAACCAAAGCCTGGGGGTTAGCCTGACCTTGATCATTGGCAAGAGTTTGGAGTCCATTATTAAGGATGAGATTGCACAGATCTTAGAGGTGTATGGTAAAATAGGGCAGAGCCAGCACAGCTTTGTAAATGAGACATCATGCCTGGCAAATCTATTACGATTCTTTGGGAAGGTTATCAGCAACTTAGACAAAAGAGAGCCAGTGGACGTGAGCTATTTGGATTTCCAGAAGGCCATTGACAAGATGCTGCATAGAGGGCTGCTAAATAAGGTAAGAGCCTATAGTGTTAGGGCAAGGGACTGGCATGGATAGAGGATTGACTGACTGGCAGAAGCCAGAGAGTGGGAATAAAGAGGTCTTTTTCAGGAAGGCAGCTGGTGACTGGTATAGTTCTGCAGGGGTCAGTGTTGGGAACGAAGCTATTCACATTATACATTAATGATCAGGATGAAGGAACTGGGGGCATTGTTGCTACGTGTGCAGATGATATAAAAATAAGTGGAGGGACAAGTAGTGTTGAGAAAGCAAGGTGACTGCAGAAGGACTTGGACAGTCTAGAAACGTGGGCAAAGAAATGGCAGGTGGAATACAATATGGAAAAGTGTGAGGTTATGTATTTCAGTAGGAAGAAAAGAAGCATAGACTATTTTCTCAACAAAGCTTTGGAAATCTGAAACACGAAGGGACTTTTGAGTCCTAGTTCAGGATTCTCTTAAGGTTAACTTGCAGTTTCAGTTGGCAGTTAGGAAGGTAAATGCAATGTTAGCGTTCATTTCAAGAGGGCTAGAATACAAGAGCAGAGGTGACCTGCTGAGGCTGTATTAAGGCTGTGGTCAAACTGCATTTGGAATATTGTGAGCTATTTTGGACCCTGGCTTGTCATATGAGGAGTGGTTGAGGATTCTGGGTCTGTACTGGTTAGAGTTTAGAAGGATAAGGGGGGAATCTCACTGAAACGGAAAGAATACAGAGAGGCCTGGACAGAATGGACATGGAGAAGATGTTTCCACTATTAGGAGAGACTAGGACTCACAGGCACAGCCTCAGAATGAAGGGACAACCTTGTAGATTTGAGATGAGGAGGAATTTCTTCAGTCAGAGGCTAATGAATCTGTGGAACTCACTTCTGTGGAGGACTGTGCAGGCCAAGTCCTTGTACATATCTAAGACTGAGATAGATGGATTCATGATTAGGCAAGAGAATGGGATGAAGATCAGCCCATGATCGAATGGTGAAGCAGACTCGATGGGTTAAATAGCCTGACTCGCTCCTATATCTTATCACCTTATGGGAAGTTTAAACTTCACCTCTACATGCCCTGACTTGCACATAATGTGAGAACATCTTGCAGCCACAGTAGAAAGCCCTCTTTATATTACACATGTTTGGTGCTGGTCATTGCAATTTTGACTTTGGAAGAATTGCTGTACAAAGTGTGACCAGAATTCTAGAGGTTAATTTATGATGAAAGGTTTGCATTGCCTGAAAATAAAAGTTTAAGGGATGACTTAATTGGAGTTCTTCACTATTTTGAAAGAAATTTACAGAGTAGATATTTTTAAAAAGCTGTTGCTACTGTTGGGAGCACTCAGGAAAAGATTAAGAGAGTTGGTGGTGATATTATCAGTGCACTAGAAATCCTGAAGCCCAGGTTATTTCTTGGGAAGCACCTAATTCCACCTTGGCAGATGCTGGTATTTAAATTCAAATATTTTTAAACTTCCTGCAATTATATAATGTGGAATTCACCTGGATGGCTTGTTTTGCTGATATTTTTTATTTCAAAAATATACTTTATTCATAAAATATTTTGATGACCTGTACAATTGGTCATGCCATACATATGTAAACATTCCATTTCTTTGCATACAGAGATGGAGTAATCATTCGTATATACAGGTCTGTACGCTTACTATCCATATATTTAGCTGAGGCATCAGCGGAGCCCATTTACTGCGTGGGCCCCCTATTCTTAGGCAGGCAGACGGTACACGGTGGTCTTTCCCCACCGTGCCTTGGCAGCAGCTGCCCCAAGCTTCAGTGCATCCCTCAGCACATAGTCCTGGACCTTGGAATGTGCCAGTCTCCAACATTCAGCTGGAGTCAGCTCCTTCAGCTGGAAGATCAACAGGTTTCAGACAGACCAAAGAGCGTCTTTGACCGAGTTGATGATCCTCCAGGCACAGTTGATGTTCGTCTCGGTGTGCGTCCCGGGGAACAGACCGTAGAGCACGGAGTCCCGCGTCACGGCGCTGCTCGGGACAAACCTTGACAAACACCACTGCATTCTTCTCTAGACTTCCTTTGCTTAGGCACAATCCAGAAGGAGGTGTGTGACAGTCTCGTCCCCTCCACAGCCGCTTTGAGAACAGCGTACGGTGCGGCAGAGAGTCCGGGTGTGCATAAAGGATCTCACCAGCAGAGCGCTTCTCACCACCAGCCAAGACATGTCTTGGTGCTTGTTGGAAAGTTCTGGCGATGAGGCATTCTGCCAAATGACCTTGACAGTCTGCTCAGGGAACCGCTCGACAGAATCCGCCCTCTCCTTTTCCCAAAGTGTCTCAAGGACACCACATGCTGACCACTTCCTGTTGGACTTGATAAGGTTCCCCATGATAAACTAATGGAGAAAGTGAAGTCACTTGGTGTGCAGGGTGTTCTAGCTAGGTGGATAAAGAACTGATTGAGCAACAGGAGGCAGAGAGTAATAGTTGAAGGGAGTTTCTCGAAATGCAGAAGGGTGACCTGTAGTGTGCCACAGGGATCAGTGCTAGGGCCACTGTTGTTTGTGATATACATAAAGAGGGCATTGTTGGTCTGATCAATAAGTTTACAGATGTCACAAAGATTGGTGGAGTAGCAGAAAGCATACGGACTATCAAAGAATACAGGAGAATATAGATAGACTGGAGAGTTGGGTGGAGAAGTGGCAGATGGAGCTCAATCCAGGCAAATGTGAGGTGATGCATTTAGACAAGTCTAATTCTAGAGCGAATTATACAATGAACGGAAGAGCCTTGGGAAAAGTTGATGGGCAGAGAGATCTGGAAGTGCAGGTCCATTATATCCTGAAGGTGGCTGCAAAGGTGGATAGAGTAGTCAAGAAGGCATATAGTATGCTTGCCTTCATTGGATGGGGTATTGAGTATAAGAGCTGGCAGGTCATGTTAAAATTGTACAAGACTTTGGTTCGGCCGCATTTGGAATATTGTGGTTACCACATTACCAAAAGGATGTGGACACTTTGGAGAGAGTGCAGAGAAGGTTTACAAGGATGTTGCCTGGTATGGAAGGTGCTAGCTATGAAGAGAGGTTGAGTAGGTTAGGATTGTTTTCATTCGAAAAAAGGAGATTGAGGGGGGACCTGATTGAGGTCTACAAAATCATAAAGGGTATAGACAGGGTGGATAGAGATAAGCTTTTTCTCAGAGTGAGGGATTCAATAACAAGAGGTCACACTTTCAATGTGAGAGGTGAAAAGTTTAAGGAGGACATATGTGGAAAGTACTTTACACAGAGAGTGATAGTTGCCTGGAACCCATTGCCAGCAGAGGTTGTAGAGGCAGGCATGGTAGATTCATTTAAGGTGCGTCTGGACAGATGCATGAGTAGGTGGGGCACAGAGGGATGTAGATGCTTATGAATTGGGTGATAGGTTTAGACAGTGGATTTAGATCGGCTCAGGCTTAGAGGGCCAAAGGGCCTGTTCCTGGGCTGTAACGTTTCTTCGTTCTTTATAAAACTAAATAGAAACTTAATATTGAAGTCGTATAGTTTTAAACTCAGAGCAATTTGCCAAAGTTCCTTTGACAACATTGTGTAAACGAGCAACCTCTACCACCTTGAAGAACAAGGGCAGAAGATACAGAGAAATGTCATTAAGTGCAAGCCATATATCGTCCTGACTTGGAATTGTGTTGCATTTCTTCTCTGTCAACTGAGTCAGTCCTAGAACTCCCTTTCTAACAGCACTGTAGATGCACTTGCATACCAATGGCGACAGAGGTTCAAAAAGGCAGCTCACCACCACCTTTTCCAAGGTATTTAGGGAGGTCAACATATCCTGGCCTAGCCAGTGATATCTGCATGCCAAGAAATAATAAAAATGGGGCACAGTATTTAAATTAATTTAAAAAATAATTCTACAATGAAGGAACAATCAAGACAAATAACTGGTGACAAGAACCTAATGCAGATTGACATAATGTTCGCATTGCATATTTGTAAATAATTGGGGAACATTTTGCTCATTACTTATGCAAATGCTGTCCCTTTAAGTAGCAATCCTTAACAATGTGAAATGAGGAAACTTAAGTAGATTAGATGAGAGAAATCATCCAGTTACCAAAAAAAAACTTTACAAAAAAAGGTCTAGACCAAAGTATACTGAAACTATCAATCTTAAGAGAATCTTAGGAGAAAGATATGGAAATGATGATAAGCGTAACAATAGACAAATAAATGTAAAATAGTTCTTCAAAAGCATGTTTAGAAATAAGAGCATTAAGAGTATCAGAGACAATTCTGAAAACATCAACAACTATTGAAATATGCTATAATATATGCAATATCTTAGATTATGATCATAATGCAGTGAATTGAATATGCAAATCCTTGAAGAATCTTTCTGAAAGGAATGTAAAAACTTAGCACTGAAATGTTGCTGAGCTGGCTGACAGCTGAAGTAAACCAGAAACTGGAGTCGAATTCTTGAAATGAAGTGTAGGTACTACAATAATAAAAGGCATGGAGTCCAAAAACATTAAAGGTTCAAACAAAAATCTAGCAAACAAGAAAACTGAAAATGAAAAAGACCCAAAATCTATTTTTCAAAGTGTCCATCACAACTGTGTCTTAAACACAAATAGTTGAGTTAATCTATCAGACTCAGCAGTCTTCAACTGTTAAAGAAAACTTTGAGACTGGCAATTGATGATTACATTGGCTGCACTAAGTTAGCATATTATTAATGTATTTCCAATCTTTAAACTTCAATCAAATGAGAAACACATAAGGCAAATTGTGCCATTGGCTGTATCTATTCCTCAATTGTAACTCATTTCATCTTTCCATTAATCATCCTCCATTTATGTTTAATCCTTCAAACGGTTAGTCAAGGAATTTTCAGGCATTTAAAAAAAATTCTACTATTAGTTAAACCCATGACATGTATGAGCCTTGATTGTGAGAAAACATGCACTCATATCAATGTGAAAGAGATTCTTCTTGCAATTCTCTGTGTTAGTACCTGATGGAATTACTTTCCCCTGAGCTTTCCATTGTTCTAACTGTTGTAGATTCTTCTGACACTTTTAGCTCCCTCACTGCACTACCCAGTGTCCAATTCTGAAATCCCAAGATTCTCAGAACGGTAGAATTTCTTCTTTCATTATTACGACCTTTTAAAGTTTCAGCTTTGCACCACCAATCATTACTTCTTGATTTGATTCACTTTCTGCATGATTTTCTTCATCATTGATTAACTCTGCAATATTTCCTATGGACTGTTGTTTTGATTTGTTCAATAATTAAACTAGAGGCATTACTGTGAAATGTATAAAAACTGAGAAAAGTGAATACTGAATTAATTTGTCCACAGTGTCGTACTTGAAATAATTCCCAAACTTTCTTCTTTCTGATTGTTTTACATTTACTTTCTCCATGTTTCATCAGGAGTTACCCACCTGATATGTTCTAATAGTACATCATGTGAACATGAAGAACTCACTGCTTGAAGAAAGGCAGTGGACTGATTTTAACGTTCCCTTTAGATTCTAGGTTCCTCCTAATGGCCTGTTCCAAGATGAAGTAGGATGATCCAGCCGGAGCGCACGCACTCATTCAGTTCTTTTCCTTTTTTTCTTTTTTCCCTTTCTTGTGTTTTTTTCCTTCCCCTTTCTCTTCTGTTTTTTTCCCCTTGGCCCAGAGCAGAGCTGAGGCAGCCAGTGGCCCAGAGTGAAGCGGGGGTGGCCAGGGGCCCGGAGTGAAGCGGGAGTGGCCAGGGGCCTGGAGTGAAGCTGGGATGGCCAGGGGCCTGGAGTGAAGCTGGAATGGCCAGGGGCCCGGAGTGAAGCGGGGGGTGGCCAGGGGCCCGGAGTGAAGCGGGGGGTGGCCAGGGGCCCGGAGTGAAGCGGGAGTGGCCAGGGGCTTGGAGTGAAGCTGGGATGGCCAGGGGCCTGGAGTGAAGCTGGGATGGCCAGGGGCCTGGAGTGAAGCGGGGGGTGGCCAGGGGCCCGGAGTGAAGTGGGAGTGGCCAGGGGCCCGGAGTGAAGCTAGGATGGCCAGTGGCCCGGAGTGAAGCTGTGATGGCCAGTGGCCCAGAGTGAAGCGGGGGGTGGCCAGGGGCCCGGAGTGAAGCGGGGGTAGCCAGGGGCCTGGAGTGAAGCGGGAGTAGCCAGTGGCCCGGAGGGAAGTTGGGATGGCCATTGGGGCCTGGAGTGAAGCTTGGATGGCTAGTGGGGCCTGGAGTGAAGCTGGGGTGGCCAGTGGGGCCCGGAGTGAAGCTGGGCTGGCCAGTGGCCCGGAGTGAAGTTGGGATGGCCAGTGGGGCCCGGAGTGAAGTTGGGATGGCCAGTGGTCCGGAGTGAAGCGGGGGCTGGCCATTGAGGCCCAGAGTGAAGCAGGGGTGGCCAGTGGCCTGGAGGGAAGCGGAGATGGCCAGTGGCCCGGAGTGAAGCTATGATGGCCAGTGGCCTGGAGTGAAGCTGGGATGGCCAGTGGGGCCCGGAGTGAAGTGGGGGTGGCCAGTGGCCTGAGCCGGAGTGGTCAGAGACCCGGAGTGGGGAGGCCAGGGGTCTGGACAGAAGTGGAGCCAGCGGCCAGTGGGCTGGGAGCAAATCAGAGATGGTAGTCAGAGACCCGGTGAAGAGCAGGGACGGCAGCCAGAGGGTCCAGAGCAAAGATGACTACCGGTTGGGAACTGGTGGAGGCCAGTCAAACCATTTGAAAGCTCTGATAGAAAGTCTGTAATATCGATCCTTTTAGCTTTATTTCTTATTTCCCTAACCTATAGTAATACAATGTATATCTGTAATGTAGTGTAACTTTTTAAATTTTCTCTTTTTTTAATCCTATGATGGTGCTGTGTGTTGGCGACATTGTACACTTTTCACTGTACTCCTGTACTTTTGTAACGTGAGTACATGTGACAATAAAACTAATTCTAATTCAATTTCTACAGCACACTAAAATGCTTCCCTTGCTTCAAAATATCTGAAAGAAGTTAGAGACGAAACTCATCTTTATAACCATCTGGAAGCAGTAAAGCATTCTACTTGAAGAGGTCTAACTTCCAAACATATAAGTTTCAGAGCAGTCTCTTTGTGGTATAAGACGAGAAGATTGCTGAAAAGAGGATCATGTTTCCAAAGGTTTATGTCTTGTACACATCAGGACGAATGCAAGAATGCCAAATTTCAAATGACTGCAAAAATGTATACTACAAGAAAAAAGGGTATTGATTGGTTGACAAGTTGATTCTGATTGGCTGAGGCATTGAAATGAAGAAAGTGATACAGAACTATCGGCTCCTCAATCTCGCTGGTAAATCAAGAAGTGTAACAACACTTGTATGTATTTATTTAATTATAGATAATAGTTCTCTGTGTGTATGTATTTGTCATTTCAATTGTATAAGAGAGTTCATCAGGTTGCATCACTCTTTGAGTCCTTAAGACCCTGAGAAATAGAAACATATTTTTATTCACTTATGGGATATGGGTGTTGCTGGCTCAGCCAGCATTTATAGTCCATTCCTTGTAGCTCTTGAGAAGGTCAGGATGAGCTGCTTTCTCGAATCACTGCAGTCCATATGCTGTACATTGATCCACAATATCATTAGAGAGGGAATTGTAAGATTGACCCTGCAATGGTAAAGGAAAAATTAGATATTTCCAAGTTAAGAAGGTGAATGGCTTGGACGGGAACATTCAGATAGCGGTGTTCCCATGTAGCTGCTGCCCTTGTCCTTCTAGATGGAAGTGATCCTGGGTTCAGAAGGTGTTGTCTAAGGATCATTAGTGAATTTCTGCTCTACATTTGCAGATAGCACACACTGCTGCTATTGAGGGTCGGTGATAGAGGGGGTAACTTTGTGCATGTGGTTCCAGCCCAGTGAGCTGTTTTGGCATGAATGGTGTCAAGCTACTGGGGGCTGTACCCATCCAGCAATGTGGAGTATCCCATCACCTTCCTAACTTGTGCCTTATAGATTATGGACAGGCTCTGGGGAGTCATAGGGAGAGTTACTCAACTCAGTATTCTCAGTTTTGACTTGCTGTTGCAGCCACTGTATTTTTGCGGTGAGTCCAGTCGAGTTTCTGGTCAATAGTAACCCACAGGATATTGATAGCAGGGATTCAGTGATGGTAACACAATTGAATGTCAAGATTGTCTCTTACTGGTGATGGTCAGAGCCTGGCATTTGTGAGATGCAAATGCACTTGTCAACCCAAGACTGGATATTGTCCAGGTCTTGTTGTATTTGAACATTGACTGCTTCTGTGTCCGAGAAGTTGTGAATGGTGCTGAACATTGGTTGATTGATTGATTGCACAATCATCAGCAAACATCCCCACGTCTGACCTTATGATAAAGCAGCTGAAGATGGCTGGGACTAGGACACCACCCTGAGGAACTCCTGCAGAGATGGCCTGGAGCTGAGATGACTGACCTCCAACAACCACAACCATCTTCCTATGTGTGAAGTATGACTTCAACTAGTAGAGAGTTTGACCTGTGATACCCATTGATTCCAGTTTTGCTAGGGCTCCTTGATGCCACATTCAGTTAAATGTGGCCTAGATGTCAAGGGCTGTCACTCTCACTTCACTGCTGGAATCCAGCTCTTTTATCCATGTTTGAACCAAGGCTTCAAAGAGGTCAGGAGCTGAGTGGTCCTGGTGAAACCCAAACTGGGCATCACTGAGCACGTTATTGCTGAGCAAGGACTGCTTGATAGCACTGTTGATGACACCTTCTATCACTTTACTGATGATCGAGAGTAGACTGATGGGACAGTAATTGGCTAGGTTGCATTTGTCCTGCTTTTTATGTACAGGACAGAGCTGGGTAATTTTTCACTTTGTGGGGTTGATGCCAGTGTTGAAACTGTACTGCCAAGGGGAGTGGCAAGTTCTGGAGCACAAGTCTTCAGTACTATTGCAGGAATGTTGTCACTTAACACTTTTGGCTGAAGATTACAGCAAGCTTAAGTTTCACACTGATGTGTTAGGGTCTTCCATCATTGAGGATGGGGTTATTTGTGGATCCTACTTCTCCACTCGGTTGTTTAATTGTCAGCCACCATTTACAACTGGATGTGACAGGACTGTCGAGCTTAGATTTGATCTGACATTCCTTATATCCATTTTCCTGCCTTTTTCCTCTAACCTTTAAATCCCGTACTGATCAAGATGATTAACAGTCACAACGTCTTAGTGATGAGAAGAGCACTGGCCGAGAAGAAAAGGAAAAGAAGCAAATCTTGCACTCTGCATCCCACTAGCTGATGGGGAAACTTACAACAACAAAGAATGAGCTTGTTCACTCAGATGAAGACCTACAACTGAAACACATGATCCTGAATCATGCACAATCACATCGTGGGACAGCTCCTGCCAATGGTCTCTCCTAACAGTGACCAACTGAATAGGAGTAAACGTGTTGTCGCTGAGGATTTTGAGTGCTGCTTTAAAAGAAATTCAGCTCAATTTTCTCAATCCATTTGCTGCTGAATTATGAAGATGACCTTTGCATAGCAGTCCAGAATTTTTCACACAGGAGAGAAATAAGCCACACACAAGTCATTCCTATAAAATATGTATATGTGCAGCCACAGTGCAATCCTAAAGGAGCAGTGCAGTGCAATAAACACAAAGCATGCACTGAAGGGGAATTATAAAGGAAGGTTGAGACATTTCCTGGGGCACTCTGTCAAAATTTCACCAAGACCCTATTCTCATGTATTTGGGAAAGTCTCTGATGACCTCACCCAAAGGGAGAATAGAATCCTAAAATGCCCGAGATGATGTTGGATATTGTGAGAAATCTGAGAGAATGTTATGTGAAAGACATCACACAAATGCCTTTCTCAACATCTAGAACAGTACATTTTCCAACTTGGTTAAAAATCACACAACACCAGGTTATAGTCCAACAGGTTTAATTGGAAGCATTAGCTTTGGTTCTGGACATCGAGTTGAGGGAGTGATGAGATGTCTATTCATAGAAATCATTGTTTATTGTCACCCTCATTCACACAGAATCTCACTTCATTGATATGCAGTATATATTTCTACCAAGGACCAGATTGAAACCAGAGGCCAAGAATTCCTCACATGAAGATCAGAGCGGGTAGCCCTCTTGCTTCTCTGAACACCAGCTTGTACACACAGCCCAACATCTCAGAGTATGCTCTAGGTGACAGTGGCTAGACACTGGCATCTAACACGTGCCAGCAGCCTCTCCACACCATCAAATAAATCTTTGGTAGGTATCTATGATAGTTACCTCTCTCCAATGCCTCGCAATCCCCAGCATTAAACAGCATTTTCTTTCAAATCCTCTGGAAATATCCTGCTTTATAACCTAAAACTGTGCCACTTGGTTATTGACCTCTCTGTCATAGGGAAAGGTTTCTCCATATCTACCCTGAAAACTTGATACACCTCAATTAGATTCCCCCTCCACATTCTCTGCTTTAAGGAATCTAACCCCAGTCTGTCTAGCCTCTCTTCAGAGCTGAATTGCTCCAGCCCAGGCAACACCCTCGTGAATCTCTTCTGCACCCTCACATGCTTCCAGTGGTGTGGCACCCAGAACAGCACACAGTACTCCAGCTATAGTCTTACTAATATATAATCTATGAGGAGAAAGTGAGGTCTGCAGATGCTGGAGATCAGAGCTGAAAATGTGTTGCTGCAAAAGCGCAGCAGGTCAGGCAGCATCCAGGGAACAGGAGAAGCCTTTCCTGAAGAAGGGCTTATGCCCGAAACGTCGATTCTCCTGTTCCCTGGATGCTGCCTGACCTGCTGCGCTTTTCCAGCAACACATTTCCAGCTAATATATAATCTACAGCTCCAACATATCCTTCTTGCTCTTTAATTCAATGCCTCGGCTAATAAAGGCAAATATCCCACATACCTTATCGACCTGTCCTGCTGCCTTTAGAGATTTAAGGATGTGTTGCCTTCCATCATACCATTTGCTACAAGTGACCTGCAGGGACCACATCCAAAGTGAACACAGCCAGTATCAGTTTGATGGCATAACATACCAGCTCTACTTTTGTGCGACAGGAAGAGACACTTAAGAGGCAATTCCATCAATCATACACCTGCAGAGTGCAGGTTCACATCATTTGTAGATAATACATTGATTATGTGAAATACACGTAGTGTACAAATATGTGGGGTGCAAATCCTGATCATAGGCAATGTCAGTCAGGTCACTGATCCTGCAAGTTTCAGGTAGGCATCTGTTTGAAGCAGAAATAAACACAGGCGACCCTAAAAGAGGGACTTTAGGAGCCACAATGTTCACAACTTAATGCAAGATCGCCTAGGATGCAAAAGCGTACATCACTGATTCCCTCTCCACCTGAACTGTAAGAATGTACATAGACTTTCAATAATACCTTTAATTTGTAATGATTCCTTTAGTAAGGATGTGGGCCTGGGGAGAAACTCCGTGAGCTCAGGCAGTACTCACACTCTACTGCTATTTCTTTGCTACAAAGGGTGATGGAACACTCATCAAACTCAGCTCCTATGTTGAAGTACCAAGATGAATCAATATACAGCCCTCTTCATTGCCATGCCGTCTGTCTAACCCTATGGAGGAACATGTAAAGCTAACACTTGTACATGATTTGATTGCTGACTGCTCACATTACTAAGGTGCTAACCACTGTGCCACCGTGGGTGGCACGGTGGCACAGTGGTTAGCACTGCTGCCTCACAGCGCCTGAGACCCGGGTTCAATTCCCGCCTCAGGCGACTGACTGTGTGGAGTTTGCACATTCTCCCCGTGTCTGCGTGGGTTTCCTCCGGGTGCTCCGGTTTCCTCCCACAGTCCAAAAGATGTGCAGGGTCAGGTGAATTGGCCATGCTAAATTGCCCGTAGTGTTAGGTAAGGGGTAAATGTAGGGGTTTGGGTGGGTTTCGCTTCGGCGGGTCGGTGTGGACTTGTTGGGCCGAAGGGCGTGTTTCCACACTGTAATGTAATCTAATCTAATCTAATCTAATGTAAAAAGCTGTTGTGCTTGTTGTGCTCTCCTCACAGCATGACTGATGGATTCAGCCACAGCAGGGTTTATTGACACTGTTGAGGCACAGAGACAGGGAAGAGGAACAAATGCACCAGTAACCTCAGTGATGCTGAATAACCTTCAGATGAGGAGGTCACAGGAGATACCAGGAGGGCCATAGCCTTCCTCTAGATATGCAAGGCCTAATCCTCACAGGCTGAGGATGAACCAGGACATTGAGTCAACCTTGCCAGTTGCTTGAGGGGGAGCCATGACCAAAGGAGTGGGTGGTCATCCTATCCTGGTGGCCATCAGGGTGACAGCTGCATTGACATTCTATATGACTGGCTCTTTCCTGGCATCGATTAGAAACTTGTATGGGATCTCTCAATTACCTACCTACAAAAGTATGAAAACTGTGACTGATGCTTTTTGTGCCAGACTGCACTGCACCATCTTGTTTCACTGTGATGTCGTCAGTGCTGCAGTTTGGGCAGTAGATATCAACACCATCACAGCTTTCCCAGCTGCAGAATGCCATCAACTGTACAAACGACACACTGAGAGAATGGATCACAACATGACTCCGTTCATCAATGGAAAGGGCTCCATCTCTGATCATCAGTGCCATTTCTTCGAAATTTGTACCCAGTTCCCTGGGAGCTGCCACATCTCCTGCATCCTTGATAACTCTTTTGTTCTGTTGCATTTGAGGGTTAGATACTTTGTGAGGATGATTACTTGGACACATATGTGTCCATAACTGGTAACTCCATTACACAAATCCCTGGCTGAGACTCACTGTTCTCCACCCAGGACCATAATTGAGCAGGAAGTACATCCATTTCTGCATACAGACCACAGCTGCATTGGGCACTACAAGACAGACAGGAATTAACTGAGTGCTGATTCCAATCAATGTGACCTAGGTGATAGCATGAGGAAATGCACTCGGCCTGACAGAGTGAAACCCTCTTTGAAGCTTGAAGAGGTAGACACAGCTAAAATATGGCAAGATTCAGTCCAGAGAGTCTTGTGATATCCTATCTTTTTGGAGTTAACAGGAGAACGGGAATGTTTGATTCCTTGACTGGGCCCTGTGACTGCAGGAAGAGGTTAGACAAAGCTGCACTGCGTGCTGCAGGAAAGAGAGACAGAGAGACGTCAGGAGGGAAAAGTGGATTATTTCACCTACAAGAAGCACCTTCTCATCTGGGTCTTCCCTACCAGGATCTCCAGAGCTACATCTTAGAACTTGTCTCTCCTCTCCCTAACTTTCCTAAAATATGTGCCAGTCAGACCACAGCTTTAGTGGAAGTGGATGCATTTGGTTTACATATAGTGCTCCATTCAAATAGTTTGTAAACAGCGCTTGAATTTTAAACCTGCTTTAGTCTGTTTAACATCTCCAGGCAATTAAATTCATGGTAATTATCAATTAGTCCCACAACTGTGGGCTAAAACTGGAACTTCAAACAGGCATATCCCATTAGCACAGAACTCATTTAGTGACTCTGAGACCCATGCTCTCATGTCCTTTCTTCAGTAGAATAATTTCACCTCCAAAATGGTTCAACATGTTTGTCCAGGATATGGTAGCACAGCAATTATGTTACTAAACTTGTAATCCACCAGGCTAGCCAGCAGTCTGGGCAATGAGATACGCAGCAGTATAAGAATTTGAATTAGTAAAAGTGAGATTGAAGCTGGATTACAGAGGTGGTGGTGCTGGGTGTCTTGAAACGGTTAAAGGTGGATAAATCCCCAGACCTGATCAGGTGTACCTGAAAACTCTGTGGGAAGGTAGAGAAGTGATTGCTGGGCCTCTTGCTGAGATATTTGTATCAACGATAGTCACAGGTGAGGTGCCGGAAGACTGGAGGTTGGCAATTGTGGCGCCATTGTTTAAGAAGGGCAGTAAAGACAAGCCAGGGAACTATAGACCAGTGAGCCTGACCTTGGTGGTGGGCATGTTGTTGGAGGGAATCCTGAGGGACAAAATGTACATGTATTTGGAAAGGCAAGGACTGATGAGGAATAGTCAACATGACTTTGTGCGTGGGAAATCATGTCTCACAAACTTGATTGAGTTTTTTGAAGTAACAAAGAAGATTAATGAGGGCAGAGCAGTAGATGTGATCTATGTGGACTTCAGTAAGGCATCCGACAAGGTTCCCCATGGGAAACTGATTAACAAAGTTTAGATCTCATGGAATACAGGGATAACTAGTTATTTGGATACAGAACTGGCTCAAAGGTAGAAGACAGAGGGTGATGGTGGAGGGTTGTTTTTCAGACTGGAGGCATGTGACCAGTGGAGTGCCACAAGGACTGGTGCTAGGTCTCTACTTTTTGTTATTTACATAAATGATTTGGATGCGAGCATAAGAGGTACACTTAGTAAGTTTGCAGATGACACCAAAATTGGAGGTGTAGTGGACAGCGAAGAGGGTTACCTCAGATTACAACAGGATCTTGACCAGATGGGCCAAAGGGCTGAGAAGTGGCAGATGGAGTTTAATTCAGATAAATGCGAAGTGCTGCATTTTGGGAAAGCAAATCTTAGCAGGACTTATACACTTGATGGTAAGGTCCTAGGGAGTGTTGCTGAACAAAATGACCTTGGAGTGCAGGTTCATAGCTCCTTGAAAGTGGAATCGCAGGTAGATAGGATAGTGAAGGCAGTGTTTGGTATGCTTTCCTTTATTGGTCAGAGTACAGGAGTTGGGAGGTCAAGTAGCGGCTGTATAGGAAATTGGTTAGGCCACTGTTGGATTATTGTGTGCAATTCTGGTCTCCTTCCTATCGGAAAGATGTTGTGAAACTTGAAAGGGTTCAGAAAAGATTTACAAGGATGTTGCCAGGGATGGAGGATTTGAGCCATAGGGAGAGGCTGAACAGGCTGGGGCTGTTTTCCCTGGAGTGTCGGAGGCTGAGGGGTGACCGTATAGAGGTTTACAAAATTATGAGGGACATGGATAGGATAAATAGACAAAGTCTTTTCACTGGGGTCGGGGAGTCCAGAACTAGAGGGCATAGGTTTAGGGTGAGATGGGAAAGGTATAAAAGAGACCTAAGGGGCAACGTTTTCATGCAGAGGGTAGTACGTGTATGGAATGAACTGCCAGAGGATGTGGTGGAGGCTGGTACAATTGCAACATTTAAGAGGCATTTGGATGGGTATATGAATAGGAAGGGTTTGGAGGGATATGGGCCGGGTGCTGGCAGGTGAGACTAGATCGGGTTGCTTTATCTGGTTGGCATGGACGGGTTGGACCGAAGGGTCTGTTTCCATGCTGTACATCTCTATGACTCTATAATGCTGATTGTTAAAGAAGCTCTCTTTCTCAGGTCCAAGCACTGTCTCTGGGCATTGGAGTAATGCTGGCCTTTTCAGTCATCTCCATTTTTAAAAACTTCATTCTGAGGATGTGAACATCACTTCCAGCATTTATTGCCCATCCCCATAGGGCAGTTAAGAGTCAACCACATTGCTTTGGACCTGGAATCACATTTAGACCAGACCAGGTAAGGATGGCAGTTTCCTTCCCTGAAGAGCATCAGTTAACCAGGCTAGTTTTTCCTGACAATCGATTTACGGTCATTGTTAGACTCTTAATTCCAGAACTTAATTCAATGCAAATTCCACCATCTGCCATGATGGGATTAGAACCCATGTCCCCAGAACATTACCTGGGACTCTAGATTAACAGTCCAGGGATATGACCACTGGGCCATCACTTCCCCCTACAGCAATCCAGGCGCAGTCAGGTCTAGTCAGTGGTCTGTTAATTAATTTGAGAAAAGCTGGCTAGAAATATTTGAACCAACCTGGGTTAGAAAGGACAACATCTTTCAGCTTTCCATCCTGCATAATTTTTCAGCAACCATATTAAAAATGTGTACATGTGGAAGTTTGAATGGTTATCAGTGGCCAAGAATAAACCAGAGATTTGAACCTCCACTAGAATATCCTGCCAGCATTTTCTGCTATTACTTACACATGAATAACAATCACTTGTTTACCCTGACTGGTGCTCTGGGAATAAAACCCCAGCCCCCAGGGAATCAACACCTTCAAACGAATTAAATTTGTGAAACAAAGTTAGTGCGAAAAAGAAAAATATTCCATTCCTGTCCGAGGAAATGGCTGCAAGAAGTTTGGAACTAGTCTGTTCCATATTGGGAACAGTTTATAGGCATGCCTGTGGTTTTGATGACTCCCTTCAGTTGAGAACTTTAAACACCAGCTTTTTCAGCAGTGTATTTTGAATACATGGTGCCAATTTTCAAACTTCAATGCATTTCGACCTCATCGAAAACCATCCTTGATCAACCTTTTACAGTTTATCTGTAAGTTTAGAGTTAATTTTAACATATTTAATATCTGAGAGAAGGAGTTTTATAAACATGCAGATATATTTCAAGAATTTGATGATAACTCCAGACCTTTTGTCACAACTTTAATGAACTTCCAAAAACTTGTCATGGTTTGGGCTAAATACAGGTATCATATGTTTGTGATTTTAGTTTCTAGTTGCTTTAGGTCGAACAGAGGAACCTCTTCTGTAGAAGAAAATGCAGCACGTGTCAATATCTTTTCTTAAAAAAGATACTCTTTTTTAGAGGAACACATCTGAGTTGCACTGACTGAATTGCAATGCAAAATACATAAAAACAAAATTGTAAATAGCTCAGTTGGCTGGTTGGCTGGTTTGTGATGCAGTGTGAACAAAGAACAAGAACATTACAGCACAGGAACAGGCCCTTCGGCCTTCCAAGCCTGCACCAATCCAGATCCTCTAAATAAACCTGTTGCCTGTTTTGTAAGGTTCTGTATCCCTTTGCTCCCTGCCCATTCATGTATCTGTCTAGGTACATCTTAAATGAGGCTTTCATTCCTGCCCCTACCACCGGCAACGCATTCCAGGCACCCACCACCCTCTGCGCATATCACCCCTAAACATTTCCCCTCTCACTTTGAACTCGTGTCCCCCCGTAATTGAGTCCTTCACTCTGAGAAAAAGGTTTCTTGCTATCCACCCTGTCTACACGTCTCATGATTTTGTAGGCCTCAATCAGGTCCCTCCTCAACCTCTTTCTTTCCAATGAAAATAATCCCAATCTAATCCCAATTTCAATCTACTGTGGTACCAACAGCATGGGTTCAATTTCCATACCAGCTACGATTACCATGAACGACTATCTTCCTCAATGTCACTTAAGTAAAACAACCATCGGTACTCTCATTTTGATGAGGGAGCAGCCCTTTAAAGGTCCCTTTTGTGGTGCAGTGGTAGTGCCTCTCCTCTGAGCCAGGAAGCCTGTGTTCAAGTCCCACCTGCTGTAGAGGTGTGTATTAACATCTCTGAACATCTTGATACAAAAAATATGTTCAATAAAAAAAAAGGCATGTTAAAAATTTGCAAAACAAATTACTTTGCAAATGTTTAGAAATAGTCAAAGCTGTTTAATAGGGACCAGGAAACATGATGCATTGGATATTAACGGAAAGATACTGTTGAATTAAAGTTATAATAAAATAATAAATCAATCCAAAATTCTTACAGTACAGGCACTGAATTACAGATAAATGTTATAATTTAAGAACTTGTTTGAGAACCTGAACCATGTTAGGAATAGAATCGAGTTGATATCTTTCCTCTTCCATCTTACAGGGTTGAATTTAGTCAATAGTAATAGTATTTTTAAATACTATTGCTTTATTATATTGCTTTCGGTGTTCTCAATAAATTAGCATAAATAACCTCAGTATATAAATGACTTTGCCAAAGGTTGAAGTTAAAAATCACACAACACCAGGCTATAGTCCAACAGGTTTATTTGGACGTACTAGCTTTTGGAGCACCACTCCTTCATCACTACCTGTCCTCCCAAATAAATCTGTTGGGCTATAACCTGCTAGTGTGCAATTTTTAACTTTGTCCACCCCAGTCCAACATCGGCAGCTCTAAGTCATGGTTTGCCAAGGTCAAATTTGATTGATTCTGAAACTGGAAGCAAAGAATTGACAGCTTGAAATGCCTATGTTCAAAGTATGCACTCCATTTTAGTAGCACCTCCTGGCTGATGATATCAGAGGCTATGGGGTCAGAGGGCAATACTGCTTCCCACTGAAGGATGGAGAAATCTGCCAATGAAACCAGGAAGGCAGAGGTGAGGATAGCAGGGAGGGGTCACAATTGGAGTGTAATGCAACGCTCATGGATTCAATGCTGACAGTGTTTGATTGGCCTCAGCTGGGTAGGAATGGTGCATTCAAACACATCCTGATGTCTATTCTGTTTTGTTTTGCAAGCCTACAGTAGCCCATCATTCCTGACAGCAATTTATCAAAGTAATCTTCCCTTTCCGTTTTCTTCACATTCGATTTGTCCATTCTCCACTGTCACCCATGCTCATCCTTACTCAAGGTCTTGCCTGTCCCTTATAGTCACTTTTAACAGATGTCCTCCATCTATATTTCACCACATTCCTTTTCTCACACACATAGGTTTCTATTTCAATCTTTGGAATAGAGCACAGAATATGAGGCAGAAGCAGAGAACAAGAGGTGTCCTTCGAGCCATCTTGCATCTAACAGAGGAGAACAAAACAGACAGCAGCAGACTTTAGGAAGGCTTGGGCATTAGAGGTGGAGAGATGATGGTCAGAAACAGAAACAGAAACTGCTGGGAAAACCCAGCAGGTCTGGCAGCATTCATGGAGAGAAAGCAGAGTTAACCCTTCAGTTAACCAATGACCCATCTTCAGAATTGTTCTGATTTAAATTCAAATTGATATCAGCGGCAAGTGACATATGTACAATGCATAACTATTGTTTAATTGTTCTTACTTTAACAATTGTGTTTCATGTCTTTTGTCTCTCAAGGCCATGAAGCATCCCAAAGGAGGTAATTGTGAGAGATCACAATCAATCCTCAGAGAATGCCATTCACTCTGGGAGTGTCTCATCACAGGCACCATGAACTCTTTATCTTGTGCTTTAAGCCAATACGGCACTTGAGAGAATGGTTTGAATGATTTCTGTGCTATCGATGTTCTGCCCCTGTGGTTGCCTGCTCCTTATCATGGAGAAAGAAGTTTGAATTCCTTATGCATTGTACCACTCAGTTATTTACAGATGTACATCGTGTATTTTCAAATATAGCTTTCTAAGGTCATGTCTAAGTGTTCTCTTCACATGCTCATTTTAGTCTAGTGTCTTATTTCTTACAGGTGTCAAAATCATCTGATGAGTTAAACTTTTATGATTTATGTAGACCATGCACAACTCAGATAATCACACTGGTGTTGAAAATAGTTGTGATTTCACCTGGTGATTCACTCAATTCAAATGAGGAAGAGTAATGGTAGAGACATTTAAGCTGATCAAGTCAGAGTTATATAGCACGGAAACAGACCCTTCAGTCCAACTTGTCTGTGCTGACTAGTCATCCCAGTCTGACCTAGTCCCATTACCAGCACTTGGTCCATATCCCTCTAAACCCTTCCTATTCACATACCCATCCAGATGCCTTTTAAATGTTGCAATTGTACCAACCTCCACCACTATCTCCGGTAGCTTGTTCCATACCCGCACCACACTCTGTGTGAAAATGTTATCCCTCAGGTCCTTTTTAAATCTTTCCCCTCTCCCCTTAAACCTATGCCCTCTAGTTTTGAAATCCCCTATCCTAAGAAAAAGACCTTGGCTATTCGCCCTCTCCATGCCCCTCATGATTTTATAAACCTCTATAAGGTCACCCCTCTGCATCTGTCACTTCAGGGAAAACAGCCCCAGCCAGTTCAGCCTTTCCCAAAGCTCAAAACCTCCAGTCAAGATCTTGGACACATCCATGTTCAGGTCAACTGGACACAGGTATTTCTTAGAGGAAGATGAGGAGAGGATTATACATTCTTATTGTTGTTCCAGAAGTAATGTCCTGGCAGGGCTGCATTATAGTCACACAGAGATTAGAGGAGCCTGTCTCAAGCATGAATGGCATGGTGTTCTTGGCGTTTGTGATAACGTCCTCATCTGTGGAACTATAAGCTAACTGCACAGAGTGTCAAACACAACAATCAATGAGTGCATGCCAACCTTCACTGTGGCTTACGTACGATGATTGCCACTTCAAATATGGTCTTTGACTTTCAGCACTGTCCTAATCTTCTGCAAAATACTTTCAGCCTATTGCTAGCAGGATCATCATATCAGTCAGAGCAGGAATCCAGATAGCCTTTACCTCACGTGAAAGTGCTAAGAGTAAATGTAAAGATGTATAGTTTCACAAGGATGTACATATGGACCTATTTGTTACAAGACCATAAGAAATGGGAAATAGGGAGTAAGCCATTTCACTCCTCAAGACTGCTCTGCCATTCAATAGGATCATGTCTGATCTAACATTCCTGATCTTTCCTGTAACCCTTGATTTCCCAGATGATCACAAATCTGCCGCTCTCAACATTAAATAGACACAAGGATACTCAGCTGACCCTTGACTTGTTTTAGAACGTAGAACACAATACATTATAGCACAATACAGGCCCTTCGGCCCTCGATGTTGCGCCAACTTGTGAAAATAATCTGATGCCCATCTAACCTACACAATTCCATTATTATCCATATATATGCCCAATGCCCATTTAAATGCCCTTAACTTCAGTGAGTCTAATACTGTTGCAGGCAGGCTGTTGCAGGCCCCTACTACTCTCCGAGTGAAATGAAGAAACTGCCCCTGATATCTGTCCTAAATCTAAAACCCCTCAATTTAAAACTATGTCCCCTTGTGTTAGCCTTCACCATCTGAGGAAAAAGGTTTTCACTGTTCATCCTATCTAACCCTCTGATTATCTTGTACATCTTGATTAAGTCACCTCTCAACCTTCTTCTCTCCAATAAAAACAGCCTCAGTTCCCTCAACCTTTCCTTCCATATGAGGCAATATCCTAGTAAATCTCCTCTAAACCCTTTCCAAAGCTCCCACATCCTTCATATAATGTGGTGACCAGAATTATATGTAATATTCCAGGTACGGCCTTACCAGTGTCTTGTACAACTGAAGCATGACCTCATGGCTCTGAAATTCAATCCCCTATAAATAAATGCCAACACACCATATGTCTTCTTAACAACCCTATCAATCTTGGCGGCAACTTTCAGGGATTTATGCACCAGGACACCAAGATCTCTCTGTTCATCTACACTGCCAAGAATTTTACCATTAACCCAGTACTCTGCATTCCTGTTACACCTTCCAAAGTGAATCACCTCACACCTTTCTACATTAAACTCCATTTGCCACTTCTCAGCCCAGCTCTGCATCTTATCTATGTCCCTCTGTAACCCACAACATCTTTCCGCACTATCCACAACTCTACCGACGTGACTGTTAATCGCAAGTTTACTAACCCATCCTTCTACGCCCACGTCCTGATCATTTATAAAAATGACAAACAGTAGTGGCCCCGCAATAGATCCCTGCGACACACCAATGGTAACTGAGCTCCTGGACGAACATTTCCCATCAACCAACACCCTCTGTCTTCTATCAGTGAGTAAATTTCTGACCCAAACCACTAAATCACCTTCAATCCTGAAACTCACTATTTTGTGCAATAGCATATCATGTGGAACCTTATCAAATGCCTTACTGAAATCCATATACACCACATCAACTGCTTTACCTTCATGCACCGTTTTGTCACCTTCTGGAAGAACTCAGTAAGGTTAGTGAGCCCTACCCTTCACAAAACTGTGTTGACTATCCCTAATCAAATTATTCCTTTCCAGATGATTATAAATTCTATCAACTTTCCAACACTTTACAACTGAAGTAAGGCTCACTGGCCTATAATTACTAGGGTAAAAACAATGACTGCAGATGCTGGAAACCAGATTCTGGATCAATGGTGTTGGAAGAGCACAGCAGTTCAGGCAGCATGGGTTGTCCTGACTCCCTTTCTTAAACAAGGGAACAACATTTGCTATCCTCCAGTCTTCTGGCACTACTCCTGTTGACAATGATGACATAGCGATCAAAGCCAAAGGCTCTGAAATCTCCTCCATGGCTTCCCAGAGAATCAGAGGATAAATCCCATCTGACCCAGGGGTCTTATGTATTTTCAGGTCAAAATTGCTAAAACCTCAGTCAACCTCAATCCCATCTAATCTTGTAGCCTGTATCTCCATATTCTCACAAACATTGCCCTTTTCCATTGTGAGTACTGATGAAAAATATTCATTAAGCACTTCCCTTATGTCCTCAGATTCCACACACAACTTTCCACTACTACTTTGATTGCCCCTAATTTTACTGTAGTCATTTTTTTTCCTGATATACCAATAGGTTTTCCTTGATCCTATCCGCCAAAAACTTCTCATGTCCCCTCCTGGCTCCTCTTAGCCCTCTCTTTAGATCTTTTCTGGCTAACTTTTAATTCTCAAGCCCCCTAACGGAGGCTTCACACCTCATTCTCAAATAAGCCTTCTTCTTCCTCTCGACAAGAGCTTCAACTTCTTTAGTAAACTATTGCTCCCTCTCTCAACAACTACCTCCCTGCCTGATAGGTATATACTTATCAAGGACCCACAGTAGCTGTTCTTTGAACAAGCTCCACATTTCAAGTGTGTCCGTCCCCTGCAGTTTCCTTCCCCATCCTATGCATCCTAAATCTTGCCTAACCGCATCATAATTGCATTTCAACCAGTTATACCTCTTTCCCTGCAGCATATACCTATCCCTGCCCATTGCTATTGTAAACATAACCAAATTATGGTCACTATCACCAAAGTGCTCACTACTTCCAAATCTAACACCTGGCTGAGTTCATTCCTCAGTACCAAATCCAATCTGGCATCACCCCTTGTTGGCCTGTCGACATACTGTGTCAGAAAACCCTCCTGCACACATTGAGCAAAAACTGACCCATCTAAATTACTTGAACTATAGTATTCGAGGAGAAAGTGAGGACTGCAGATGCTGGAGATCAGAGCTGAAAATGTGTTGCTGGAAAAGCGTAACAGGTCAGGCAGCATCCAAGGAACAGGAGAATCGACGTTTCGGGCATAAGCCCTTCTTCAGGAATGAGGAAAGTGTGTCCAGCAGGCTAAGATAAAAGGTAGGGAGGAGGGACTTGGGGGAGGGGCGTTGGAATTGCGATAGGTGGAGGGAGGTCAAGGTGAGGGTGATAGGCTGGAGTGGGATGGGGGCGGAGAGGTCAGGAAGAAGATTGCAGGTTAGGAAGGTGGTGCTGAGTTCGAGGGATTTGACTGAGACAAGGCGGGGGGAGGGGAAATGAGGAAACTGGAGAAATCTGAGTTCATCCCTTGTGGTTGGAGGGTTCCCAGGCAGAAGATGAGGCGCTCTTCCTCCAACCGTCGTGTTGCCATGGTCTGGCGATGGAGGAATCCAAGGACCCGCATGTCCAAGGACACATCAGTTATTGCATCCGCTGCACCCGATGTGGTCTCCTCTATATTGGGGAGCCAGGCCGTCTACTTGCGGAATGTTTCAGAGAACACCTCTGGGACACCCGGACCAACCAACCCAACCACCCCGTAGCCCAACACTTTAACTCCCCCTCCCACTGCACCAAGGACATGCAGGTCCTTGGACTCCTCCATCGCCTGACCATGGCAACACAACGGTTGGAGGAAGAGCGCCTCATCTTCTGCCTGGGAACCCTCCAACCACAAGGGATGAACTCAGATTTCTCCAGTTTCCTCATTTTCCCTCCCCCCACCTTGTCTCAGTCAAATCTCTCGAACTCAGCACCGCCTTCCTAACCTGCAATCTTCTTCCTGACCTCTCCGCTCCCACCCCTTTCCGGCCTATCACCCTCACCTTGACTTCCCTTCACCTATCGCAATTCCAACGCCCCTCCCCCAAGTCCCTCCTCCCTACCTTTTATCTTAGCCTGCTGGACACACTTTCCTCATTCCTGAAGAAGGGCTTATGCCCGAAACGTCGATTCTCCTGTTCCTTGAATGCTGCCTGACCTGCTGCGCATCTGACTTACCCAGTAGTAACATCAGCTAGCATTGTAACAGTGCCCAAAGTTGATTTTGTAAAAGTTTTGCTGAATGCTTATTGGACTGAAGCAAATGAAGCAAACATTTTGTTAATGGTCATCTTATTGAATCTAAAAGATGCAATACATTGCTGATGCAATTTTTCTTGTGCTCTTATGCTGCACTCAGATTTCACTGCAGTGCAACAATGTAATGATGATGATTGCACTGTGCACCAGGGTTAACGTAGACATGTTACTCAATGTTAAAGTGTTAAGTTTCCATTATTTTTTTGAGGCATTTCTTGCTTTGAACACTTTCCTAGCTGCTAATTCTAGGCTGCGCATTTCAAAGTGGCCTTTTCTCTTGGAACAACTGATAAGACAAGAAATTAAACCAAGCAAAGGAGGACTGTGAAAGGCACAGAGATTTGTGTTCCCAAAAGTGAGGTTGGTAAATGGTTTTGCATGTGTCTTTTCGAAGGGTGGACTGGTGGAACCTTGAATTAATGAGGACATTGAAGACAGAAATGTGTGTCACTGCTGATGGCTTGGCCACATTAAGTTCCCTTACTTCATCCTCCTTCCTGGAATATGACCAGGTTGTGTCTTTTTCATCTTGTTCCTCCTGCACCTCCTCACCTCACTACTGCACAATGTTGTGCTGAATGCAGCAAATCAGAAGCTTTCTGGTACCTCTTACTGTCCATGTTGAAAGTTAGCTCCTAATCTATCCAGATATGTGAACTGAATTTTCAGTACACCAATAGATGCAACAACCATTATAATCTTCTGCTGTGCAAGCTGTAACTCCAATAAGTGGAAAACTTATCCCTGATTTCCACAGACTTTAATTTTGCTGGTTCTCCTTGCTGCCACACTCAGCCAAGGGCTACTGTTCTCCGCTCTCTTCCAAAATTCAGTTCATTGGTCCATGTTTGCACAAAAGCTGCTATGAAGTCATAAACAAAGATTTGGAGAAAATTGTTGTCTAACTTGTCACCTTCACCTTCAGGAAGATCCATTGAATAATACTTCATGTAACAGGAATGCTTTTCCTTCTACTCAACAACTGAAATCAATACCAGACCTCAGGTAGGTTTCATTATTATAATGATCTGAAATAGAGAATAGGGTAAGCTACGTAAGTAATTGCTCAGCTTTCCAGTGCAGCAGTTTCATATGGTACTGCAAGTCTTCAAGGAGCCATGGCATCATGTACTAATTCCTGGGAAATATAGAACAATCCAGTCAATCTTGTGACTTGTTCGTAAGTAGCTTTATATGTATTTATTTCCTTCTTCTGTGAGGGCCCCTCTCAACTGTTTGTTCCAGCAATACATTTTAATTCCCCTGTTATGCTAAATGTCATATTAAAAAATGAAATCTTTACAGTGAAAAAGAAAGTTAAGGATCCATTAAGGTTTGAAAACCCAGTGTAGTTTGCTGATTTCAAGATGTTTTTCCCATATGTTATTCCTCACAGTTGGAATCATATAACAGTCTGGTCTGCAGGAATCTCCATGGTAACTGTCATTGCTGTTCTTTCGTTGACATGCCAGGGGTCATAGTTGAATAATGCAGGAAGGAACTCTTCACCAGATAGTTTCCCTCCATTCCTCAATGTATTCACAACTGGAGAGTGATTATTCTTAAGAAACCACAAGTGAGAATTTTTCTTAAGATGGAGATTCAAATGCAGTTTTATTACGCAGAAAGCCAATTTTTATTCTTTTAATTGCAAAGTTATCTTATATATTATGAGCTGTCCTTTTAGGTGAGGAAAATTTTCAAAATGATTGAGTGTTCCTGTATTTTATGTTTATTCTCCCCTAATCAATAAATTATAATTCCCACCAGTGTCCCAGTTACTGCTATTTACATCTATGTTTTTCAACTTTTTATGATCCAGAAAAAAATACCAGTATTTTGAGTGTCTTTTCCCCTCCATCCCTCAAAAGGTAAAGAAAACTGCCTACAAAAGACAGGGAACTATCATGTTAGTTTGATTGCTAAAGCCTGTAAAATACCACGCAAATACACTCTTATCAAACAGGGCTGCAAAAGTATTCAATTGGCAATGTTTCTGCTCATCCATAACATAGAGCTAAAAGATAATGTGCAGAAAAGTACCAGCCCTCTTTCACTGATGCCTAAATAAGGAATATGGTATTGAGGCCACAGCCCACTTTGTTTGCTTTGCTGTTATAGTCTCTCTTGCTCTGAACTGCTACGTGGCTTTGATTGTATGCTGATTTGACTGATCTCTGGAATGTACCCATAACACTGGATCGTTTTTCAAATTTCCCTCGAGGCTAGTAATTTCATGCACAGTTGTTCTGCACAGTTTCTGTTCAGAAAGAAGTCGTTTAACGCTGCATTCTGTTTTGAATATTTTGTGAGATCTGACTTTCAGAGACATAAAAACTCCATAAAACGCAATTGTTCTGAAAAGTGATTACACTGAGGTGTAGTCACTCTGTGTTTGTGTCAAAACTGTGATGTCTGTGTTTTTAACTTTGACAATAATGGAATGAAAGTGTCTCCTTTTCCAACCTCTTGTGGCCCCACAATCCGTGGACTTTCAAGGCTCCTCTTCCACCAACTACAAGCTGCCAAAAAAAATGGGAAGAGAAGTTTCAAAATCAACCTACCATCAAGAAAAATCCAAACTTTTCTCTCGCCTTTCCAGTAGGCTCTGACTTTATAAAATATAATTCCAAGAAAACAAGTATCTCACTTTAGTTAAGTGGCCATTTCTAATGATTTATTTAAAAAAATACATCCTTGGGTTACGGGGTAAAATGTTGTTGTACTGGTATTGTCACTGGGCTATAATCCAGAGACCCAGGTATTGGTGTAGACAATTGTGTTCAAATAATACCAGGGTAGACGGTGAAATTTGAATACAATAAAAGTCTAATGATAACTGAAATAACTCCACAGAGGCAGCTATCCTGTCAACAAGTCATCTTTATTTACACATGCACAGTACTTAACACTGGTCTGGTTTCCTCAGAGCCAGCTGACAATGTGATCAGAACCTCTGACACTCCTGCTTATATCTGTCAGCCAGGGCTCCCTGATCAGGCAAGATTAACAGCCCCAATCAGGGAACCCGTTATAGGAGGTCCACCTAGCTGACCTTGTTACATCACCATAATAAACATGAATCAATTGTTATAAAAACCTATCTTGTTCACAGGGGTCATTAACTGGCCTGGTCTACATATAAATACAGATCCACAACAATATGGTTGACTCTTAACTGCTGTCTGAATGCCTAGGAAGCCACTCAATTGTATAAATCCATCAAACATTTAAGTTATGAAACCACCTGGGCCACCTGGCATGAAGTAAGGCAGTGAAAATGACAATGACAAAGACAGCCTTGCCAACCCAGCAAAGTTCTCTTTGCCAGTAATTAGGAGCTCATGCCAAAATGGGCGAGCTGTCTCACAAACTAGTCAAGCAACAGCCTGAATGGTCGTACTCATGGAACTTTACATTATACACAATATCCCAGATCTCACTACCATGCCATTAGAGGTGCTGACATCATGGTATCCAGTCAAGAGGACCTTGCCCTGTAAGTCCTGAACACTGAACCCAAGCTCCATGAAATGACAAGTCAAACATGAGCAATTAAACCTCCCGCTGATGATCACATTACAGCTCCTCCACCCTGGCCCAGCTGATGAATCACTTTTCCTCCTTGTTGAAAACCACTTTAGGAAGCTTTGAGGGTGACAGACAAGAGTGCAGAATGTAAAGCCTTTAAGAATCTTATATGTTGCAATAGGTCACTTCTCATTCTTCTAAACTGCAATTTGTACAAACCCAACCTACATAACCTTTCCTCTAAAGGAAAACCTTACATCAACAGAATCAATTGTGTGAACCTTCTCTGGGCTGCCTCCTGTGCTGGTATATCTTTCCATAGATAATGGAACCAAAACGGTTCCACCCGAGCAAGATTCTGCCTTGCTGTTTAAGATATGGTAGCAGAATTGGCCATCTTTTTCTTAATTTCGGGAATCTCATTTCTTCTAATTTCACTATATATTCCTAACTGACTCATCATTGTTCACATCATTCAGGGGCTGAGGAGATTTCACCCATTGGCTTCATTTCAAAATAACGTTGGAGGATATGTCAACCTGCAAAAACAGGTGAAACTACACACTAAACACAACAAGGAGCTGCAAATCACCCCTGAGATTTCCTTTCTAGAAATAAAGCTAGCCATGATGCTGTAGTGAAATATCATCTCTGTTTGTTCGTTCATGTGATGTAGGCATCCTTGTCTATGAAAGTAAAATGTGACGGCATTTCCAGACCAAGTCATTATTATAAGACCTATTTGTACCAACAAATCACTGGGATACTATAGACACTCAGACTCACTTGTTATTGTAAATAATTAAACTTAATTTTGGAAACGAGGCATCTTGTTTGTGTACCCTTCCTTTAATGAGTTTGCCTTTAAGGACCCAAGATGCTAGGAGTATAGATTGTTCTGCTAAAATGTATGTTTCATCAATGCGAATTTACTAGAAAACAATTGATGAATGATGGATGTTGTTTGAATAATGCAAACTTTATACTGAACGGGTATAGCAGTTTTCCATTAGTGATCTTCTCCAGTATGATCTTCTATGGTGGGTTTCCATACCATGATTTTCTATAGTGGGTTTCCATACCATGATCTTCTATGGTGGGTTTCCATACCATGATTTTCTATAGTGCGAGGCTGCAGAGGAACACAACTGTTGTGTTATAGTAGAACAACCTGTTTACAACGTGGTGACTCTGCCTGGCTATTCGTCCACTTTCTATTTACAAGTTACACACTCAGAATTTTTTTTTGTTGCAGTGTTTGGTTCATGACTTATACTATGTTTTACTGTGTTACCCTTGGAAGTTAATCAATTCCTGACAAACATTTGATTATTAGATCATTATCATTAACATGACAATAATGATATGAAAATTGAAGTTTGACTTCAAAACCCCCATGGGTTTTCTATCTTCCTGAAATATGCCAGGAAAAGCAAATTAAGTAGGACAGAATAAACATTTGGAAAATATTCACATGGAGATAACACTACCTTTAACCATTTGCCCTTGAATCCTTCCCAGCACTTTGTCAGAGAACAATCCTGAATTTCCCAAACAGTCAATATGACAAATGCACTAGAAAGCACATGGATGACTAGTCTGCATGGGGCACTAATCATTTCAGCATTGCCTTTCAATGGTGTCAATCAGTCTGAGCAAGGGCTGGCTTTCCACGGCTACAGGCCATCATCAACTGCCCATACATGACAGTCATGGCATCTCATGAAAACCAGGAGCACTCATCAACTGAAAGATATTCCACTCCATTCGAGTACAGTTGGTGAGCAGCCACAAAAACTTGTTTATACAGATGACCAAAAAGATTATAGGGCATAAGTCATGACATTTTTGCCCGGCAGTGGTCCAAACTCCCTCATTTTTTTGGAAGTGGAAGCAGAATTAAGGGATGGCTGCTTCTTTGCAAGAGATGCCCACTGCAAAATTGATTTTAACTCCTATCGGAGATACCACCACTGAAGCCCATTCATGCAAGAATTAATTTCATATGACCACATCTGCCACTAAAAAACTCTATCAGCATGTTAAAGATATGTGTTATGACATGGAGACAGACAACATAACCCAATCAGCCTTTCTATCTCTGTATTTGTAACATGGTAAAATTAAAACCTTCGAAGAGCCTCAAATTTGATCTGTGGTTCCTACTCCCCTTTGAATAACCGATCCCAGACTCTAAGAATAATCAATTCTAGACACCGGGTCTGTAGCTTAAAGAAAAGATTTAGCAGATTATTAGAAATATAATGGCTTTAGTAGAGCAAAATTAAACAAACAAGTAGTAACTAATTGATATCTATAATTTAAGCCCAATCACTTTTGTTTTCAGCCCCATTCACACAAAAGAGAGACAGACAAGCACAGTTGAGGGATAAATAAAAAATATAATAAAACTGGTCAGATTACTGAAGTGGTTTTTGAACTGCATTGTTCCATAGGCATAGATGATCCTTTCTTGGTTAATTTTCTGAAGTTAGCAATCACAATCCTCTTTCAGTTCAGTCAAAGAATATCAGTGATACTTATAACTTAGTTTCTGTTCACTGAACTTCCAGTAGCTGATAATGGGAGGTTGGGCACCGAGTTTTCAAATTTTCATAACATTATAGAGTCATAGAGATGTACAGCATGGAAACAGACCCTTCGGTCCAACCCGTCCATGCGAACAGATATCCCAACCCAAATCTAGTCCCACCTGCCAGCACTCGGCCCATATCCCTCCATACCCTTCCTATTCATATACCCATCCAAATACCTCTTAAATGTTGCAATTGTACCAGCATCCACCACTTCCTCTGGCAGCTCATTCCATACCCGTACCACCCTCTGCGTGAAAAGGTTGCCCCTCAGGTCTCTTTTATATCTTTCCCCTCTCACTCTAAACCTATGCCCTCTAGTTCTGGACTCCCCGAACCCAGGAAAAAGACTTTGCCTATTTACCCTAGGCATGCCCCTCATAATTTTGTAAACCTCTATAAAGGTCACCCCTCAGCCTCCGACACTCCAGGGAACTCAGCCCCAGCCTGTTCAGCCTCTCCCTATAGCTCAAATCCTCCAACTCTGGCAACATTCTTGTAAATCTTTTCTGAACCCTTTCAAGTTTCACAACATCTTCCCAATAGAACGGAGACCAGAATTGTACGCAATATTCCAACAGTGGCCTAACCAATGTCCTTAACAGGCACAACATGACCTCCCAACTCCTGTATTCAATACTCTGACCAATAAAGGAAAGCATACCAAACACCGCCTTCACTATCCTATCTACCAGTGACTCCACTTTCAAGGAGCTATGAACCTGCACTCCAAGGTCTCTTTATTCAGCAACACACCTAGGACCTTACCATTAAGTGTATAAGTCCTGCTAAGATTTGCTTTCCCAAAATGCAGCACCTCGCATTTATTGGAATTAAACTCCATCTGCCACTTTTCACCCCATTGGCCCATCTGGTCAAGATCCCGTTGTAATCTGAGGTAACCTTCTTCGCTTTCCACTACACCTCCAAGTTTGGTGTCATCTGCAAATTTACTAACTGTACCTCTTCTACTTGCAACCAAATCATTTATGTAAATGACAAAAAGTATAGGACTCTGCACTGATCCTTGTGGCACTCCACTGGTCACAGGCATCCAGTCTGAAAAACAATCCTCCACCACCACCCTCTGTCTTCTACCTTTGAGCCAGTTCTGTATCCAAATGGCTAGTTCTCCCTGTATTCCATGAGATCTAACTTTGCTAAACAGTCTCCCATGGGGAACTTTGTCGAACGCCTCACTGAAGTCCATATTGATCACATCAACCGCTCTGCCCTCATCTATCCTCTTTGTTACTTCTTCAAAAAACTCAATCAAGTTTGTGAGACATGATTTCCCATGCACAAAACCATGTTGACTATCCCGAATCAGTCCTTGCCTTTCCAAATACATGTACATTTTGTCCCTTAGGATTCCCTCCAACAACTTGCCCACCACCGAGGTCAGGCTCACTGGTGTCTTCCAAAAACATACAGTCTAAAACCCAATTCAAACTTTGGCCTCTCTCCCTGTCAGACTGATCCACGAGGTTACAGTTATCATTCAATATCTATCATCTGCTGGAGCATAAAGTCTCTCTCACACCAGTTTCCAGGTACTGACCTCTTTTATGGCTGAACATCTGCTGTCTCTTTAAACATACTGTTCTGCACATGTGTTGATGTGTCTGTCAAATTTATGCTCAAGTACCAAGCTACAATTAACTTCCAGCCCCAGCATCATTAACAAACAAAGTTTGTTTGTTCTCTTTTTTTTCCTTGAAGGAATAGACCAGGTATAGTATTTGAGATTGAGACTTCACACTTGGTTGTTCTCAATTTGGACAATACCATTATATTGCATTTCATTCAGTTCTTTCTTAACCTTTTCTTGTATGAGAACGTCATATTTTCTGTAAGGTCAATCAATGGAATTGCATTTTATTTGAACTGCATTATAGCATCCCATTTGAAGTTTCCTACTATGTTGAATTTGGGTATATTTGTTCTAAGCCCTGCACTGAGTTGATATATGTTTTCTTAGTTTGTTCTGTTGCAATAGCTAACTTGGTGACTTTGAGTGATCACATCATTGAGCTCTACACACGTGGTGGTTTTGCTATTGCTGGTCCATTTGTGTTCTCCGGGTAAAATGCTTGAGGCTTCCATTCAGAATTTCGATTTCTGCATTTTATCATAAATAAACCAAAGCAAGGGATGGGTGATCTAATCAATTTCGTTTTTTGTGATTAAATCTTGACTTGCAGGTATATAATCTTCAGAATCCTGACCTTTGGGATGTTTACACGAGCTCCCGTGTCAACTTCGGTCCTGGTGTTTGCTTAACAATTTTCTTCAGATGTATGATGTTAATAGTGGCAGAAGTTTCTAACTTTAATTTTGGCTGCTTTCGTTTCAGATTCACAATGTGGAAAGTCTGTTTGCTTTCTATTTGACGGTTCTTCCACTTTGGATCTTCAGCCTGGTCTGTCTTGCTGCTAACTTCCTGCATGTGCTTGCTTTTATGCAGTTGCCTGTTGTTGGATTAGTATTTTGCACATGCTTGTTGCTGAATGCTGAACTCCCTTCACTCAAAGTGCAGCAGAGATCTGGTTCATTCACAAAAATAGGAGTTCAGTTAACTTCTAGTAATGTTGCAACATTGTAGAAGAAATAGCTCCCAGGAGATTTCTATAAGGTCCTTCAGATATATACCCATCTCTGAATTTCAAAGATGTTGTACCTGAGAAATATTAATTCACTTGCCACCAACCACACCTCTCCCAGTAATAGCCACATTCTGTGCTTAGGATGGAACCTGGTTGCAGGATTGCTTACGACCTGCTGTGCTGGCTGAGATTGCAGTGGAAGGCAGGGAACAATGAGACTGTTCCTTTTGGATGGGCTCCATTTAAACCGAGCTGGAACAAGTATCCTAGACAATTAAATAACGAGAGCAGCAGACAGGACTTTGAACTAATAAAGAGAGTGGGGACTAGCAGGATTCAGGAAAGGAAAAAGCAGCAAGGGACATGTCAAGGCTCTAGAGCAGTGATTAAAAAAAAAGTAGTTCAGGAAAGTGAGATGAACAAAGGTGACTGATTTAGAGATGAATGCGACAGCAGGGAAAATGATAAAAATGACAAGACTAAAAGCACTGGACAAAATTCAATGACAGCTGAGGCACATTCTCAGAGGTTGGGGGTAGAGATAACTCATGAGGTTGGTGTGGAGATAACTGCCTGCAGTCAGGTTTGGTGGAGGAAGTTGAAATCAATTGAGGGGGTCAATTGTGGTCCTTAAATGACTAACTACTGGCCATCTCTGAGCATCATTGTGTTATTGTTGAAGTTCTAACAGTGAAGGGTGGGTTGCCTTGCCATATGAGTCTGACTGCAGCCCTCTCAGTGTCTCCAGTTTAAGCACCTTGTGGCCAATAGACTGCTTACCAACTGAAAGGGTGATGCTTGGCCTCATGGGAAAGCCAACCTCTGACACATCACCTGGGCCAAAGTTCTTCTACTTATCTGGGTTCTGAGATCTTTAATGCTGTTCCTTCTGCCAGGCCTTCTGTTGTATTGGCAGTGACCATGGGTCTTGTTGTTGATGCTGGTGCAGAGGATGCACTGATTTCTGATTGACCGGTGGTTCTGAGCAATAGGACCTCTGTCCTGGAGGAGTCTGGATAACTGATGACAAGCAGAAAACTTCCTGATTAAAGTTAAGTCATGTCACAGCTCCTGGAGATGCCACATTGGGATTGCCAGCAATTCTGCAGTTGCTAGTCCAGTCCATCAATGTAGCTATTAAATCTAGCTCACTACATCTATAAATGCAAAAATAAAAATCATATCACAATTCTCTTTCTTCCTTATTCTTTCTTGGATTGTGGTCATCACTGGCTAGACCAACATTTATTGCCTGTTCCTACTTATCTTTGCAGAACTGGTAATGACTTGCTTTCTTGAACTGCTGTTACCCAAGTGGCATAAATACACCCATGGTGCTGTTAGGAAGGCAGTTCCAGAATTTTGACCGAATAATTATAAAGGAATAGTGAAATAGTTCAACCTCAGAATGGTATGTAACTTGGAGAGAGACTTGTAAGTGATGGTGCTCCCATGCAGGTAGGTTGCTGAGACTGGGGGCAAGCACGTTTCTCTAACACCACCTGACACATGTCCAATTTAACAGCTATGTACTTTAGAACACAGCCATCTCAGTCAGGTAGATGAATTAATAGTGCAGATAGAAATTAATTGGATTGATTTAATAGCCATTATGGAAATCTAGTTGCAAAGTAACCATGGAGGTTTGAGAACTAAATATTCAAAAATCCTTAATTTCTAAAAGAGATCAGCCAAATGGAAAAGAAGGAGAGTAACTCTGGGAATAAAGAATGGGAAATAAACAGCAGGGAAAAAGAATCTTATCCTAGAAAATGAGGATAGGGTATCAATTTGGGAAGAGCTAAGAAATAACAAGAGACAGAAAATATAGCTGCAACTTATTTATAGGCTTTGACAGTCATTGTTGTGTAGAGCAGACAATAAATCCAAAAATTAGATCAACATGCATAAGTCCTAATGACTTTAATCTTTGTATAACTAGGAGAAAGTGAGGACTGCAGATGCTGGCGAGTCAGAGTCAAAAAGTGTGGCACTGGAAAGGCACAGCAGGTCAGGCAACATCCATGGAGCAGGAAAATTGATGTTTCGGGCAAGAGACTTCATCAAGAATGGGGGTCATGCCCAAAACTTCAACTCTCCTACTCCTCAGATGCTGCCTGACCTGTTGTTTTCCAGCACCACACATTTGACTTTAATCTCCATGTAGACTGGCCAAACCAGATTTGCTGGTTATATATTACAGTTGAATATGGCAGTTTGGAGGAGGAGTTTGTGGAATATTTAAGAAAGTTTTCTACATCAGTATATTGAGGAAACACTCAGAAGCAAGTGACTTTGAATGTAATATTGTACAATGAGAAATAAATTACTTAATAACCTTGTATACTGGAGATTCTCGGGAAAAAATGACTATTATATTAGATGATGTTATATTGAGTTTGAAGCTGATTTAGTTAAGGCTTAAACCAGGGTCTTCTCTCCAAATGAAGCAAATGTTATAGCTGTGTGGGTGCAGCTGGTTATGCTAGATTGGGAAAATGAGTTAAAACATTAAACTATTGATAAGCAATAGCCAGCTTTAAATAATTAATACACTAATTGATGTAAATATACATTGTTCAGGCACAAAACTACCACAGCAAAAGTAGTGAACAGGAGTAGTTAAAGGTAACTTTTGATCAAAGGAAGCAAATGACAATATTGTCAAAATGATGAGTAACTTTGATAATAGGGAGTATTTGGGCATCCTGGGAAAAAAACAAAGAATAAAAATTGCAGAGAAAACAGAACAGCAAAGGACATAGAGTCATGGTGTTTCTTTTACGGATTAACGATAAAGCTTTGTAACTAGGAATATTTAATTAACTTAAGGTGAGAGCCCATAAAAGGTTATACACAGGTGAGAGTATGGTAAAGGAGGCTGAAGAAGTAATAAAAATATAAATTGCATCAATCTTAATGATAGAAGGCATAAAAACATCCTGGGTGTAATGGGAAAGCCAAAGACCCAGACAGACTGAGGAAATTGGTGTATATAAAGAAAATATACAAGAGAAGTTAAAGGGACTAAGTGATATAAATTCCCTTTAACAAGTTGACTTGCGTCCAAGGGTTTTAAAGATGTGGCTGCAGGGATGATGGATACAAGGACTTTGATCTTACAGAATTATTTAGATTCTAAAATAATCCATAAGAACTGGGAGGTAGCAAACATAAATCCTCTCTGAAGAAAACAAGGTGAGAGAAAATGGGAACTATGGTACAGTTAGCCTCGCACCACAGTAATTGCTAGAAACTATTGTTAGATAGCTGTGTACTAGGGACTTAGAAATCATAATACGTTTAAGAGAACTCAAACAGATTTACAAAAAGGGTGCTGGAGATCTGAAAAAATACAAAAGGACTGTTCTTTGCTACTCAGTCATACTGAACATTACCTGTTTCTCTCTCCGCCGTCACTTCCGCCACCTCCAAACAGACCCCAGCACCAAGGATATATTTCCCTCCCCTCCCCTATCAGCTTTCCGTAGAGACCACTCCCTCCGCGACTCCCTTGTCAGATCCACACCCCCCACCGACCCAACCTCCACTCCCGGCACCTTCCCTTGCAACCGCAGGAGGTGCAACACTTGCGCCCACACCTCCCCCCTCACTTCTCTCCAAGGCCCCAAAGGAAACTTCCATATCCGCCACAGATTCACCTGCACCTCCACCCACATCATCTACTGCATCCGCTGCAGCCGGTGTGGCCTCCTCTATATTGGGGAAACAGGCCGCCTACTTGCGGAGCGATTCAGAGAGCACCTCTGGGCCACCCGGACGAACCAACCCAACCAACCTGTAGCACAGCATTTCAACTCCCCCTCCCACTCCACCGAGGATATGCAGGTCATTGGACTCATCCACTGCCAAACCACAACAACCCGACGGTCGGAGGAGGAGCGTCTTATCTTCCGACTGGGAACCCTCCAACCGCAGGGGATGAACTTGGACTTCACCAGTTTCTTCATCCCCCCTCCCCCCACCTTGTCTCAGCCGGATCCCTCCAGCCCGGCACCGCCTTCCTGACCTGCAGTCTTCTTCTTGACCTCTCCGCCTCCATCCTACTCCGACCTATCACCCTCACCTTGACCTCTTTCCACCTATCACATTTCCAACGCCCCTCCTCCAAGTCCCTCCTCCCTACCTTTTATCTTCTCCTGCTGAACACTCTCTGCTCATTCCTGAAGAAGGGCCTGTGCCCGAAACGTCGAATCTCCTGTTCCCTGGATGCTGCCTGACCTGCTGTGCTGTTCCAGCAATAAAGTTTCAACCTGTTTCTCTCTCCGCAGAGGCTGCTAGACCTGTTGAGTTTCTCCAACACTTTGTTTTCGTTTACGAAAGGGAAATCACGTTTGACATATTTATCAGATATTTTTGAATTTACATACTTTTCAAAAGGTATAAGAGGGAAACGTACATCTTAGCTTTGATTCAATCTTGACTTCAAGTAATAGGATTGTGGGTTCCAGTCCCAGTCCAGGACCTAAGCACAAAAACCAAGTGCTGTCATTCAGGTGAGCTGTCAAACTGAATCCCTGTTTGCCCCCTATAGTGACATCTCACCTGATTTTCATTCCATTCTACCACCCACGGTTACCAGAAGAACTCGCCACTCACCAGATATCCACCAAAAGACTGACATCTTTAAAATGCTGTTATGGACTATAAGCACAGGTTTTCCAGAGCTGCCCTTCTCATTAACAGTTTATCCAGAGACGTCCGACGAAGGTAAAATGGCAGCACAATTGACCTACAGTGACCAGCAAGCCCTGGTCGAGTGGGTGATTAGGAAGGCCATGTTCTTCCTGGAGGACTGGCACAAGAGACCACACCACCAGATGCTGGTAGCCTGGTCTCATCTGGGTCAGCACCGCTTCTATAGTCTGGAGAAATGGCCAGGAAGTCAAGCTCCATCCACTTGGATATGTACCATATTCTTGCCTCTGCTTTCACATGTGCTCTCCATCTATGCACCCACCTCCCATCAAGGCCCATGCTCTTTCACACTCATTATTACTGTAACATCTCCCCTCACTCATTCTCCCCAGCCCCGACACCACACAACTTGCATGCCTTCTGCTCTGAGTACTCACTCACAAAGGACATCTCACCATCTTTTTCCCCCTGCACCAACATTAAAAACCACCCACTGTCATCTCATAATTGCACCCTTTCTCTCATTCCAGAAAAGAACAGCCCACTATAAAGGAGGAAAGAGCCAGGACAGATGGTGGGGTGCCCAATATTTGGTTCTTCATCCTTTAAGTGCCCTCATGTACAGATAGCCAGGCGCACTCCTGCAGGAATGCTAAGATGTCCATGTTCTGCCAAACAAGTAAGTATCACTTTTCATTCCCCTGCAACACTCACATTTATCCCACTGTCAGTGTCTTTCAATAGAAACCATGTCTAACCACAGGCCCCAATACCTTGTGTCTTGCAGGTGCCAGAAGGATAGTCACGTGCCCAGCAGAGAAGCCCACCAGTTGCTGGCACTCAGAGGGCTGCCTTATCAGCCCTGGGAGTGGGAGAAGACCTGGTGATGGCATCAGAATGCACAGGGAGGAACAGGAACAGCAGACAGTTATGTCGGAGGCAATGGTCTCCATAGCACTGAGGCTGCAGGGCTGAAGCTACATTATGGGGACTGAGCTGCCTCAAGCATGTGATCATCTGTCTGCCTCTATGGACAGTTGGTGGCTGCAATGGAGAGCCAAGTTCAGCACCCTCAAGGTCTGCTGAATATCTGAACACAGACCTGCACTATATCATCCTAGCTATGGAGGTTGTGACTGAAGGCATGGCAACATGCTAACAGGAAATCCTGAGCTCCATCCTGATGCCTTTTCCTCACAAGATGATAGGGCATTGCTAAGAGGGACCAGCCAGAGGAGTAATCACACACAGGGATCTCAAAAATCCCCTGTCTGGACACTCCATCTGTCTGAGGAAGATCAGACTGAGGAGGATCCAATTGCCTGTGACAAGCGGAATCTCAAGATATCTGGTCTATCTACACACAACCATCTGGATGGGTCGTTGGAGGTCCACGGCCAAACAGTCTCCAATACAGAGCAGGGTGACTGTAGCCCAGCTGTGGAATCAGAGTATGCACTGAGGCATGCTGGGTGGGAAGGGAAAAAGGTTACCTTTGGTAGACACACTGCTGGCATGGATGACATTGCACTATATACAAATTGTTCAGTTTCCATAATTGACATTGGTTTGCAATACATGTGTCTGCCTGGCTCTGAGTGTAACTGTGTCAGCAAGCTGCTTAACTTCATGGCTAGCCAGGATGTACCATGGATCGATGTCTGTGTTGAGACCTTGCTGCACCATATGAAAGCAAGAGGAACCAGTTATGTTCTGCTGGCACTATTGCCTCCCTTGGTTAGAGACAAAACAATTGCAGATGCTGGAATCCAAGGTAGACAAGCAGGAGCCTGGAAGAACACAGCAAACCAGGCAGCATCAGGAGATGGAGAAGTCAACATTTCGAGTGTAGCCATTTTTCAGGACACTTTGTCCTGAAAAAGGATTGCACCCAAAAAGTTGACATCTCCACCTCCTGATGATCGCAGGCTTGCTGTATTCTTCCAGCCTCCTGCTAGTCCACCTATTGCCTCCCTTGTTCAAACATCCCTAATCTTTCGCTGGTCTTGGTGTACAGGATGATTTGTGTTAAATGTGGCGTTCAGCAATGTGTCGGGCAATAAGATGGACAGCACGCAGGGAGCTACTTCCTTAGGAGCAGCAGGGATCAGGGATCTTCTGTACAGTACATGGTGAAATATGGCCCTTTAAAGGATCAGCAAGATATCCACCCCCTAGACTGAGGGCCGGTGACCAGCAAAGAAAATGCTGCCTGGTCATGCAACTGTTCTAACAGCATATGCTTGCTGCACCTTTTCAATGATATTTGTAGGACTACCCTGAATTACAGATTAGTGTTTCTTAAGGTGGATTTGAGAGATTGAATGAGGATCCCGAGGGGCTGGCAATTATTGGATGCCAATCTGAACAAAGGGTGTGTCTGTCTGATGCCCATAGATCATGCCCCAAGATGTTGCTGTGATCAATAAGGAGGGTCTCCACAGCCAATGGGGAGTGGAATTCATTAGGTACCCACTCTGACTTCCATGTCAAGAATTCTCAATGGCAGTACAAAAGGAAACTGTATATATTAATAAGGCAATATCTGTAGTTAATAAGAACATTAACAAGCAATAATTCTCGTGAATGTCTATTTCTCCACTGCCTAGCAACAGGCTCACCTCGAAAGCAGATACTCAGTTAAAAAATGCAGCAAGTTGTTCCTGACGTCATGCTTATCCTGACTGAATGTCTTACAATTCTGCCCCATTTCCCACTGTGCCCCAAATTATTCAGGCTTCTACAAGATTCCACCCCATACAATTTTAATACTTACAGAAATAAAATTTAAAATGCGATCCATATAATATATTAAAACTTTAAAAAACTGTAACCAATCTTTGCCATTTGAAGCATACTTACTAATTTATTAAAGCATTCTAATGTACCCCAGATGTAATTCATATCCCGCCATTATCTTGGCAAAATCTTCAAAGCCGAATAACATACATTTGGCTCTGTACATTTCAGATAAACATAGTTTCCATTATAAATGAAAAACAGATTACATTGTATTTTAAAACTGGAGTAATTTTAAGCATAGAACTTATTACTGAACCTACCAAGGCAACAAATTTGGCTCCATGGGGCCTATATTTCTGGTATAACTCGTGTCATTTTTCATCCAAAAGGGTATGAATTGTGCATACATATTACTAACATAGGGCACTCAAGGCACCACTTTGGATAGGTCATTGGGGCCAGCATTAGCAACATGCAGCTGAGATTTGCAGAGTAGGACATCACTCTTTTTAACTTTGACTTAACCCCATGGCTACCATTATGACCAGAGGGAGATATACAACCTGTCCTTCCAGAGGTCTCACTGTATCATTCTCAACCAACAAGCTGTTCAGCAATACAGGAACCAACCAGGGAGTTGTTGTCAGTCTGATGACCTTTTGCATGATGACTGGTCACAATTGCACAAACCAATCAACTCCTTGCTTTCAGCCAAATCTCACTCTGTATTCTCAACCTCATGCCATGCTGTCTACAAAAATCTTCCCACACTGCTTCAACAAAGCAGCAGTGTAAACACCACACAAAGTTTCAGTAACATGTTATGAAAGTGTAGCAGTTCCATCAGTAGTCCTTGATTTTAAAACTGTCCTTTTTCCATTTCAGCCCACAATTAAAAACACAGAAAATAAAATGACAGCGTTTATAATCCAATTATCTATTGGACAAAATGTTTCCTAAGATTGCAATTCCTCTTTCAACTCTCCCCACTAGCCTTTAAAATCCAAACCCATCCCTGCACTAGCAGAGAACCAATAGCAGAGAAACCATACTTGCACCAATGTTTGAGTTTCAGACAGGCACTAACCAAATGGTGAACTGCCCAAAAAGCTTATGATCAATGCTGAACATACAATTGAAACTGTAGCAGTAAAAAAATTTAAAGTTTGGATTTTGGTGGCAGGCAACAAGGGTTAGTATTGTTATCTGTCTCTGGGGAACAATTAAGATAAAATTTCACTAGATCTTATCAAATCAAGAAGAAAGTCAAAATTGTGAATTATGTAATGAGTACTCCAAACAAGGGGAAAAACCAGTTAACATGTTGTGTCAGTATGCAAGAGCAGCCCTATAGTTTTTGGAACTTTGGCAACTACTACTATCAGCAAACATAGTCAGAACACAACCAGTCTTTACAGTAGTGAAAGAAGTGGGGAAAGAGATAAAACTATCAGAATGATTAGAAGTTGGGTTCCTAGAATCCCTACACGGCAGAAATTAGCCATTTTGCCCATTAGGTCTATATCAACACTCTGAAGAGGAACCCATCCTATCCCTATAACCTCAGTTACCATCATTAACCCACCTCGTCTGCACATTCCTGGACACTTATGGTTCAATTTAGCATGACCAATCCACCTAACCTGCAATCTTTGGACTGTGAAAGGAAACTGGACCTCCTGGAGTAAACCCACGTAGACACAGGGAGAATGTGAACAGACCAGAATCAAATCAAGGTTGAAAGGAGAACTGTGATTTTTCTTCATATAGACACCCTCTTTAAAAGAAAATACACATTTTGGAATTAAAGTAACAAGCATCTGTAAATCCTTTGGGATCGTGATCCATTATCATATCACTTGTTTTGCAAGATGAATCAAAGAAAATCCATTCTCATTTCATTCCAAAGGGAAAAATGTTTTAATAGATACACACAGATTCACTCCTCCAACCTTAGTTAATCAGCCTTTCGGTTCTAACTTCCAGATGTCTCATTTCTGGACAGAGTGGCTGCAAACACATACAATTTCCTGGCAATCTGGGTGGTGTTTCAAAGATATTTTTGAGGAAACAGACTTCACTGGAATAACCTGACATTATAATATTAAACTATTCAACAAAAGTCAATGGGTTGGAGTCAATACAGACTTTTGTTTCTCAATCCCCATTTCTATCAATAATGTGCATTGAGTTTCCTTCTTTACTGTTTCTGATTATCTTTTTGGGAAGTATCCAATTGATCTCCTTCCTTCAGATTCATCTTCCTGAAGGAGGATAGTCTCATACTTCAATTTCACACATCACTGGCCATTTTAAATGCTTGGTTAAAATTGAGCTGCCAACAGATACTGACTTATTAAAATTGCCTTCAGATTTCCAAAAGTAGTTTGATATTTCTCAGTCCATGCTGTCTTGCTTGTTTCTGCAATGGCTCTTTCTTCAGCATGACTACTGTGCTGGGGTTTGGGCTGAACAATCAGTTCAACCCAAACATTCCCCAGAGCCTCGCAATTTCTCATTTTGGTGTAGGAGTCAGGAAATGTGCTCCTGCTTCTACATTTGTAGCCATGGGCAGTACCTGTCCTAACCTCAGTGATGGTAAACTATTGGAAAAAATTCTGAGGGACAGAATTAATCTCCACTTCGAAACGCAATAATTACTCCAGGATAGCCAGCATGGCTTTGTCAGTGACATCATGTCTAACAAATTTGACTGAATTTTCTGAGGACCTGCCCAAATGTGTAGGTGACGTTTGTACATGTAGACTGCATGGACCCCAGCAAGGATTTTGACAAGCTCTCATGGAGCAGACTAGTTAAGAAGCTGAGAGGCCTTGGGATCCAGAACAATTTGACAGATTGGATCCAAGACTGGCTGGGCAGACAGTGATGGTCAAAAGGTGCTTTTTATGACTGGAAGCCTGGTTTCCATTGGCAGATGGCAGGGTTTGATGCTGGGTCCCTTATTGTCACTTCACAAGCTCATAGCAGTCCCTCTCAGAACTCTGCTGCACTGTCTAACATGTAAAACTTCCTCCTGGTCTGAAAACATCTCCTTGAACTATGTCAGAGGCTCTTGCACTTAGTGCTCATTAACTATTTCCAATGAAGTAAAACCAGTGGACTCAGGTGATTCCCTGATGCTGAATAGAAGATGATTTAGTCCCTTAACCCATGCATGGGCAAGGGCAAGTTCATGGCTGTCTGCCCTTGCTACCACTCACTGGGCAACGTGATGGAAATCAAGTCCCACTGTTCCTCAGAAGTTAAAGATTCTATGAAGTAAAGAAAGTTCCCCAACTTATCTGACTTTCAGTACCAGACTGAGAGAAAGCTTGGACCAGATTTCTCGACTGAACAAGAATCACTATTTATTACAAGTAATTAGACCGTAGCGACAGGTAAATAGATCTAAAATATGTGCTTATAATACTAGTATTAAACTCCGATTGCCTTATAAATTCCCCTTCTCTCACACAAGATAATAATGATGTGGACAGCGGAAAAAGCAGGGAAGACAGTTCAGTATTCTTTGTTCCGAGGTACAGATGAACACCTCTCTCCCCTTTGCTGTAACCTGTACCTAGCTCCATGTTGTTCAGTTTGCTGACACTCAATTGTACAATTCATAGCAGGTGGGAAGATTTCTGTCATTGATAACTGGTCACTAGTCCATAACCAATCAACTTCTTGATGCCAGCAAGAGCTGCATCTGCATAGCCCCTCAGCACCATACCGTCAGAACTCAAACTTATATTCGTTCTTTTTTAAATTCATGCGATGATGGTGTCACTGATCAGGACAGCGTTTACTACCCATTCCTAATTGCCCAGAGGGTACTTAAGTGTCAACCATATGGCTGTGGGTCTAGACCAGGTAAGGACAGTAGTTCCCTTCCCTAAAGCACATTAGTAAACCAGGTGGCTTTTTTTCCTTACAATTGACAAGGGTTTCATGGTCATCATTAAACTCCTATTTCCAAATCTTTATTGAATTCAAATTTCACCATCTGCCATGCCAGGATTCAAATGCTGGTGTCCAGAACATTACAGGGTCTCTGGATTAATAGTCTAACAATAACACCACAGTCCATTATTGTCTCTTTGTTCAAAGTTTTTATTCAAAGAATTGTTTGAAGACTTCAACTGGTGAGACTCATGACAGCCACACTTGCGGAGATATTCTGGATATGAGAGTTAAGCCTGATCCAACTGGATATCCAACCTGGTGAAGAATTGGATTATTACCCTTATCACTGTATTGGCAAGGTTTAGTTCTAAGACAAAAATCCTCTGGGAAATAGGTAGTCACATCAATAATGGTATAGATACAGTGGTGTCCCCCTTTTGATTCAGAGATCTCACACAGGCAACCAACATCTTGTTGAATGATTGCCCAAAGGTCAGCACTGGAATCACTAGGTTCTGGTTTCATTGCACGTATTGAATGTTCTTCAAAACTTTATTGCATCATTGCAAAGCTGTGGCCAGTAAAATGTCTGACTGTTGCTGGTTTGGGTTGTATAAATATTGACTTGTCCAGACATAGGAATCTTGAGGTAGTGCAGCATTTTTTTTATAGTACCGCAATAACAGCAGCATTACCTGGTGGGCCATTGTCCACTCCTTGTTTACAAACCTGTAAAGGGTTCCCATTTCCTCATCAGTACTTCCTTTTTAATGCAGAAGCACTCAGGAACTGCTTCTGCCTCAGTTTCAGTGGGAGTGGTCTGAGTTGGTGTTTTTAACAGTGGGTCAGATTGTTGGGTCAGATCGAGGACTATCTCTGAGAACTTCTAGACTCCTGAAAAAATTTTCAGATAACCTCACCAGAGGGTCTTCGGTTTGCAGTGCCAAATCAGCCTCCAAAGATTGAGCTTCTCTGGTCACACACTATTAGCACAAGTACTTTGTCTTGTTACTGTTCAGTTTCCCTGACATCAATGAGCTTCTGAGAGACCATTGGCAATGCTATTACCTTTCATCCCACCAGATTGTTACCAAGGAGCAGGTTCGATCTCACCCACCGATGGAGTGAAGACAATTCCCATGGCCCTGTCCTTCCACAAGGATGCACTCCAGTTGCACCCAGTAGAACGGACAGGCACACACCATCTAACAATCTCTTCTTCCAGCTGCTTGGTGCTTACTGCAATCTCTGGTGCGATGGTTATGGTTCTTGCCAGCTGCAGAATTTGGCTATTCCTGGTATTCCTCAGAATCACTCCAAGCTTTCTTGCCTCATCCTGGGCAATTCTGACCACCCTCCCTTTGTTTACAAATCTCAATAACTCTGAGGTACTTGTTTCATATCAAATAGTCATTGAGTCATAGAGTAGTACAGCATGGAAACAGGGTTTTTAGCCCAGACTGATCAATGCTGACCATAGTGCCCTACCATTCAGCTAGTTCCAATTGCCCACATTTGGTCCATATGCCTTCACACCCTTCCCATCCATGTACCTATCTAAATGTTTTTAATGTTGCTATTGTACCTGCCTCAACCACTTTCGCTGGCAGCCCATTCCACACCAACATCACTTTGTGTGAAGAAGTTGCCTGTCAGGTCCTTCTTAAATCTTTCCCTTCTTACCTTAAATGTACATCCTCTAGTTTTAAATTCCTCATTCCTGGGAAAAAGACTATATGCATTCAACCTATCTATGCCCCTCATGATTTTATACACCTCAATAAGGTCAGCCCTCATACTCCTATGTTCCAAGGAATAAAGTCCTATTCAGGCCAACCTCTTCCTGTAATTTAGGCCTACTAGTCCTGGCAGCATCCTCATATCTACTTTACACTCTTTCCTGTTTACCTGTGTCTCTCCTATAACAGGGTGACCAAAACTGTACACAATACTACAAATGCAGTCTCACGTTTGACTTATACAACCGTAACATAATGTCCCAGCTCCTATACTCATTGACTCAACCGATGAGGGCCTGGATGCGAAATGCCTTCTTTACCATCCTGCCTACCAAAGACGCTGCTTTCAATAAACTACGTGCTTGTATTTCTAGCTCCCTCTGTTCCACAACACTCCTCAGGACTTTACCACTTACTGTAGAAGTTTGACTTGGTTTGACTTTCCAAAGTGCAACACCTCACACTTACATGTATTGAATTGCATTTGCCAGTCCTCAGCCTAGTTCCCCATGTGTGGTCAAGATCCTTCTGTAATTTTTGATAACTTTCCTCATAATTAATGATACTTCTTAATTTTGTATTATCTGCAAACTTACTAATCATGCCTTGTACATGCACAATGTCATTCCACTCTAAGAATTTAGTGATTCACAGAAACAGTTAGAGCCATAGCCTAATCTGCCATGTTCCCAGTCTGACTCCCAAATGTAAGCACCCAATAATTCACTTTGGTTTTTCCAGTAGTTAGCAGCAATCAGCCCAGATATGCCTTACCTGTCAGCAGTGAAAACACATTGGCTTTTTGGCCCTGCTTTTCCTATCACTCCCTTTTCTTTTCCAATTGATTGTGAGTGACTAGGAAAGAATTTCTTCTGGAATAAGATTTTGTGGATCAGCTCACAACCATCAGCCGGTGTGGTTACCTGCCTTGACCCAGTCACTATCTGTTCCTCAAGGAATATTCTTATTAGGTATGTTATAGAACTTTTGAGCTCTTCAGTGAGAACTAATTCATGGAATTTCAAAAATCTTCAATCTTAGGTGCCCATACCTCCTGGTCAAAAGCAAAGTACTTACCCTTTAAATTCCAGGTATATTTGGACAGGCAGTTTCCTTTGGGAATGGAATTTCTGAGGGTATGTTTCCAGCATTAACAAGTCTGCACTTAACATAGTCTTTTTGTACTGCCATATAATCAGTGGCATGCTCCTCAGGCAAAAGGGAACACATTTCATGCTGTGTCCCCAAGAGCTTACCCTGCAGAAAAAGGCCAATGTTGAATTGGTCACTTTAGCATCTCTGCTACTCACTCAAAAGAAATAAAGAAAGTTTCTGCCTCTGCTTCCTCAAATTAAAGAGTTAAATAGACAGCGATTTTTGAGAAGATTTGGAGCTCAGGTTGATGATAAGTATGTAAGTTAGCTCACTAAGGTTGAAGGTTTCTTTTCAGATGCTTCATCACCATACTAAGTAACATCAGTGAGAGTCTCCAGTGAAGCACTGGTGGTATGTCCTGCCTCTCTGTTTATAGGCCTTGGTTTCTTAAGATGGGTGATGTCATTTCCGGTTCTTTTTTTCAAGGGAAGGCGGATAGGGTCTAAATCAATGTGTTTATTGATAGAGTTCTGGTTAGAATGTCATGCCTCTTAAAAAAAAAATGGAAACGACATCACCCACCTAAAGAAACCAAGACCTATAAATAGAGAGGTGGGAAATTGTTCCAGCGCTTCACCGGAGACGTTCACTGATGTTACCTAATATGGTGATGAAACAGCTGAAAACAAACCTTCAAACTCAGTGAGCTAACTTACGAACTAATTAAATAGGCAAATGTAGTTGCCTCCACCCTCAAGTCTAAACTAGTTGTATCTTTCCAGAACACAGTAGGGGATTCCTGCTGCTCAGCTCAAGTTGTCATAGTTGGATTCCTGTTTCTACTGTGCTTCCTGAAATGTTCACCTCTTTGCTTTCTTTCTCCTCCCTTTACCATTTCTCTACTTTCTATACAGGAGACACAATTTGGCAGGAGTAAATTGTGGTAGTCCTTTTTGAAGTAGTTTGTAGAGGAAATTACAATGGCATCATACAACATGGCAAAGAGCAGACTCCAAGATACTCTGGGAGAAAGTGAGGTCTGCAGGTGCTGGAGATCACAGTTGAGAGTGTGTTGCTGGAAAAGCACAGCAGGTCAGACAGCATCTGAGGAGCAGGAGAATCGATGTTTCGGGCCAGAGCCCTTTATCACGAATGAGGCTGGGAGTCTCGAGGGTGGAGAGATAAATGGCAGGGGCATGGGGCTGGGGAGAAGGTAGCTGAGAGAGCAATAGGTGGATGGAGATGAGTGTAAAGGTGATAAGTCAGAGATTATGTGGGGCAGCGCTTAATTCTTTGTGTAGGAGGTACAAAGGAAGGGACAGCTTCCCTCAACTAAAGTAGGCCCCGCCAGTCAAACTGGGGGAAAGCAGTGTGAGAGCAATTATCGGAACAGGCCAATGCTATCAGGTTAACCTCGAAGACTGAATGCAGTGGCAAAATGTTTTCGATGATTTCACATGAGCAACGCAAAACATGGGAGAATTGTAAACCAGAAGGAGGAAAGTGTTAGAATTTCAAAACAATGTGGATATATCATTGGAATGGGTGAATAGGTGGCTGATGAAGTTCAATCCAGAGAAGTGGGAGGTGATATACTTTGGGAGAAAGCCCAGGGAGGGACATTTAATGAAAAAGATAAAATAAAGGCTTTACAAAATACAGCATGTAATTCTAAAGCATGCAGACCCAGATGTCTATGTACCTAAGTCATTAAAAGGTGGCAGGGCAAGTAATAGGAGCTATTAGTAAAGCATACAGTATTCTAAGCTTTGCGAGAAGAGGCACAGACTACAAGAGCAGGGAGGTTATGATGAACTTATATAAGATGCTGGTTAGAACTCAATTGAGTTCAGTTCTGGACACCACACTTTAGGAAGGATGTGAATGTATTGCATAGAATGCTGAAGAGGTTTAAGAATGTTTTCAGGCATGAAGTACATCAGTTCTGAGGAAAGATAAAAGAAGTAGGGGCTCTTTCCTTGGAGGGGAGAAGACTATGAGGAGATTTAATCACATTTTCCAATATAATAGGAGGCCTGAACAGAGCAGATATGGAGAAACTCTTCCCGTTTATGAAAGGATTAGGCCCCATTTGGAGTACTGTGTGCAGTTCTGGTCGCCTCACTTTAGAAAAGATGTGGAAGCTTTGGAGAGGGTGCAGAGAAGATTTACCAGGATGTTGCCTGGAATGGAGAATAGGTCGTACGAGGATAGGTTGAGCGTGCTAGGCCTTTTCTCATTGGAATGGAGAAGGATGAGGGGTGACTTGATAGAGGTGTATAAGATGATCAGGGGAATAGATAGAGTAGACAATCAGAAACTTTTTTCCCAGGTACAACAGAGTGTTACAAGGGGACATAAATTTAAGGTGAAGGGTGGAAGGTATAGGGGAGATGTCAGGGGTAGGTTCTTTACCCAGAGAGTGGTGGGGGCATGGAATGCGCTGCCTGTGGGAGTGGCAGAGTCAGAATCATTGGCGAACTTTAAGTGGCAATTGGATAGGTACATGGATGGGTGCTTAAGCTAGGACAAATGTTCGGCACAACATCGTGGGCCGAAGGGCCTGTTCTGTGCTGTATTGTTCTATGTTCTATGATTGAAAACTAGAGGGCTCACTTTTAAAGTGATTTTCAAAGGAAGCAAACACAATGTGAGTAAGAACATTTTCACACAGTGAATGGTCCTGGTATGGAATGGACTGCCTGGAAATTTGGTGAAGACAGGTTCAATTGAGGCATTCAGAAAACCACTGGATAATTATTTAAACAGAAACAATGAAGAGGGTTGTGGAGAAAGGTAGGAGATTAACATGATTTTAAAATGTTCAAAGTGCCAGTAGATACATGATAGGCTGAAAGGCCTCCTTCCACACTCACATTCTGTGGTTCTGTTAGTGAAGATTGATTCCAGTGTGCACTGGAATCAGTATGCACTTAGAGTGTCCCATCAATCCATCCTGCAAATATTATACTCTGAGGTCACTCATCATCTGAATGGTGGTAGCTGCAGACAATATGAGCCTGGTGCCATTTCTAAGGCGAAACGGGAATAAATTAAGTAAGCCCCAAGAGCTTACTGTGCAGAAATAAATGTCAATTTTGAATTTGGCCAGCAATCCCCTTGAGACTCAATCAGCCAGTCAACTGTTGGCCCCCATAATTAGACACCACAGCTGAAAGTTTAGACATCTAAGACTAGAACACAGAGGTTTCCTGTAATGACATCTACTACTGAATAACAATAGTCTTCCATCATTTAGAATGGGGTAGCAAAAAAAGCAAAGGCACATGGGAGACAGGCACTAAGGAAATGCACAAGGGTGATAAGTTGACATTGTGTGGATTATTTGAAGGTTTGATCGATCAGCTTGGTTTCGAATATTTGTTTTATACTGCCTTTCTTTTCCGCATGGTGGTCAAATTAATAGTGCAACCACAGAGAGATGGCAATGTATGGGACAATATAAAATGGGCAATTGTGGTGGTATTTACTGGGAGAGCAATTAGGTGGTTCAGTCTCGGATTGCTCACTCAAAGGGTTTATTGATTGCCTCCTCACTTCTCTCCCATTTTCATCCTTTTTCTCCGCCTCCTCTCCTACCACCTCACCCTTTCCCTCCTTAATCAGCCCTTCTTTCAGTGTTTACTGGCAGTGAATGATGTAACCTGATGATATTAAGTTTGTGTAAGATACAGCAGACCATAATAAATTCTGATCCAGGCTCTGGAGAGTACAGAGGTGATCCCCAGGGTGATACAGGTATTCGGAGCTCTTGTCACCCAGTGTTCACATTCTGGTCTGCTTGGTTTCTGATTGCACTGCAGAATACAATATTTAGCATTGACCTCCAGGATTCTCTGAGCATTGTTGCACGAGAAGATTATGGAGTAAAATGTCAAAATAATTCGACACAATAATTTTTCCCATTTAATTCCAAAACAGAGAACTGCTACAGCTATATGGTCTCCCATATAGAGGGATGCACAGATTGGCTTAAACTTATTGTAACCTCCTGCAAATGTGCAGCCCTGGTTATGCATGCATCCTCTCAGAAGAATGCTTAAATGTTACCTGAATGCAGCTAAATAACCAGGAAGTACAAAGTTGACATGCTGCCTGCACAGGAAGCAATAATACATGTTAATTATGCATTGTAATCTCCACACCCATTTTCTCCCTTCGAATCTACAAAAGCAAAATCTGCTGAGAAACAAACAGAAACAAACCTTCATGTTCTACTGACTTATATCATAAAGTAAAGGATATGCCAATAATCTTCTCTCTCTAACAGCACTGGGGGTGTACCTACACCACATGGTCTGCAGCAGTTCCAGAAAGCAGCGTACTACAATCAACTCAAGGGCAATTATGGATGGGTCATCCACAATGGCCAATGAAAACACACCCCATAAATGAACAAAGTAATAAAATTCCTTCTTTGATGACACCTAAAAGAATGCTTGATTATCTCCATAATTAACAATCTAATACTTCAGTCACTATTTCAGAATCTTGCATTTATTATACGCCCATTACGGTTCCTTGTTGCTTTAAAGTATTTCGTACAGACAGATTAGTAAAATGTGTGCCATTTGCTCAGAAAGTAACATAATGCTTCAGTACAGTGCTAAGGTTTCCATTTGAGAAGTTCAGTTCCCAATCCAAACAAGTAGAAACTAATTAAGAACTTATTTTAGTTTCTAAACTTCTGTTAATAATTACATGTAAAATACTGGCAGAATTATTACAGCAAAGCTAATCCCCACTCCAAGAAGCAAATCGGATGCATGAAGACCATGGAAAATGTCAGCTCGATATTCAATTTCCACTAGTAGAACTATGGACTATCTAGATTGCGGTGCACTGAAATGTTAGCCCATAATTACACAATGCAATGTTTTTTCAGACAGTTAGCAACATTGAATGGACATCACAAATAACAAAGAAAGTTAACAACAAATGAAGTGTACAGCAAGACAATTGGAAGATTCAAGCAAAGGACAAACCCCAGACCTCAAGTTACGCAAGAATTTTATTTTGAAATAAGGATGGCACTATAATGTTACAAGGTCCTTGAAGTTCTGGTAACTGAAAGACAAAAGTTTACAATAAACGCACCACTCACTGCTGTTTTTAAATGGTTTCATGAGGAATATGTGCCAAGATTGGTGAATGGCGAATACAGGAGCAAAAATTGGCATTTGATCGAGTTATAATTGACTGCAGGTTGCCCCTCCCAGTTGCCAGGTAGCACTGATCAACAACAGATGGCAGACAATTGAACTGTTGACTAGTATACACAAGCATAACTATCAACAGTAAGACTTAAAAGACTTGCATTGAGAGCATTTTTCATGACCACAGAACATCCCATGAATAAGCCCTGTTTTGGGTAATTATTTCTTTGATGTGTTTGATGAATTAAATGATGAACTATTTACTTATAACAATTGGCATTGAGTAATGTAGTCAATTGTCCATAAAGTATCACAAGAAGCACTACATAAACTTTACACATGGCCCTTTCTACGGTTTTGGTAGGATCAGGAGGAGCTGGCCTCCATGGTAGAGCTGCCAGATTTATCACTTGTCAAAGCTTATCTCAGGAGACCTCTTCTCTCCTGCTGGATGGAATGAATCGCATGAAAATCCACCCACTGTATACAATGCCACAGTAAGCTGACAAGAGATTAAATAACAGACAATATCTCAGACCTGAGTATTAGTGCAAGAAGAGACATGTTGAGAAAGGTTTTTGTCTTGCACTCATCAGGGCAGACACAAAAATACCAGCTGTGTTTCACACTTGCTGAAAACTGTATTTAACAATGTGCAGTGCCCTGACCTCGACAAGCAGAAAAAGACATCCAGGCATGTGCCATTCTTAATTAAATAATAGTATAATGTATAATAGTTCCTGATGCATTCCCCATAGCAAGGTGTCAATCAATCTGAACCAACTCACCAACAAATCAGCACCTTTTGTCCTGATGAGTGCAAGATAAAGAGCTTTGACAGCTTGGAAAAAGGCAGGAAAGTGGAGTTGAGAGTTAACAGATCAACATAGCTTCATTAAACAGCAGATTATGCTGATACATCTTAAAGTGTTATGCTTCAAGCAAAATCATGCATTGCTGAAGGTTATGACTGCACAGGTAATACTTCAAATGAATTTTGCTTTATTGAGATTTTAACTTGTCTTTTCGTAAAAGAAATGTTAAGACAAATACTCATAATACTCAATAGCATTTTCTTTAATTAGGTCTTATCCCATTGTTTCTGTAACAGTCTTTGTAGCAAGAACCTTGCAGAAATATGCCCCTGTGCTTGAATTTACATATGTGCTGCCTCACATAAGTTAAAAGGAGTTTTTCATTTTATTGATTTTTGGGTCTTGCTAGCATCGATTAGAAATTCAGTATTGTGCTTGAAATGGTGATGGTGAGCTGCCTTCTTGAACTGCTCTGGTCCATGTGGTGTAGGTACATCCACAATGCTGAGGGAGGGAGTTCTAGAATTTTGACCCAAAGACAGTGGAGGAATAGTGATATGTTTCCAAATCAGAATAGTGTGTGGCCTGGAAGGTTACACAAAGTGCTAGTGTTTCCTTGTCTCTGCTGCAAGTGTCCTCTAGATGGTAGAAAGAAAAAGTTTGGAAGGTGCTTTCAGAGGAAAGTTGGTGAGTTGTTACACTGCATCTTGTAGCTTGAAAATGACTTCTGAAGAAAGGTCATGTCAGACTTAAAACATTTACTCTGTTTTCTATCCACAGATGCTGTCAGGGCTGCTTTGTTTCTCCTGCATATTTCTTTTTATTTCAAATTTCCAGCCTCCACAATATCTGTTTTCATGTGGCTAGCTGCCTTTATTAGTCAAGGCATTGAATACAACATAAGGGGGGGGGGTTATAGTGGAACTGTATAGGACATTGGTTAGGCCACAGCTGAAGAATGTGTGCAGTTCTGGTCCCCACACTATGTTGTTGCCATAATCTTACCAGACCATGGGGGCTGTTGTCTTCATTAGAGAGAAACGACTGGTGGTGATTTAACCTGAGGGCCACCAGAGGTTGAGAAGGAGAATCCTTCATGGTAACTTCAAACCAGTGATGGGAATTGAACCCACACTGTTGGCATCACACTGCTCTGTAAACCAACAATCCCACCAACTGAGCTAAACCAATGCCTTCCCCTACCTCTACCACCCCGTCACACCACCTCCCATACACCCCCCACCCCACACACGCATACCCACAAACATGGAAGGATATGATTACACTAAAGACTCATCAGTATGTTGCCAGGTGTAGAGCTTTTTGGCTCTGAAAGAAAAGCTACATAGGCTCGGGGTGATTTCCTTGGAGCACAGAAGGGTAGATAGAAACAACCTTGCTGGAGAGATCAATTACCAGGAGGATTACAGGGAATTTAAGGAAAAATCTTTTCATCTAAATGGTGGTGGGTATTTGGAATTCATTGCCTGAAAGGATGGTAGATACAGGAAACATTACAACACTTAAGTACCGTATATACTCGAATAATAGTCAATTTTCTTGACTACTTTTTAAGGTTAGATTTATGGGGTCGACTACTACATGGATACTATTTGAGGGACTGAAATTCATGCCTGTCAAAATTCATACCATATCATTAGCAGTGTGTGGGGTGTGTGTGTGAGAGCGCGTGAGAGAGCGAGTAATGGACTCACCTATAGTGTGACATGAACTCAAGATCCCGGCCACTATGTGTTGTTGCCTGTGCCGAAGTCCTCTCTCTCATGCACAAGCTCTCTCTCATATGCTCACATATACACCCCCCCATCCCACTCACACCCACCCAGACACACACCCTCTCACAGTCTTATGCCCCATTACACACACACACACACACACACTCTCTCTCTCTCAGAGACAGTCACACCCCCAAACTCACTTGGTCTCCCCTGCACGCACACGCATATAAGTTGGTGGGGTGAATTTGTACTTGCAGAATTACATTTTATTTTGTTCAAAAACTGCATAAATCCATGTAAGGTTCTGGAAATCCCACTTTAGAAATAGGTTCAGTCTGACCTAACATTGGGACACAGACAGCCTTTAACTTCACACCTTCACTGCATTATCTAAGCTGGGATGACACCTATTGTTAAAGCTATCTTGAGAATGTAACTTTTAAAACGTTCTGGGATTTACATATGAAGGAACCAAAACTAACATGATCATTCTAAAAGATGAAAGGCTTGAGCTAAGTATGTTTAATATTACATTTCATGACACTGCTATCCTGTTGCTATAAATTCTGTGCCTTATGATTCTGCTCCACAACCAACTGATGAAGAAACAGTTTTGAAAGCTAGGGCTTCCAAATAAACCTGTTAGACCATAACCTGGTGTTGTGTGATTTTTAACTTTGTCCACCCCAATCCAACACTGGCATCTCCACATTCAGTAATGGTCTTATTTTCATGCATTATGAGAGATCTGTTACACAAGTTTCATCTATACACCAGAATTTCAATGCATACCTGAGTCAGATTGGATGGATAGCTCTTTATGAATTATATTGTCAGATGTACACAGCAGTCACAAGGTCTTTAAAGAACACTTTACAGAGAAACTTCTGGTGTTTTATTGGGAATAAATTACTGTGTAAGAGTTGGAAAGCATTCTAATTATGTCTGTTACAAGCAACATGTTATTAAGTTTAAAAGGAAAATATAACTACATTGTAGAAATATCAAGTCAAAACAGCATTTGTGGAAATATGGAGCATATCCACCTATAACTGAAGAGAAGATGGTTGAAGAATGTTCATCACAGCCAAGACTACAAAGATTAGTTCAAAAAAATTGAGCTGTTTCTCCCAGACCCTCATTTTTTTTTAAACAGCTTAGTAGATACACATTTTCTCTTAAGACTCTGGTACAGCTTCTGCTTCCTTTCAGTTCTCTCTACTTAATCACGAGACACTAAAATCATCATTAGACATCATTATTATACATGTGGCTGACTACTCTCATCAACTGATTTTCTTGTCTTAAAATATTCATATTATTTTCTGAATAAATATTCATTACTAATTGAATACTGTAAATAACCAAAACTTATGTTAAAGTACTTCACATTCTAATAACATGAATACCTCTGAAAATTCTCTTTTGATTTTTTTCCATTGTGCAGCTTGTGCTTATCTTGAATATGTGGTTCTTTGATGTAATTTACAAATAATGGAACAAAGTTGGAGAGTCACTTCTAACCTCGCTCCTTCCAGAATTGTGGAATTGCTTCCGGGTGAACATGTAAGGTGGTCTTGGCTCCTTTGATGAAAGATCGCTGGACCTTCCTGAAAATCTTCCAGGTATTTAATTAGGACTTCAGTCAGGCAGCCATTTTCTCACCAAAAACATGGTGAGCCAGTCTAGGTGAATCCTTCTCAATAAATTTCACCCCATCAAGTTTGGGTCTAAGCCTTACAATCAGTGGTAACTGAACCAGCTGCTTCTCATAAGAGACCGGAACTGAAGTTGTACCCTTAATCTGAAAAGATTTCCTGGTATAAGTTTTCAGTCTAATCAAGGTCATGCACAAACTTTAGCGTTGGAGTCCAGAGCAAATTTTGTTAAAGACTGGTTTTCAGGATCACGGGATTGGCTGCTCTGACATCGACCTCTGTTAGAATGGGGTGACCATCTAACTAGACACTCATTTTGATTGATTCTGATTTGGATGTTGCTAAATAACTTGGTTCCAAACCCAGATGTAGTAGACTTTCCAGGATATGCACTCTCCTGGAATACTGGCCTATGAGTTGTCTTACTCAACTTAGATCAAATGGGACTCTATTACAGTTTCAAGTCCATGTCGCAGAGCAAATACAATGGCTTTCCAGCCCAAATTCTGAAGAAAGTTTACATTGCTTGGCCAAAGCTTGGCTTTGTTTTGGGGTTTTGCTGTGGGCTGACCAGGAGTCCCTCTGATCGAGATAAATCCCGAGTGAGGCTATACAATTGCCTTCATTCATCTGGTGTTCCCCAAGCTCACTCAAGCTGGTGAGGATGTTCACTTCCATTGCAATACCCTTCAACTCAAATGCTCCACTTGCCACATTTTCCAATGATGTAGCCAGTTGTAATCCCTGTTTGCAGTCCAGTTGGGCTTAAGCTAGTCAGTGTTTTTGCATGGTTTCATCATTAATCCAACAGAATAAACAGTCTCTCTGCATCTCATTAAGGATTAAGCCAAAATCACATGTCTCTACCAGTTGTCTTAACTTAGATTCCCCGATTCGCGAATTGTCGAGTAAAACCGATAACATCTCAGAATTAGGAGAGGCTTGGGGTCGCCATTTTTCTTAACTAAATCCATTAACTCTTGAAAGGCTTTCGTACCTGGTGCCTCAGGAAAAGTTAGGCTCCTGGTAATCAAAAAACCTGAGGGTCCACAAGCTGTCAGGAGAATGATTGGTTGCTTTTCATTTGTCCCCAGTGACACTTGCCGAGAAAAAATAAGACATTGTTTCACAAACTGGGCCCAGTCTTTGATGACAGGATTGAATAAGTCATGCTTCTCAAATAACAGTGTGATGCCAGAAATGTTTACCCCCAACTCGACTGTTGTGAGTGAATCTCTTCAGGAATGTGTTTTTGTCTCATTGCCATTGAAATAATTCCACAGAGGCCTTTGTCCCATCACCAAGTCGCTCTTTATTTATACGTGGAGAGTCCTTGACATTGGGTCCAGTTCCACCAGAGCCAGCTCTCTGTGTGTACAGGACGTCTGACACTGCAGTTGTTTTTGTGAGACACTGCTGTTTTTATCTGTCAGCCAGGGCTTCCTGATTGGACCAGATTAACAGCCCCAATCAGGGAACTCACATTCTATGATGTCCACTTGGCTGAACTCATTACAATGCCATTTGTTATGTAAGGCCTTTCATTTGCAAGTGCAAATTGCAAGTGCACAGATGTTCAGACTAGAAGGGCTCTGTGTGCATTTGAGAATATACAGGCAGCCAATACTTTTGAAATCCAGTGTTTTGAATAAACTTGATGCTATGATCAAAAACACCAATAAAATGTTGAAGGTACATAGGCTGTAGTATTGCAATATGGTTCTAATAAGATTATCATCATATATAAGAGGAGATTTGGGATGAACTTCCACCATGGAGGCAGGTAACAGGAGTTGGCTTCATTTTAGATCAGAATCCCACCTCAGACTGAAGTTCAGATTTTAACATGGGGCAACTATTAATTGATGTGGAGTTAAGCTTTCTGTCCATTTGAAGCCAGAGGAGAGGTGGGTCAGCTCGGTGTTTGGTGCTTTTGGTCAAAACCCTCTACATCACCAGAAAGAAACTATTTGTTGCAGGAACCTTGAAGACCTGCTTCTTGGGGAAGGACTGACCCACCCTTCATTGATACTGACTAAGATCCAATGCTCAAGGTTGTGAGGGAACATAGCAAGAGGAGGACACCACTCATAAGACCATAAAACCTAGAAGCACAAGTCAGCCATTCAGTCCATCAAATCTGCTTTACTATTCAATGTGATCATAGCTGATCTGATCATTTTCAACTCCACTTTCCTGTCTTTGCTCTATAACCCTTGATTCTCTTTCACATTACAAATTTGGCTATCTCAGCCTTGACTATACTTAATGACCCAGCCTTAACCGCTCTCTGCAATAAAGTATTCCACAAATTCATAACCTTCTGAGAGAAGAAATTCCTCCTCAACACTGTCTCAAATGTATGACCCCTTATTCTGAGATTATGCCCTTTGGTCCTCTATTCTCCCACAATGGAAAACGACCTTTCTGCAATTACCCAGTTCAGTTCTCTAAGTATTATACATGTTTCAATAAAGTCGTCTCTCATTCTTCTAAATTCTAATTAATACAGGGCCAAACTATTTAATCTCTTCTCATAAGACAGAATCTCCACACACATGTCAACCTACTGAATATTCTCTGGATTACATTCAATCCCAATATATCTTTTGTTAAATAAGAATCCTAAAACTGTTCATAATATTCTAGCTGAGGTCTGACTGTTGTCTTGTGTAGTTTTAGCAAAACTTTTCTCCTCTGATTCTCCATTTTCTTTGAAATAAAATGTCAACATTCCATTTGCATTCCCATTACCTATTGAAATTGGATGCTAGCTCTTTGTGATTCATGGATGAGAAATCCCATAGCCCTGTGATCTATAATGTTTCTACAATTTATCCCCTTTTAAATAATATTTAGCTCCTCTATTCTTCCTGCCAAAGTGCATAACCTCACCTTTCCCCACATTGTCTTCCATTTGCCAACTTTTTGCTGACATAAACTGAGTATATCACTCTGCAGATCCTGTGACTCATCCTCATCACTTACCTTCTCAGCTATTTTTGAGTCAAATGCAAAATTGCCTATACTACATTAATTTTCCTCATCCAACACATTAAGTTACCTTGTAAATAGTTGTGGCCACATAGTAAGCCGTGTGGCACACCACTAGTTACCAGTTGCTAATCTGAAAATGGCTTCCTTATCCCAACTCTCTGTCTTCAAATAGTTAGCCAATCCTCTACTCATGCTAATATACTACTTCCAACTCTATGGGCTCTAATCGTATTAAATAGCCTATTGTGTGGTACGTTACCACATGCCTTCTGAAAATCTGAATATATTATATACACTGCTTTCCCTTTATCTATCCTGCTTATTACCTCCTCAAAGAGTTTCGTAAATTGGTCAGGCATTAATTCTCTTAATGAATTCAAAGTCACATGACACCAGGTTTTCGTCTAACAAGCTTATTTGAAATCACAAACTTTCAGGGCACTGCTCTTTCATCAGGTGAAGTCTTCACTTCACTTTACCTGATGAACGAGCAGCAATGAAAGCTAGTGGTGATTTCAAATAAACCTTTTGGGCTATAATTTGTCTTTGTCCATCTCAGTGCAACATTGGCACCTCCACAACATCACACTTTAATGAAGCCATGCTGAATCTGCTCGATCATATTATGCATTTCTAAATGGGTTGTTATTGCATCCTTTATTGTAGATTATTTTGCTTTCCCAATACAGATGTTAAGCTAACTGGCCTATACTGTCGTTACCTTTTTTTGCCTCCTTCCTTTCAAATAATGGTTGTTACAGTGGCAGCTTCCAATCCTCTGGGAACTTTCCACAATGTAAGGATTCTTGGAAGATTACTGTCAGTGCAGTCACTATCTCTGTAGCTACTTCCTTTAATATCTAGGATGCAGGAGAGTACTAGCCTTTAGTCCTATTAGTTTCTCTAGCACTTTTTCTCAAATGATATTTATTGTATTTATTTCTTCTCTTCTTTTTGCCCTTGAATATTTAATGATTTGGGGAAGTTATTAGTGGCATTGGTTATGAAGAATGATGGAAAGTATTTATTCAACTCCTCTTCTATTTCCTAGTTCCCAATTATTGTTTCCCCAGCCTCTTTCCTTAAGAGGCCAATGTTCAATTTGACCTCTCTCTGCCTTTTTAATATGTTTCAAGGAGTTCTTGCTATCCATTTTGATATTACTGGCAAGCTTACCCTCAAAATTTATTTTCTCTTTCCTAGTTGTCTTTTGTTGGTTTTTTTAAAGTTCTTCCCAATCTTTAGTTTACCACTAACCTCTTTTCTTTCAATCCGATGCTATTTTTAAACTTCCCAGGTTAACCATGGTTAGCTTATCCCCTACCTAGACTCCTTCTTCCTTCTGGGAATATGTCTTTGCTGTGAGCCATATGTTCATAATTTCCTTTCTTTGAATTTAAAGAACCAAGTTCCAAAATGAACACACCGGATTCAATGTGAAATTCTACCATATCCTGGTCATTATTTCTCAACGGCCCCCTTACAGCAAGGTTGTTCATTATCCCTGCCTTATTACACAACACTAAATCCAAAATAATCCAATCACTTACTGGCTGCTCAACATGCTGTTCCAAGAACCTGTCTCATACACATTCCAGGAGTTTATTCTTCACAGCATTCATGCTGATTTGATTACTCAGTCTATGATGTCACAAACTTGGCTGTGACTTCACTCCAAGAGCAAATGCCCTCCTTGGAATTCAACATGGAAAACAAATTATTGAGGGGCACTTTGAGGGACTCTGCACCCAACTGTCTGGTTCTCTTGGACTGTCCGACAGTGACTCATTCACTTTCTGTCTCCATGTTCTTCACATGTCATTTTTTTCTACCTCACTGAACACTCTGCAAACACAGCTCTTGGTCTTGAAGATGCACCACAGTGACTCTAGCCACTGCTTGATCTCCAATACCTGGAGGTCTAATTTCTGTAAGTGGTTGCACTTCCTGCAAATGTGATCATCTAGGGCACCAACAATGTTCATGACTTCCCACATAACATGCCACACAACCAAACTGCTCTGCCATGCCTTAACGTTATTCCTCTTTGCTGTGTTCTTTGCATTGTTCTAAACAATAGCACTTGTGTTCTCTTTGCTTTATTTCACTTTGTCTTAACTCAATAAACTTTTTAACTATTGATAAACACTCGAGTACTGATAAGTCCAACTAACACTTGTCACTCTTCACTAATTGTATTTAACCTTACTTTAAGCACTTCTTTTCCCATGCAGTGAATTCCCACATGAACTATTTACTCTCTCTTGGTTTATGTATCACTCAGGCATAATCTGACCATGCAGCCCTTACTGACTACAGTTCCCTCTTTCTGTAGGATGGCAGGAGAAGTCCATTCCCATCACATGATAGAAGCAGCTCTCTCCCTCTTCTTTCACCTCCTAACCATATGAGATGGGGCAAAAGTAGGCCATTCAGCCCTTCAAGACTGTTCATCCACTCAGTATGATTGAGCTCAATACCTTAATTCCACCATTCCCTCATATCCCTTGATCTCTTTAACCACAGGAACAACATCTACAACCTTCTTGAAAACACAATGTTTCAGCCTCAACTACTGAGGTAGTGAATTCCACAGCCTCACCACTATCTGGGTGAAGAAATTTTGATGAGGTTCTACTCTCATTTTTCTAAATTCCAGTGAGCAATCCTAACTGACTCAACCTTTCCTCATTCTTCATCCAGCCATCCCTAGAATCAAATTGGTAAACCTTTTGCTGTAATCTCTCTGTAGCTAGAACATTCTTCCTCATTTAAGGAGACCAAAATGGCACACAATATCCTCAACAATGCCCTGTATAATTGCAGCAAGACATCCTTGTTCCTATCCTCTCTCAATGAAGCCTCACACAAAGTTTGCCTTCCTTGCTGCCTGCTGCACTGCGCACTAACTGCACCAGACACCAAGCTCTCAGTGACCATTCTCCTCTCTCCATTTACAGCCTTTTCAATAATCACCTGCCTTCCTATGCTTGCTACCAAAGGCAATAACCTCACATTTATCCACTTTATACTTTGTCTACCATGCATTTCAGCCTGACCAAATCACACTGCAATATTACTGCATCTTGCTCACAGCTCACCCTTCCACCCAGTTTTCCATCATCTGCAAACTTTGAGATATTAGTTTAGTTCCATCATCTAAATCATTAGCATATATTGTGAATAGCTGGGGTCCTAGTGCCGATCCTGGCGGTACCCAGTTAGACATTGCCTGCCATTCAGGAAAAGATCCACTGATCCTTCCTCTTTGTTTCCTGCTTGTTAACAAATTTTCTATCCATCTCTATACATTATCCCCAATCCCATAGATTAATGTGTAAAATGAAAGTGTATGATGGACTTTGTCGACAACCTTCTGAAAGTCCAAATAAATCACATCCATTGATTCCCCGATCAACTCTACTAGTTACATCCTTGAAGAATTCCAGTAGATTTGTCAAGCACGATTTCCCTTTTGTAAATCCATTCTGACTCTGTCTGATTCTACAATTATTTCCGAAGTGCTCTGGTATAAAATCCTTGATAATGGATTCTAACATCTTCCCCGCTACTGATATCATACTCACTAGTCTATAATTGCATGCTTTCTGTCTCCCACCCTTTTTAAATAGTGGGGTTATGTTAGCATCCTTCCAATCTGCAGGAACTTTCTCACCTCTTGCTCTCCCCCAGTAAGACTATTTCCTTCCAGGGCCTCAACATCCTCAAGGTACAGACCTCTTTGAAAAAGCATGTTATAGAGGGATCAGCAGAACCTCACAATGACTGAGGTGCACCACTCAATCAGTCCAGGCACCAGAAACACAACCAAGAAAAATCTGATGGCCTACTTGGTGGTCGTACTGAACATATGACATTGGTAGTAATATCTCTGTGCACCTGTCTGCAACTTGCAAAAAGGGCTGAGCAGGCATGTCTTCAGAGAAGTCCCATTAAACTCTAGGGTATATCTACACACTGGCATTTGAAGTGAAGATCTGAGGCAGCCTGGACTATCAGAGCTTAAATGAGTCATGCAAATTACGAGGAAAATGAGAACACACCTAAAGAAAGCTCTTTTTGTGGTCATGGTTCAGTTAGATATTGAGGGACTCAAAGTCCTTCACCATGATAAATCTGAGTGGGCAGTCACTGGACAATTTGGTTGCTACGTGAGTGCTATCAGTGATACCATGCATCTACAAAAATCAGCAACAGTCAAAACCCAGGGCTTTCTGTCCCCACATTGGTTGGTGAATAAAAAAGTGTGCCGTGCTGGAAAAGCACGGCAGGTCAGGCAGCATCTGAGGAGCAGGAAAATCAATGTTTCAGGCAAAAGCCCTTCACCAGGAATTCAGAGGACCAACCTCGGATGCTGCCTGACCTGCTGTGCTTTTCCAGCACCACACTCTTGACTCTAATCTCCAGCAACTGCAGTCCTCACTTTCACCGAATAAATGTGTGGCCCAGCTCTAACAAAAAGTGTATCGTTGACCAATAAGATGCAGTGGTGGGCAGTCATTTTTGATCCCATCAGGGTTCACAGGACACAATAGAAGCGAAGTAGTTCAAGACCCATCGGTGCCTGCTGGTATGAGTGAGCTGTGCGGCAAGGTATGAGGGCATTAGTGAGGATGGCGCTGATGCCTGTGACCATCTGTCTGGTGAGATGCGGTTTCCTGTGACCCTGCTTTTGAATTATCTCCCAATAGACCCATCATTTGTTGAGGGCATGGCTGCTATTGTTGGCCCTGCACCTCTTTGGTCTTACATACCTGCTGATGCCTGCTGTTCGGCCTTCCTGTGGAGGATGTTTCCCCTCATCGCAGCAGGACCCAAAACTCGACAAGCTGGTTTGCCAGTTGGAGTAACTGCAGCGGACAGGTTGCTGCCAGTTTTCTTTGGCAGTCTTGGCCTTTTCTCTTGGGTCGTTATGACATCAGAGGGTGCTGACCAGCCTTCAAAGACTGTGCGCTGAGTGTCCAACTGCAAATGCCAGCAACAGCGCTAAGTGGGAAATCAAGTTCTGTCCTGCAGACCCTCTTGGTCAGGCTGATGTCCTGGGGAAGGTATGAGTGTCTCACCAGTCTTTATCCACTTGTTCAAAGTTTGTGAGAAGATTTGTAGCTCGGGTGCTCATTGTTGTGGTTCTGTTCGCCGAGCTGGGAATTTGTGTTGCAAACGTTTCGTCCCCTTTCTAGGTGACATCCTCAGTGCTTGGGAGCCTCCTTCACAAACGTCTGCATTTATCCACTTGTCTTCAGCCGGCCAGTGTTTAAACCTGCTTGCCCCACTAAGAAATGGCAAGAACACCTCTGGACGAGCTCTGAATGGGTTTGGTAACAGTTTTCGTTGGCGTCAATAGGGAGGAAAGCCGAAGTCCTGGCCCACCCTCATGACTATTTCCTGCTCCAAAGTTGACACCTTTAAACTGACATGTCAGAAACCTTTCGGCCCATCCCCACACCATACCGCTGCTGTCTGACAGGAGCTTTGAAATTTCAGCCTGCAGAGATGTAAACCTGACTGATTACTGGATACTTGCCAAGAGAAATTATTGCTTTGATCAGCTTAGGTGAAAAGCAGTCAGCTGCTCCTTAGTTAAAAATAAACAAACAAAATTCAAACCTTCCAACGCTTCACATTTGTATTTACAATAGGAGGCCTCCAACTGCTCTGCATGATACCACCTCATAGCTGCAATGTGCAACCACATGAGAGAAATATATGAGCCCCAGGAAATACAAAATCACCTCCTCCAGAGCTTTTTGAAGGCTGCAGATGGGATGCCTGGCAAACTATAATTGGGGAGGAGACCAGCTGGTCTGTGATGGGTTTGATTCTTACTTAACAGGAACACTAGATTCTGTACTCACTACCTACTGCAATGTTTCTAAAATTGTCCAGTATTTAAATGTTATGCTGTAATTTGACACTACATCTTAAACTTGTAACCTTGTAAAACCACCTTTCTTAAATTTTTTTGAAGCAATGATTGATATGAGAAATTAACTCTTGCCTGGCAATATTTGCCTCTACAAGTAAACTTGGTTATTTGAAACCTTTGGGTGTGACAGAATGAAACAATCAATCTGAGGCAGAGATTTCCTTCTTCTTGAGATGAGCTGAAAATGGAGATTCTGTTTCCCAGCTGCAAGGGTGATTCAGTGGAATGCAGATTATTAAGGTAGTTCCTCGAAAGTGCAACAAGTTAGAAAAGAATGTGATTATCACTGGTTACAACCTTCTTAAATGTCTACAATTAATCATCAAAAGGCAAGCTTTTAATTGCAAGTCATGCCTAGCATGACTTTTGTACTTTATCAAGATTTAAGGTGAGGGGAAAGATTTAAAAGAGACCGAACAGGCAAGTCTTTTTACACAGAGGTGGTGCATATATGGAATGAATTGCCAGAGGAAGTGGTGGAGGCCGGTACAACTAAACATTTAAAAGGCATCTGGATAGGTATATGAATAGGAAGGGTTTAAGAGTGATATAGGCCAAATACTGGCAAGTGAAACTAGATTAATATTTAGAATATTTGGTCGGTGAGGACTGAAGGGTCTGTTTTCATGTTGGACATCGCTATGACTCTATGACTGTAATGACAGTGAACAAATACCTGGAGGTTCTCTGCTTTTTCTTGGCCACAGACAGAAAACCCGCAATAGCACAAAAGAAGAGGAGAGTACAGACGATAGACATCCTAACCATGACCCTAAGGACTGTGAATATTTTAACTTGTAATTCCAAAATGTGCATTTTTAAAAATACAGCCAAAACTATTGCATATGTAAATTAAATGACTGCCTGGAGAGGGATGCTTCGAATGCCATACCTAAAGATACAAAGGGAAGACCGTAAGATGTAGGAGAATAATTAGACAATTTGGTCCATCGAGTCTGCTCTGCCATTCAAACATGGCTGATAACTTTCTTAACCTTTTTCTCCCACTTTCTCCCCATAGCCTTTGATCCCCTTGACAATCAACATCCTATCTATCTCAGTCTTAAATATACTCAATAATCTGGCCTCCACAGCCTTCTGTGGCAATGACTTTTATAGATTCACCTCTCTCTAGCTCACCTCTGTTCTTAAGGGTCTTCCGCTTACTCTAAAGCTGGGCCCTCAGGTCCTAGTTTCTCCTGTTAATGAAAACATCTTCCCAATGTCCACTCTGTCCAGGCCATTCAGTACTCTATAAGTTTCAATTAGATCCCTCCCTCATCCTTCTAAACTCCATCAAGTATAGACCCAGAGTCCTCAAACATTTCTCATGCAGGTCTTTCTGCTGTAACACATGTTTCGTTGATGTGTATTTACTGTATCATGTTTGAAAAATTGGGGACACTGTTTCTAAAGCATGAACTTTTAAAACATGTGGTGGCTGTAACGTGATTCTGGTTAACCTCCTCTGAGGTCCACTTCAGGGTCAATACATCTTCCTGAGGTATGGAGCCCAAAATTCTCACAATAATCCAAATGCGGTCTGACCAGAGCCATGTAAAACCTCAGAAGTACATCCCTGCTTTTATATTCTAGTCCTCTCAAAATAAATGGAACACTGCAATTGCTTCCTAACTACCAACTCAACCTGTAAGTTTCCCTCAAGAGAATCCTGGACTAGAACTTCCAAGACCCTTTGCACTTCAGATTTCTGAATTTTCTACCCATTTAGAAAATAGTCCATGCCTCTATTCTTCCTATGAAAGTGCATGACCTCACACTTTCCCAAATTGTATTCCGTCTGCCACTTTTTTGCCCGCTGTCCTAACCTGTCTAAGTCCTTCTGTATCCTCCCTGCCTCTTCAATATTACATGTCCCTCCACCTATCTTTGTATCCTTTGCAAACGCGGCCAGATTGCCCTCAGTTCCTTCATTCAGATCATTAATGTATAAAATGAAAAGTTGTGGTCGCAACACTGACACTTGCAGAACACCATTCCTCACCGGCTGCCATTCTTATCCCCACTCTGCTTTCTGTCAGACAGTTAAGCATCTATCCATGCTAGCACCATGGGCCTTTATCCTATTCAATAGCTTCCTGTGCAGCACCTTGTCAAATTCCAGATAGATAACATCCATTGGCTGTCCTTGGTCTAATGTGCTCCTTACTTTCTCAAAGAATTCTAACATTTTCGTATGCTTCTTTTTCCTCAGGATGAATATTTATTGTGTCTCCTGAATTACTCCCAGAAACTCCTGCTATTGCTGTTCCACTGTCTTTCCTGCTGGGCTCCTCTCCCAGTCAATTCTGGTCAGCTCCTCCCTCATGCCTCAGTAGTTGCATTTATTCAGCTTTAAAGCTGTTATATCTGATTCCACCTTCTCCCCCTCAAATTGCAGAGTAAATTCTATCTTGTTATGGCCATTGCCTCCTAAGGGTTCCTTCACCTCAAGCTTCCTTATCAAGCCTGCCACATTGCACAACACTAAATCCAGTATTGCCGGTTCCCTCGTGGGCTCCATCACATTCTGCTCCAAAAAGTCATCTTGTAGACATTCCACAAATTCCCTATCTTGTAAACCACTACCAACCTGATTTTCCCAGTCCATCTGCATAAAGAAATTACTCATGATCACTGTAACCTTGCCTTTCTTACAAACCCTTCCTATCTCCTGGTGTAACATGTGCCTTGCATCCTGACTACTGTTTGGAGGCCTGTACAGAACTCCCACTTTTGTTTTTTAACCTTTAAGGTTCCTCAACTCAATGCACACAGATTATACTTCATCTGACCCTACATCATTTCTTGCTATTGATTTAATTTCATATCTTACTAATAAGGCAACCCCACCCCTTTTGCCCCCTGTCTGTCTTTTCCATAGGATGTATATCCTTGAATATTTAGCTCCCAGTCCTGATCTCCCTGCAGCCATGTCACTGTGATGCCCACCACATCATATCTGTCAATTTCGATCTGCGCCGCGAGTTCATTTACTTTATTTCATATGCTGTGTGCATTCAGATACAACAGTTTCAATCCTATATTTACCATTCCTCTTCTCATTATTATCCCTTTATCCAGTATGCTTAAAGTTTGAATCCTAACCCTTTCCAAACACTGTCCTATTTTGTATTCTGGAGACTTTAATAACTGCTCCTGAGTTCTCCTTTCTTTTCATGCTTTCTCATGCAGTTGAATACAGCCCCACAGTTGTTAACCTGCTGCTTTGTTTCTTCTGATAACAATCCTTAAAAAAAGGGGTCAGAGGCAAGTCAGAACAGGCTGACCTGTGATATATTGTGACTACAAAAGCAACAAGGAGCTGATAAATCCTTGCTGTACAGCAACTCACTTTTTGCAGATTGGGTATCAAACCGCAGACACATTTATGTTTGTAACTTTGAAATAAACACAAGGACACAGATTACAAAGCCAGTTTCAACTCTACTGAAGTGTTAAAGTGGGACTGAGATCATCTCGTGTGCATTAAATTACCCATTAAGCATTAGCACACTGATTGTCACAGCTAAATAACTATCCCTTGTTCACTCTTGTGTTGCAGGTACAGAGACTCACTTTGCGTGCTAGAAGCAAGGTAGCTAGCAATCCAAAAAAAAGAGTAACAAAGACCTCTCTCTCTCACTCTGAATCCTGACTTTCAGTCATGGTCAAAAGGAATCAGAACAATAGAATTTCAACCAACTTAATATTTTGCAAATAAAAGTAAAATACTGTGAATACTATAAAATCTGAAATAAAAAATAGAAAGCATTGGAGAAACTCAGCAGTTCTAGCAACATTTGTGGAAAGAGAGAGACAGAGTTAGCATTTTGATACTAATGTTACTTATCTTCAGAACTGAAATAGGCTGGAAAATTATTTTTTTATGCCGTTAACAGAATGGGAGGAGGAGGGAGTAGAATAGATTATGAGGTTTCCAGACCAAAGGGTGAAAAGAGTGCTAATAATGTTTTAAAGAATATGTAGATATATAAAATAGGTGCAGATGATAGGTGTGAAAAGGAATAAATGGGTATGCTGTGCTGACAGCTGTATTGACAAGACACTCGGTGGGGTGGCGAGGATGTGGGATGTAAAAAATGGAGGTCAGAATCTGAAGCTGTGGAACACAACATTTCATCCTAGAGGCTGTAAAGTACTTAATGAAAAATGAGGTGTTATCCCTCCAACTTACACTGTAGCAGGACAGAAATATTAACATAAGAACAAGATGGCATGTTGAAATGGCAAGCAACTGAAAGGAGGGGTCATTAACAAAGGAGGTTTTCCACAAAGCAATCAGTCAGTCTGCATTTGGTGTCTCTGATGTAAAGGAGACCACATTGTGAGCAATCAGTACAGCAGATTCAACTGAAAGAAGTCTAAGTAAAACATTGTGTCACTTGCTGAATGGACCAGTCTTACAACTTCTGCAATTGTGTAGGAAGGTGCCATGCGGAAGTGGTAGGAGTGATAGAGACATAAACCAAGATGTCACTGAGGGAAATGTTCCTTCAGAATGCTGACAGCAAAGAGGAGGATGTGTTTGGTAGTCACGATGTGGAGGAGCCGGTGTTGGACTGGGGTAGACAAAGTTAAAAATCACACAACACCAGGTTATCGCCGAACAGGTTTATTTGGAAGCACTAGTTTTTGGAGTGCTGCTTCTTCATCAGGTAGCTATGGAGCAGGACTATAAGACATAGAATTTATAGCAAAAGACCACAGTGTCATGCAGCTGAAATGATATATTGATCAAACCTAGACTGCTTTTAAGTCTTTCATCTTTTAGAATGGGTTGCAGGTTTCGGTTCATTAATATGTAAATCTCAGAACTTCTTTTAAGTCACATTCTCGAAGTGACTTCAGGCTTTATATAAAAAAAGTGACATCTCAGCTCAGACAATACATTAAAGGTGTAAGGTTAGAATCTGTTTGTATCCCAATCTTGAGTCAGACTGGTTCTTCACAGAACTACACCATGCTTTTTGCAGCCTGCAACACATTATCAATGAGGATGAACATCTCGGCAAGACCTTCCTACACCTCCACTTCTCACCTTTAAACAACCACCAAACCTTAAATAGAACATTGTTGTCTGAAGGCTAGGCAGTTTGCTGCGAACATTGACCACAACACCACTATCAGCCTCTGCAAGATGTGTCAGAGTATCGACATGGATACTACCATTACACATGGGGACACCACTCGCCATGTAGGCGGCAGGTACTCATGTGTCTTGACCAATGTTGTCTATCTCATACGCTGCAGGCAAGGATGCACCAAGGCATGGTACATTGGTGAGACCGAGCAGACGCTACAACAATGGATGAATGGACTCTGTGAAATAATCACCAGAGAGGGGTGTTCCCTCCCAGTCAGGGAACTCTTCAGTGGTCAGGGACATTTAGCCTCGGACGTTCGGGTGACCATCCTCCAAGGCAGACTTCAGGACAGGCAACAACGCAAAGTGGCCGAGCAGAGGCTGATAGTCAAGTTTGGTACCCATGGGGGTGGCCTTGGGTGCATGTCACACAACAGGTAACCCCACTGCACTGCACACACACACGCAGACCCTGTCTCATATACATGCTCTCTCTCATACACACACTCTCTCACAAGATTATACTCCATTACACTCACACTTTACCAGGCATGTACACATGTAAACTCACATTCTCTCATATGCACTCACTCTCTCACACACATGCATGCACACACACATATATAAGTCTATGGAGTGAATTTGTATTTGCTGAATTATATTTGTAGATACATTCCATTTTGATCAAAAAATGCACAATGTAGGCAGTTAATCCATGTAATATTTTGTAAATTCCATTTTAGAACATGGAACATGGAATATTATAGTTCAGTACAGGCCCTTCAGCCCTCGATGTTGCACCAACCTGTGAAACCAATCTGAAGCCCATCAATCCTACACTATTCCATGATTATCCATATGTTTATCCAATGACAATTTAAATGCCCTTAATGTTGGCAAGTCTACTACCGGTTGTAAAGAAACTACCTCTGACCTCAGTCAGAGCTCAGAAGAGCCAGGAGGAGACAAGAGAAGTTGTTGGCGGATAGGATCAGGGTAAACCCTAAGGCTTTCTATAGGCATTTAAGGAATAAAAGAATGACAAGAGTAAGATTAGGGCCAATCAAGGATAGTAGTGGGAAGTTGTGTGTGGAGTCAGAGGAGATAAGGGGAAGCACTAAATGAATATTTTTCAACAGTATTCACTCTAGAAAATGACAATGCTGTCGAGGAGAATACTGAGATACAGGCTACTAGACTAGGTGGGATTGAGGTTCACAAGGAAGAGGTATTAGAAATCCTGCAGAGTGTGAAAATTGATAAGTCCCCTGGGCTGGATGGGATTTATTCTAGGATCCTCTGGGAAGTCAGGGAGGAGTTGATCTTTAAATCATCATTGTCTACAGGAATAGTGCCAGAAGACTGGAAGATAGCAAATGTGGTTCCCCTGTTCAAGAAGGGGAGTAGAGACAATCCTGGTAATTATAGACCAATGAGCCTTACCTCAGTTGTTGGTAAAGTGTTGGAAAAGGATATAGGAGATAGGATTAATAATCATCTAGAAAATAATAATTTGATTAGGGACAGTCAGCATGGTTTTGTGAAGGGTAAGTCATGCCTCACAAACCTTATTGAGTTCTTTGAGAAGGTGACCAAACAGGTAGATGAGAGTAAACTGGTTGATGTGGTGTATATGGATTTCAGCAAGGCGTTCAATAAGGTTCCCCACAGTAGACTATTGTACAAAATGCTGAAGAATGGGTTTGTGGGAGATATAGCAGTTTGGATCAGTAATTGGCTTGCTGAAAGAAGACAGAGGGTGGTGGTTGATGGGAAATGTTCATCCTGGAGTCCAGTTACCAGTGGTGTACTGCAAGGGTCGGTGTTGGATCCACTGCTGTTCATAATCTTTATAAACGACCTGGATGAGGGCGTAGAAGGGTGGGTTAGTAAATTTGCAGACGACGCTAAAGTCGGTGGAATTGTGGAGAGTGACGAAGGATGTTGTAGGTTACAGAGAGACATAGATAATCTGCAGAGCTGGGCTGAGAGGTGGCAAATGGAGTTTAATGTGGACAAGTGTGAGGTGATTCACTTTGGTCGGAGTAACCGGAATGCAAAGTATTGGGTTAATGGTAAGATGGTGGAGAGAGAGAGCCTTTTTCCAAGTATGGTGACGGCGAGCACTAGGGGACATAGCTTTAAATTGCGTGGTGATAGATATAGGACGGATGTCAGAGGTAGTTTCTTTTCTCAGAGACTAGTAAGGGTATGGAATGCTTTGCCTGCAACGGTAGTAGATTCGCCAACTTTAAGTACATTTAAGTTGTCATTGGACAAGCATATGGACGTACATGGAATAGTGTAGGTTAGATGGGCTTCAGATTGGTATGACAGGTCGGCGCAACATCGAGGGCCGAAGGGCCTATACTGCGCTGTAATGTTCTATGTTCTATGTCTATCATCTTTCAGTTCAAAGCTATGTCCCCTCATGCTAGCCATCACCATCCGAGGAAGGAGGCTCTCACTGTCCACCCTATCCAGCCCTCTGGTCATCTTGTATGTCTCTATTAAGTAACCTCTCAACCTTCTTCTGTCCAACAAAAACAACCTCAAGCCCCTTAGCCTTTCCTCACAAGACCTTCCCTGCATACCAGACAACGTAATGGCAAATCTCCTCTGCACCCTTTCCAAAGCTTCCACATCCTTCTGATAATTCGGCGACCAGAACTGTACTCCAAGTGCGGCCGCACCAGAGTTTTGTACAGCTGTAGCATAACCTCATGGTTCCGGAACTTCCACATGTCACGTTGCTCCTGATGCGGTCTCCTCTACATTGGGGAGACTGGACACCTTCTCGCACAGCGCTTCAGAGAACATCTCCAGGATACCCGCACCAATCAACCCCACCACCCCGTGGTCGAACATTTCAACTCCCCCTCCCACTCTGCCGAGGACATGCAGGTCCTGGTCCTCCTCCATCATCACTCCCTCATCACCCAAGGCCTCATCTTCAGCCTCGGGACCCTCCAACCCCATGGCATCAATGTGGAATTCACCAGTTTCTTTATTTCCCCTCCCCCCACTTTACCCCAGTTCCAATCTTCCAGCTCAGCACTGTCCTCATGACCTGTCCAACCTGTCCATCTTCCTTCCCACTTATCCGCTCCACCCTCCTCTCAGACCTCTCACCTTCACCCCCACCCACCTGTTGCACTCTCAGCTACCTTCCCCCCAGCCCCACACCCCTCCCATTTATCTCCCCCCACCCCCGAGGCTCCCAGCCTCATTCCTGATGAAGGGCTTTTATCTGAAACGTCAATTTTCCTGTTCCTAGGATGCTGCCTGACCTGCTGTGCTTTTCCAGCACCACTCTAATCTTGGCTCTAATCTCCAGCATCTGCAGTACCCACTTCTGCTCTTTTGAAAGGTCCCCAATCATCCAAGTATCTGAATCCCTCCCTCCTGCACCATTCCTGTAGACACACATTCAACTTCTTTCACTCTTTGGAAATAGGATCAGTCTGACTCAGGACTGGGATTCAGACAGTCTCTAACCTTTAATGCATTGTCTGAGCTGAGATGTCACCTTTTTTTAATAAATCCTTAAGTTATCTCGAGAACGTGACTTAAAAGAAGTCTGGGATTTAGATATTAAGGAACCAAAACCTGCAACCCATTTTAAACGATGAAAGATTTACCAGCAATCTAGGTTTGTGCAAATTATCATTTCAGTTGCATGACGCTGTAATCTTTTGTTGTAAATTCTGTGTCTCATGGTCCTGCTCCACAGCTACCTGATGAAGGAGCAGCACTCAAAATGCTAATGCTTCCAAACAAACCTGTTGGACTATCAAATGGTGTTGTGTGATTTTTAACTGTGTTTGGTAGTGGCATTCTGCCGGAAGCAAATAAAGCACAACACGAAAAAACTTGAAGTTAACTTTTCAATTACTAACATCAACACTACCAGTAACTCTCTCTTCAATGGCTACAATATTCGACTATCTGCTCTTTGTGAACAATTCAGAAACTGAGCTGTATACTTTTGTTGACCTTTATCTTTTTAATCCACCTTTAATTTCTAAAGTGTATCGCATTAATAATTATCTGTATATTTAGTAATTAATCAGATCATTCCTTGTTAACTAAAGATAGTCTGACTAAATCGGTTGTTTTTAAAAACAAAACTTCACCTGGGTCTGGGAGAAAGGTATCCACAAGGGAAGGGATCCATTTTTAAGTAGAATGTTGTTGGGAGCAACCAAGGGCTTGGGTGAATAAAGAAGGAGAACCAGTTCATCCCTTCTCACCCAAGAGCTAAGTGATTTGCAATTGGGGCTCTTTATCTCTGGTCGTAACAAATTGAGGTCTCATCCAGAATTTGGCCATCATGCTGTAATTTAAAAATAAATGCCAATGTTTAAGGTGTTCTTATGGCACCACGGTAGTGTCCCTACCTCCGGATAGGGAGGTCCAGGTTTAAGTCTTACCTGCTTCGGAGGTGTGTAATTATATTTCTGAACAGGTTGATTGGAAAAAATAAGTGAATTAAAAAAAATTAGATGCCAATGTTTCGTTATACTGGACCAATTTACCAGTTATCTGCCCAATGTTGCTAATTCTATCTGTGTGTGATGTGAAAGTGCTGGTGTTGGACTGGGGTGAACAAAGTCAGAAGACAAGCGATACCAGGTTATAGTCCAACAGGCATACTTGAAATCACGAGCGTTTGACTCCTCTACCTGATGAAGGAGCAGTGCTCTGAAAACTTGTGATTTCAAATAGATCTGTTGGACTACAACTCGGTAGGATGTGACTTCTGACTATCTATGTGTGAGCACAGATTGCTCCAATATCTTAGATGTAAGTGGAACTGAACGCTGCGCAATCACCACTTCTCCTCTAACTCAGATGGAGGGACAGTTTTTGGAGAAGCAGCGGTAGATTGTTAGGCCTAGAACTTTTCTTGAAGAACACCTGTAGCAATGTTCTGGGCTGAGATGATTGACCTCAACAATCACAACCATCTTCCCTTGTACAAGGCAAGACTAGATACACCTTTGGTCAAATGGTGGCAGTCACTCATGCCTCACTTGCGGATTTCAGCTTTTTGGTCTATGATTAAAAGCCGAGTGGCCTTGGTGGAAAACAAACTAAGCATTGATGAGCTGGTTATTTGTAAGATACCTTCAATCTGTTTGCTAATCGTTAAGTATACATTAATAGGATGGTGATTGGCCTGGTGGAATTTGCCCTTTTTTTGTGGAATGGATATACCTGGTGAATTTTTCACTTTTCCAGGTGAAGTTGCTTATTGCAAATAACCTTTGCACTGCCAATTGACTACCACTCACCATTTATGGAAAAAACCTAAAATATCAAAAGCCTCACAGCGCCAGGGACCCAGGTTCGATTTCAGCTCGGGCGACTATTTGTGAGGAGTTTGCACATTCTCCCCATGTGTGTGTGTGGGTTTCCTCCTGGTGCTCCGGTTTCCTCCCACAGTCCAAAAATGTGCAGGTTAGATGAATTGGCCATGCTAAATTATCCATAGTGTTTGGTGCATTAGTCAGAGGGAAATAGGTCTGGGTGGGTTACTGTATGAAGGATCGGTGTGGATTTGTTGGACCAAATAGCCTGGTTCCACACTGTGGGGAATCTAATCTAATCTAATCTGAAGCTTCATGCCTTCAACATTGGTTCTGAAGAATCATCATATCGGACGGAAAACATTAACTCTGTATCTCTCCTCACAGCAGCTGCTAGACGTGCTGAGTGTCTGTAGCATTCTCGGAGTTTCTTTCAGATTTACAATATCGACAGTTTTATGCTTTTATTTAAATGGCTGATAGAGTTTCCAACTCCCTGGAGAAGAGAATTTCAAATGAAGTAATTCAGTGAGGTGATCATGACTGGAATGTCAATGAGATAACAGCCAGGACCCACTGCATGTCAATTACATCAGCTTCAATTTGTGTGGACAATGGAATACATCAATACTGTCAACACATGACTGAAATTGGATCAAGAGTTAGTCATTACCTTATTAACCCACAAGATTTACATAACGTTGCAGTCTGGGATCAATGCCTCAGATGGAAACATAGAAATATATAGAAAATAAGTGCAGGAGAAGGCCATTCGGCCCTTCAGCCTGCATCACTATTCAATACAATCATTGCTGATCATGCAATTTCAGTATCCTCTCCCGATATCCCTTGAACCCTTTAGCCACAAGGGCCCCATCCAGCTCCCTCTTGACTATATCTTATGCACTGGATCCAACAGCCTCCTGCAGTAGAGAATTTCACAGGTTCACAACTCTGAATGAAGAAATTCTTCCTCATCTCAGTCCTGAATGGCTTACCCCTTATTCTTAGACTGTGACCACTAGTTCTGGAATTCCCAAACATCGGGAACATTCTTCCCATATCTAGCCTATCCAGTCTCATCAGAATTGTGTATGTTTCTATGAGAGGTCCTCTCATTCTTCTAATATAGTGAGAGATCATTCAGGAAAAGAGATGATTCTTACCTTGAACAGACTGACATTTCAGACAGTGAATCTCTTCACCACAGATGTTCAATCACAACCTTTAATGAAAAGCTAGTAACTGCCAAACACAATTTACCTTCAAGGAGCTAAGACAGAATTCTTTAGGCAACATTTTCAAATACCATCTTAAGGATTACAGTATGAAGAAGGAACCAGTTTCCTGTTATTGTCTTAGTAATCTAAGTGCATGTAACATCTCTAGAAATCATCTTTTCTTTTTGTATGTGTATATATTTTGGGAGTGAATGTTTGCTGTATTTACATTTTTGATCTAGCAAAAAAGGACATTTATCCTTTTTGATGTAAATGTACAAGAAACCCTTTTTGTGTCTGCTCCTTAAAATCACAGCACCCAAAAGGGTTAAAGCACTTCTTCATAAACATACATTTTGTTGTGTTCAACTTAGAAATGAGAAAAGGTGGAGAATTATTCCACCACCTCTCCCTACCTGTAACCAGCTTCTCCCCACCCCTCAGAAACTCGGTCATGGGATCAGCAAGGCCAGTCCATTTTCCTTTCTTTTAAATTGAGAAACTATGGGATGAGTATAATGTATCCCTGATAAGTATGGTTTTGTTGGGGGAGGACCCCGTACAGCATTTGGAAGACACCAATCCTCCACCTTCCAACCTGTGTTCAGGCCCATAATACAGGGGTTTAGGCAGGCACCAAACATAGCAGCCTTCACACAAAAGTAAGTCAATAAGTATGAGTCAAGTCTACTTGTTAAAAACTCAATTTACCCTAATATTACCCAATTTATGACATAATATTGTCAGTGTGGACAGGCAGGCAAGAGTATTCAGATCCTCTTATAAAAATTCAGAAGGGCACAAAGGAAGGGAAGATGTTACCTTCAGGGATGTCCTCTGCCTATCCTCCTGGAAGATAGGATGTGTCCTTGCTTCCTCCCCACTTGGCCTTTGAACCCCTTCACTCCACTAAGGCGGCCAAACCCCTCCTTGCTTGACTATCCCAACTAACCTATGTCCGGGAATTTCCCCTGCAGCATTCATTCCAGGTCTGGCTGAAGCACCTGATCCCGAGTAAAGTCTGCCCTCTGAGTGAGCAAAGTAAAAATGGTTCAATAGAATTAGGACTTCAGGTGCAACTGATGTACATCACAAAAGTTGGTTTCTCCCCAGGTCATGAACATTTCCCTTCCAGCGTGGTTGCTTGGTTTAAATGAATGTCTGCAATTGTTCTCCTAATCACCTGCTGTCATTACAGTGACAGTTTCATTGGATCCCCAGTTACAAAGACTAGACATTGTCATTAATACTGCTTTCCAGAATATCTGCCATTGAAGATATATCTGAAATATTTATCGCATAATATTGCTTACTGTGCTCCAGTAAAGAAAACCTCATGTTTACAGAAAATGGTTAAATCTGGGTTTATATAAAGCTGTGATCCCCTGGTCGATATTAAGCATTGGCTGGAATCAAAAAATAATGCTGCTGGAAAATAAAAGCAACGCTGCTGAGAGCGGCAGGGGGTGGGCGGATGGTAGTGTCACTAGCCTAGTAATCCAGAGATCCATGACCAGGATCTGGGAAATGTGGATTTCAATCCTACTATGGCAGATGGTGAAATTTAAGTTCAATGAGTAAAACTCCAGAATTTTAGAGAAAGAAAATTACTTTTAATGATGACATGAAAAATGGTCACTTGTTGTACGAACCCATCGGATTCCTTTCCAGGTTCGTTTTTTTTAAGTAAGGGAAACCCACCATTCTTACTGGCTTTTGCTTACCTGCTCACCAGTCTGTGGCACTGTGACCATTGTCTGGAATGAATGGAAAATCAAAAGCAGCTGAGTGCAGAGCACAGAATCTCAGTCTACAAATTATTTTAAAAGCAGAATATTAAAGGTGCAGGAAACATACCAGTGCTTGAGATTAGTCAGGATTACTTGTGAAGAGTAAAGCTTGCATTTATTTATAGAGTACTTTTCATGACCTCAGGACATATCAAAGCCTACCACAGTCCAATGTTATATTCTTCAGGCAGAATCACTGATGCAATATAGGCAATCACAGCAGCAAAGCAATGCCGTACAAATAACAATGAGTGTGTGCCCAAATATTATTTTATTGGTGTTAATTAAGGAAAATGTTAGCCAGGAAAACAGCACTGACTGGAGACAATGATGGCCTCTGACTGTGATTCGATAATTAGTTACCGTCTTCCTTTTGTTTCAAATGAAATGAACATTTTTCAGTAATTAAACATTTCATACATGTTTTATGGTAATTATTTGAGCAGCTTATTAATCTTACAAATAGAAGACTGAATTTTCTAGAAAACCAGATCTTCGGCTTGTAATAGTCCATAGGATATATCTTAAACTGACTTAACTTTACCTGAATACTGTAATTAGTTGTGAACAGAACAATTGGATCTTTTTGAACGAACCTTTTATCTTGTTTTTCCTGGTAAATTCAATTCTACTCAGCTTGATTGTAGTGGAAAATGTGCTCATAGTTTTTTTTAATGAACGCTAATCTCTTGTTGGAGATTAATCTATCTATTTTCTAGTAAAATCCATCGATGAGTAACATTCAATTGGAATTTCACCTGCATTGCATGATCATTACATGAAAGCCAGCCTGTCATATACTTTGAAATCTTCACAGGAAATGACTGAGGTGAATAAAATTAACTAATTCATTTAGTTCCTGTGTTGCATGTTTCAATAATACTGGAGATTAATGTTTGGAGACATAACAGGCTCCAACTGCAACATAAGCATTGATGGTAGTCTGCTATGAGAGGAAGACAATGCAACCAGGTGATATATTTACCATAGCCATTCATGGAAGGTGTAACTGACCTGACAATTATTAAAATGTTTCTGAGGATGAGTGGATGAAATGGTAGAATTGGCACAATCTGCCTAGCCTCCTTTTCCACTCACCACTGAATTCTCCTCGGGACCCTCATTCTTTCGGTTCAAACGATGGCATCCCTTCAGCAGCACCACTGTATCAACTTCTGCATCTACAAAGCTAGAAAGCCTTTGTCTAGTGGTTGTCCTCTTTGACATGCTAGGATTTGAAAATTGTTTTTTTTTTGGCACAATGATTTATTTGTCGCAGTTGCCATTTTAAATTCCTGCAGGTTCTTAAATCTTACAGAACATGCAATGCCACACCAATAAATCAGAAAGAGCTCAATGACAGAATTTAATGCCTGGAGCACACAAAAATCACTCCAATTCTGTGCATAAAACATGAAAGCATGCTAGTGTAGTCACAGGAAATGACAGGCACACATTGAATATTCCTGGTTAAACTTTCTTTGAACAAAAAAAAATCATCTTTAACTTAACCACTCTCTTTGTTTGTTTAATTTAGTTTGGAATCCAGATGTAAAATACTGTAATATTGGATGTGGTCCAAAGCTCCTTCTACTGAAATTCTAATTAGACAAAGAACATTTATCTATAAAAACAGAGTATTAAAGATCTTGCAGCCATATTGAAAACGTGTTAATAACAACTTCTTACCAGTTTGATGGTTGGTGTGCTGCCATTGTTGGAACAATAAACCATCCAGTTTATGAACTGGATAATTGGCACCATATTTATTCAATAGGGTAAACGTTAAAATGTTAAAGTTTTGCAGATAACTAACCCTTGATCTACAATTGTTTCTCCAGTTACAGGTATGTAGGTGGAAATTAAAATAAAACAATTTATACTTGGATCGCAGAATAGAATTCTTCACCATTTAAAGATCGGCTTCCAGTAGAAGCATTCTTTTCTTCCCAAATCATTATTCACATTAAAATTCAGGGAATGGTGAACACACCGACAATATAACATAGATCACATTGAGAATAATTAACAACAAGGAAATCTTAAGCACTGAAAACAATCCAAAAATGTTTCAAAACTGGCTCTAGCTGCCATATTGTATTTGCCCCACCTGCAGAAAATTCACATGTAAAAGTAACATTTTTAACAGAAGAAACTCATAAATATAAAGTAACTGCAGCTAAAGTATTTACCTTTCTTGCAACAGGATGCATGGTGCTAAGGGAAGTAGCCTATCGGGATGTAAGTGTAATGGGTTACAACAAGCTTTGTGGCAGAATCAGATGAGAACTCCAGCGAGGCCTTTCTCAATTTTGGGAATATCCCATTACATCTCTTATGCTTTTGCTGAGCAGTGAGGTGAGCTTCTTGCTAGGCCACAATCAGTTGTCAATTAAGAGGGGTTATAGCTTGTTAAATGCCTTATTAACAAAGTTTGTGAGAAGATTTGTAGCTCGGGTGCTCGTTGCTGTGGTTCTGTTCGCCGAGCTGGAAGTTTTTGTTGCAAATGTTTCGTCCCCTGTCTAGGTGACATCCTCAGTGCTTGGGAGCCTCCTGTGAATCGCTTCTGTGGTGTTTCCTCCATTGTCAGTTTCAGCTGGCAGCTGTAGTGGCTGGTATATTGGGTCCAGGTCTATGTGTTTGTTGATGGAGTTTGTGGATGAGTGCCAAGCTTCTAGGAATTCCCTGGCTGTTCTTTGTTTCGCTTGCCCTATAATGGTAGTGTTGTCCCAGTCAAATTCATGTTGCTTGTCGTCTGCGTGTGTGGCTATTAGGGATAGCTGGTCGTGTCGTTTCGTGGCTAGTTGATGTTCGTGGATGCGGATCGTTAGCTGTCTTCCTGTTTGTCCTATATAGTGTTTTGTGCAGTCCTTGCACGGGATTTTGTACACTACGTTAGTTTTGCTCATGCTGGGTATCGGGTCCTTAGTTTTGGTGAGTTGTTGTCTGAGAGTGGCTGTTGGTTTGTGTGCTGTTATAAGTCCTAGTGGTCGCAGTAGTCTGGCTGTCATTTCAGAGATGTTCTTGACGTATGGTAGTGTGGCTAGTCCTTTGGGTTGCGGCATGTCCTTGTTCTGTTGTCTCTCCCTTAGGCATCTTTTGATGAAATTGCGAGGATATCCGTTTTTTGCGAATACCTTGTATAGGTGTTCCTCTTCCACTTTTTGCAGTTCTGGTGTGCTGCAGTGTGTTGTGGCCCTTTTGAACAGTGTCTTAATGCAACTTCGTTTGTGTGTATTGGAGTGGTTGCTTTCATAGTTCAGGACTTGGTCTGTGTGTGTGGCTTTCCTGTGTACCTTAGTGGTGAATTCTCCGTTTGGTGATCTCTGTACCCTCACGTCTAGGAATGGGAGTTGGTTGTCCTTTTCTTCCTCTCTCGTGAATCGGATTCCTGTGAGTGTGGCGTTGATGATCCGGTGTGTTTTCTCTATTTCCGTGTTTTTAATGATTACAAAGGTGTCAACAAACGTATCTGACCCAGAGTTTGGGTTGAATTTGTGGTAAGACTGTTTGTTCTAACCTTTGCATTACTGCTTCTGCTATGAGTCCCGAGATCGGTGAGCCCATGGGTGTTCCGTTGATTTGTTCGTATATCTGGTTGTTGAATGTGAAGTGTGTTATGAGGCACAAGTCCAGTATTTTAAGTATGCCGTCTTTATTGATGGGTTCAACGTCCTGTTGTCTGTTGTGTCTGTTCAGCAGGTTGGCTATTGTTTCTCTGGCTAGGGCTTTGTCAATAGATGTGAACAGTGCCGTTACGTCGAATGAGACCATGGTTTCTTCCTTGTCTATGCGTATATTTCTGATGATGTCCAAGAATTCCTGTGTTGATTGTATAGAGTGTCTGGATCCGCTGATCAGGTGTTTCAGTTTCTGCTGTAGTTCTTTCGCCAGTTTGTGTGATGGTGTCCCTGGTAGTGATACTATGGGTCTGAGTGGGGTGTCTGGTTTGTGCACTTTAGGTAGTCCATAGAATCTGTGGATGTTGTTGCTTTCAGGTTTCATTCTTTGTAGGTCCGACCTGGTTATCTGTCCGTTTTTTTGTAGGTTCCTCAGTGTATTGTTTATCCTATTGGTGAGCTGTGGGGTGGGTCAAACTCCCTCCATCAACAAAGACGGCATACTTAAAATACTGGACTTATGCCTCACAACACACTTCACATTCAACAACCAGATATACGAACAAATCAACGGAACACTCATGGGCTCACCGATCTCGGGACTCATAGCAGAAGCAGTAATGCAAAGGTTAGAACAAACAGTCTTACCACAAATTCAACCCAAACTCTGGGTCAGATACGTTGATGACACCTTTGTAATCATTAAAAACACGGAAATAGAGAATACACACCGGATCATCAACTCCACACTCACAGGAATCCGATTCATGAGAGAGGAAGAAAAGGACAACCAACTCCCATTCCTAGACGTGAGGGTACAGAGATCACCAAACGGAGAATTCACCACTAAGGTACACAGGAAAGCCACACACACAGACCAAGTCCTGAACTATGAAAGCAACCATTCCAATACACACAAACGAAGTTGCATCAAGACACTGTTCAAAAGGGCCACAACACACTGCAGCACACCAGAACTGCAAAAAGAGGAAGAGGAACACCTATACAAGGTATTCGCAAAAAACGGTTATCCTCGCAATTTCATCAACAGATGCCTAAGGGAGAGACAACAGAACGAGGACATGCCGCAACCCAAAGGACTAGCCACACTACCATACGTCAAGAACATCTCTGAAATGACAGCCAGACTACTGCGACCACTAGGACTTATAACAGCACACAAACCAACAGCCATGCTCAGACAACAACTCACCAAAACTAAGGACCCGATACCCAGCATGAGCAAAACTAACGTAGTGTACAAAATCCCGTGCAAGGACTGCACAAAACACTATATAGGACAAACAGGAAGACAGCTAACGATCCGCATCCACGAACATCAACTAGCCACGAAACGACACGACCAGCTATCCCTAGTAGCCACACACGCAGACGACAAGCAACATGAATTTGACTGGGACAACACTACCATTATAGGGCAAGCGAAACAAAGAACAGCCAGGGAATTCCTAGAAGCTTGGCACTCATCCACAAACTCCATCAACAAACACATAGACCTGGACCCAATATACCGGCCACTACAGCGGACAGCTGAAACTGACAACCAGAAGCGGCAGGGACAGGCCACTATAAATGCCGGAGGAAACACCACAGAATCGCTTCACAGGAGGTTCCCAAGCACTGAGGATGTCACCTAGACAGGGAACGAAACGTTTGCAACAAAAACTTCCAGCTCGGCGAACAGAACCACAGCCTTATTAACACTGCAACTATCCTCAATAAAATTCCACTTCCTTTCTTACTAAATGTACCTAACAAGTTAGACATCAAGAAATCACAACATGGAAGTCCATGTGGTACCTAATGACCTCAGCTCCCTCCTGGCTGCAACCAACCTCTCTGTTATTCAGCATCAAACAGTATCTCAAGGCATGATCCATGGGCAACAGCTACACGTATCTCTTGCCCATAAACATTGGCATCTAACACCTGCAAACTGTTCACTGCCATCATGGCACCTCTCTGATCTAATTGCAGACCACTCAGCAATCCCAGACGTGCATTGTAAGGTGCAATTAGCACTTAAAGGCTGCTGTAAGGGCACTTTGCATGCATGGTCAGGCATCAAAGTTGCTATTAAAGGAGTTTTATGCTGTGTAGACCTCTGAGATCTGTACATGGCACTGGTTTCCATATGCGGAAACCAATACATTGGCACAGTGATCAATGATCATTGCTCAGTGATCCTCCCAATGACCATGCAGCAATACTGCTTACAGAGAACATCGACAGGGACCCATGTCATGATTAAACCAAACTCTATCTTGGGGCTTCTCCATTCCTCTCTTAGCGCACACTGACTGAGCACCTGCCTACATGCTCACACCTTCCCTGCCCTGCTTTGTACAGTCACTCAACCAGGCAGCTTCTCATGCTGTTCAGCAATCCTCACTCATGGGGCTGTATATCTTGCTGTACAGCAGTGTGTTATGTCACTCTTGCACCTGTATCATGTGCCAGAGCTTAAAGGGAAGCATACAGCGTGTGCAGTAAGCAGCAGCTATGCCTCTAAGTCTCACAAGAGTAATCTGCACCAAAGTCCATGAAAGGGGCCCTGACACAGGAGGTCAAGGGCAGCCTCCCATATCTGTCCAGTGGAGTGGCCATAGTCAGGCACCCAGTCAGGTTGCTGTTGGGCAGGGGCTCTCTGCCTCTGCAGTCTGGGGAGTGGGCTCAGTCAGTTCTGTGGCTCCATTGTGGGAAATCAAAGGAGCAGGCCCAACATTGTCAGGGAGATGTGCCGACATCAGTCACAGGCCTGAGCACTTCTCGTCAGGACTGTCTGCTCAGGTCCCTCAATATAGCCAATCCATGGTCAGTCCATCAAGTCCACCAACAGAAGCAAAGGTGGTGCAGGGGACAAGGGGGAACAATGGGAGTTACTGCTGCGAGGAGACATGCAACCTAGTCATTGGACTGGGAGCTGGGGGAAAGGGGGATAACACTTGTGCATGGAGACAATGGTAAGGGTGGGAGATGGTGAAGCATGGCTGGGAAATAGGTCATCCAGGAGAAGGATTCATCAATGATAAGGAGCATCTTAACTTCAAGGGGCAGGAACAATGTATGATCATACCTGAAATGGTCACTTCATATGCCAGGCCCTCAGGGAGGGGTTTGGGAGAAAGGTCACAGACAGAACCTCATGTAGAAGGATTGGATGGGGAGGTCGAAGATTATGAGCAATCAGTAAAGGAACATGTATTTTGCAAACTTCACCAATACACAGAGATGGAGCCTGGAAGCTACTGGCTGAAGAACACTTCTCCTTCCACCATGTTGGAAATTGAAAGTACACAATGGGAAAATAAAGCAACAGTGACCACACACAGAGTGGGCAGATTAGGCAGCTCAACCTGAAAATGAGGCTGCAAGACCCAGCAGTGAAAAGGGAGACATCATTACACATAGACCCATGCACTGTACAGGACACTAGCCTGATGAGTCCCGAATCCCTGACTATCCATTTGACATGCTCCTCCCTGTCCCAAATATCACTGATCAACTCATTCACACCAACACCTTTGGATACAGAGGCCAGGGAATGAATAGGGATGTTAGAAGATATGGGGAATAGTGCCAGCTGGACCCATTACTCCATTTACACCTTATTCCTCTACATGCTGCAGCAGGTTCTCAATGCAGACATTAATCCCTGGCACCTCCTGATGGGGATGATGATATATATCATACAGGCAGAGGGCTGGACACAGACTGAAACAATCCAAGGTTAAACAGAATCATTTAGACAAATATGAGACGTGTCCCTTCGACATGTTCAGATTCCACCCTTGACCAAATAAGGCAGCTTTGGAATGCCAGTGTCATGAAATACCATGATCCACTTGGGGAAATGTGCTGATACTCAAGCCCCATCATTCCCAGATTATCACAAAAGATTTAAAAATACTCAAACTCCCCAGTTTTTATCTGATGAACCCAGGATTACAGAAAAAAACCGACCAGGTTTTTGTATTCAACAAGAAAATATTATTTATTACCAAGAAATCAATTTTTAACATGGACAAACAAAACTATGAGTTATAAACAAATGGGGCAGGCAGTGGCATGGTGCACATATCCCTGGATTAGCAATCCAGAAACTCAGGTTACTGCTGTGGAGATGGGAATGTGAATGCCACTGGAATTAAAAGGGTTAGCCTATTGGTGATGTTGTAAAAATCCATCCAACTCTTACTCAGTTTGATCAACATGTGACTACAGGACCATTTGGGCAATTTGGAATGATCAATAACTGCTGGCCTAACCAAAGATGCCCACATTCTATAAAATTAACATTTAACACCACAAGCTGAAACTCTGACTCCTTCTTAAATCCCAATACAGCCAAACAAACATGGATGTTATGTATTGAGAAAAAGGTGCTGCAGGAAACAGTTCAATAGCACAGTATAAGAGGATTCAGTGGGGTCTTCCTTTTGCTTCCCAAATCCTTCTGATCTCTAGCATCTTATTGTTTCCAAGTTTTTTCAGTTTTCTTTTATTTAACTGCAGACCCAGGGCATTTAACATATTTATTAATTAATCTTTCAGTAACTGATTAGATGCAACAGCTTCTAACAAATGCAAGAACTCATTTTTAAAAGTCAGAAACTCCTTTCCCAGTCCTTGGTTTACAACAGCCCTTATCCCCCTGGTGGTCCACAAGCCAATACAAGGAACAATACAAAAAGTACTAGGGGCTAAAGTAGAGAGAAATATTGAGGAATGGGGTAAGGAGAAGAGGGTGGGTGAAAAGTGGAGTTAGGGATAGGGGTAACTGGGAAATACAGCTGCTCGAGAAGGGAAGTGAGGAGACTGGGAAGTGTTGGCACTGGGAAGAGACAGAGCTGGGAGAAACTTAGAAAAAGAGGAAGTGATTTTCTCTGAGGTTATCGGGGCATTGGGAATGGACTGCGGAATATAGGATAATGGAAGGTTTCAAGACACTGGAGAATAGGAGAAAGGGAGACTGAGGAATAGAGATCGGGAAAGAAGAAGCCTGGGAAATGCAGGCTTACAAAGAGACAAGTTTGAAAATTGTGCAAACGTTGATAGAATTTTTGACAAGAGAAGAAAAGCTCCAAAACTAGGAAAGAGCTAAAATCAAAGGGCATAACTTTGTCTTAGTTACGAATGAAATGCCATTTGCCTATTCTATTTATTCAGGTAGACACTAAATGTCTCAAAGGCAAAAAGGAACTCACATAACATCTTGACAAAGATTTTTCTCAAAACTATTATTATCAAATTAACTAGTTTATAAATTGACAGCCTTGGATCAGTGATAGGAGTATATGGAAGCATATAATGTGGTGAAGGGCAGTGAGAAGCCAGAGGATTGGGAAGCCTACAAAGACCAACATAGGTCAGCGAAGAAAGAAATAAGGAGGAAGAAGATTAAATATGAGGGTAAGCTGGCTGGTAACATTAGGAAAGATTGCAAGAGTTTCTTTCAATATATAAAGGGCAAAGAGAGGCAAAAGTCGACATTGGGCCTTTGGAAAGTGATGCTGGGGAAGTAGTAACGGGGAACAGAGAAATGGCAGAGGAACTGAATAAATACTTTGCGTCAGTCTTCACGGTGAAAGACATGAGTAATATCCCAAACATTCAAGAGAGTTGGGGGAGCAGAGATAAATATGCTGGCCATCACCAAGGAGAAGTTGCTAGAAAAATTGGAAGGTCTGAAAGTGGATAAATTGCCTGGACTGGATGAGCTACAACCCAGAGTTCTGAGGGAAGTAGCTGAAGAGATAGTAGAGGCACTAGCAGTTAACTTTCAGGTATCACTGGAGTCAGAGAGGGTCTCAAAGGACCGGAAAATCACTAATGTTACCCCCCTGTTTAAGAAGGGGGGTAACACACTGTGTTTGCGCAGTGTGTCCAGGAAGCTTTTCTAACTCAGTATGTAGATTGTCCGACCAGAGGGGAGGCCATATTGGATTTGGTACTCGGTAATGAACAGGGACAAGTGATGGGCTTGTTAGTGGGTGAACATTTTGGTAATGGTGACCACAATTCTGTGACTTTCACCTTGGTTATGGAGAGAGATAGGTGCGTGCAACAGGGTAGGTTTTACAATTGGGGGAAGGGTAATTACGATGCTGCAAGACAGGATCTGAGGAGCATACGTTGGGAGCATAGGCTGTCAGGGAAGGATGTCGTGGAAATGTGGAACCTTTTCAAGGAACAGATACGACGTGTCCTTGATATGTATGTACCTGTCAGGCAGGAAAGAAATGGTCGTGTAAGGGAACCTTGGTTGACGAGGTAGGTTGAATGTCTTGTAAAGAGGAAGAAGGAGGCTTACATAAGGTTGAGGAAACAGGGTTCAGACAGAGCAGTGGAGGGATACAGGATAGCCAGAAGGGACCTGAAGAAAGGGATTAGGAGAGCTAAGAGAGGGCATGAAAAATCTTTGGCGGATAGGATCAAGGATAACCCAAAGGCATTTTATGCGTATGTGAGAAACATGAGAATGACGAGAACGAGGGTAGGTCCGATCAAGGACAGTAGTGGGAGACTGTGTATTGAGTCGGAAGAGATAGGAGAGGTCTTGAATGAGTACTTTTCTTCAGTATTTACAAACGAGAGGGACTGTATTGTTGAAGAGGAGAGTGTGAAACGGACTGGTAAGCTAGAGGAGATACTTGTTAGGAAGGAAGATGTGTTGGACATTTTGAACAACTTGAGGATAGACAAGTCCCCCGGGCCTGATGGGATATATCCTAGGATTATGTGGGAAGCAAGAGAGGAAATTACAGTACCGTTGGCAATGATCTTTTAGTCTTCACTGTCAACGGGGGTGGTACCAGGGGACTGGAGAGTGGCGAATGTTGTGCCCCTGTTCAAAAAAGGGAATAGGGATAACCCCAGGAATTACAGGCCAGTTAGTCTTACTTCGGTGGTAGGCAAAGTAATGGAAAGGGTACTGAGGGATAGGATTTATGAGTATCTGGAAAGACACTGCTTGATTAGGGACAGCCAGCACGGATTTGTGAAGGGTAGGTCTTGCCTTACAAGTCTTATTGAATTCTTTGAGGAGGTGACCAAGCATGTGGATGAGGGTAGAGCAGTGGATATAGTATACATGGATTTTAGTAAGGCATTTGATAAGGTTCCTCATGGTAGGCTTATGCAGAAAGTCAGGAGGCATGGGATAGAGGGAAATTTGGCCAGTTGGATAGAAAACTGGCTAACCGGTCAAAGTCAGAGAGTGGTGGTAGATGGTAAATATTCAGCCTGGAGCCCAGTCACAAGTGGAGTTCCGCAGGGATCAGTTCTGGGTCCTCTGCTGTTTGTAATTTTTATTAATGACTTGGATGAGGGAGTCGAAGGGTGGGTCAGTAAATTTGCAGATGATACAAAGATTGGTGGAGTTGTGGATAGTGAGGAGGGCTGTTGTCGGCTGCAAAGGGACTTAGATATGATGCAGAGCTGGGCTGAGGAGTGGCAGATGGAGTTCAACCCTGCCAAGTGTGAGGTTGTTCATTTTGGAAAGACAAATAAGAATGCGGAATACAGGGTTAACGGTAGGGTTCTTAGTGAGGTGGAGGAACAGAGGGATCTTGGGGTCTATGTTCATAGATCTTTGAAAGTTTCCACTCAGGTGGATAGAGCTTGTAAGAAGGCCTATGGTGTATTAGCGTTCATTAGCAGAGGGATTGAATTCAAGAGTCGTGAAGTGATGTTGCAACTGTACAGGACTTTGGTTAGGCCACATTTGGAGTACTGTGTGCAGTTCTGGTCACCTCACTTTAGGAAAGATGTGGAAGTTTGGAGAGAGTGCAGAGAAGATTTACCAGGATGTTGCCTGGAATGGAGAACAGGTCGTACGAGGATAGGTTGAGTGTGCTAGGCCTTTTCTCGTTGGAACGGCGAAGGATGAGGGGTGACTTGATAGAGGTTTATAAGAAGATCAGAGGAATAGATAGAGTAGACAGTCAGAAACTTTTTCCCCGGGTACAACAGAGTATTACAAGGGGACATAAATTTAAGGTGAAGGGTGGAAGGTATAGGGGAGATGTCAGGGGTGGGTTCTTTACCCAGAGAGTGGTGGGGGCATGGAATGCGCTGCCTGTGGGAGTGGTAGAGTCAGAATCTTTGGTGACCTTTAAGCGGCAATTGGATAGGTACATGGATGGGTGCTTAAGCTAGGACAAATGTTCGGCACAACATCGTGGGCCGAAGGGACTGTTCTGTGCTGTATTGTTCTATGTTTTAAGGGAGAAAGGCAAAAGATGGGAAATTATAGGCTGATTAGCCTGACCTCAGTCGTTGATAAGATTTTGGAGTCCATTGTGAAGGATGAGATTTCTGAATACTTGGAATTGCAAGGTAAAATAGGCAAAGCCAGCACGGTTTCATCAAGAGGAGGTCATGCCTGGCAAATCTGTTAGAATTCTTTGAGAAGTTAATGAGCAGTTTAGACCAAGGAGAGCCAATGGATGTTGTCTATCTCGACTTCATGAAGGCCTTTGATAATGTGCTGGACAGGAGGCTGCTGATTAAGACAAGGGCCCATGGTGTTAGAGGCAAGTGCTAGCATGGATAGAAGCTTGAATGTCTGGCAGAAAGCAGAGAGTGGGGATAAAAGGGTTCTGCTCAGGATGGAAGCTGGTGCGTAGTGGAGTTCCACAACTTTTTGTTTTATACATTAATGATATGGATGAAGGAACTGAGGGAATTCTGGCTAAGTTTGCAGCTGATATAAAGATAGGTGGCGGGACAGATAATATTGAGGAGACAAGAGGCTGCAGAAGGATTAAGACAGGTTAGGAGAGTGAGCAAAAAAGTGGCAGATGGAATACAATTTGGGAAAATGTGAGGTCATGCACTTTAATAGGAAGAATAGAGCATGGACTATTTTCTAAATAGGGAGAAAATACAGAAACATGAAGTGCAAAGGGACTTGGGAATCCGAGTTCAGGTTTCTGTTAAAGTAAACTTGTAGGTTGGAGTTGATAATTAGGAAGGCAAATACAATGTTGTCATTCATCTCGAGGGGAGTAGAACATAAAAGCAGGGATATACTTCTGAGGCTTTATAAGGCTCTGGTCAGACCACATTTGGAGTATTGCGAGCAATTTTGGGCCCCATACCTCAGGAAGGATTTTTTGACCCTGGAGTGGGTCCAGAAGAGATTCACATGAATGATCTCAGGAATAAAAGGCTTAACATGTATGAAAGTTTGAGGACTCTGGGTCTATACTCAATGGAGTTTAGAAGGACGAGGGGGGATCTGAATGAAAGTTACAGAATACTGAACAGCCTGGACAGAGTGGATGTTGGGAAGATGTTTCCATTAGCAGGAGAGATGAAGACCTGAGGGCACAGTCTGAGAGTAAAGGGAAGACCCTTTAGAACCCAAGATAAGGAGAAATTTCTTTCGCCAGAGAATGGCAAATCTGTGGAATTCATTGTGACAAAAGGCTGTGGAGACCAGGTCATTGAGTATATTTAAAACAGAGATAGATAGATTCTTGATTGCCAAGGGAATCAAGGGTTATGGGGAGAAAGAGGGAAAATTGGGTTGAAAAACCTATCAGCCAAGATTGAATGGCAGACCAGACTTGATTGGTCGAATGGCCTAATGTATGTTCCGATGTCTTAGGTCGTATGGAGTACTCACCCCTCTGTGTCTGAATATTCAAGTCCACTCCATAAGTTGGACAACATAAATTAAGTTGACACTACAATGCATTCCTGAAGGATGCATTATTATCAGATGTACCAAGACTCAACTGAGGCATTAAACTGAGGTGGAGATAAAAGATCCCATGGTAATATTTGAAAAAGAGTAGGAGAATTCCGGAAAATATTTATCCTTCAATCAATATTACTAATACTGGATCAATTGATGTTTTCTTCCACTGGTTTTGTGAAACCTTACCGAAGTGATTGCATTTCAAAAGTACTTTGTTTACTATAAAGTATCTTGGACATCCTGAGATTGTTGCAGTTACTACACAACTAAGTCCTTCTTTCTTTCTTTTGATTTCATTGTTGGTTTTGTGGGTTCTTGCTGTTCATCCTCACGACAGTGACTGCAATTCAAAGTATTTATTACGCATAATGTATTTTGGAGCATAGTTGAGAGACAGATTAAGGCATTCTGTAAAAGTTATTTCCTTATAACACAGAATCCCATGGGCCTATTACTAAGTTTGAGAATTGGAATGGTTAAAGGAAGATAAAGAAAATATATTGCAATACATTATTTCAGAAGAGGTTTGAAAAGTCTTGTCAGGCATCTTGGTTTGTTCCTCAACGTTCTTTTATTTAAATCTGATCACAAAATAACATTTGAAAAGAGGATAGTTGTAATTATCCAAAATCCTCAGCTGAGGTGCATGTAGTAAATGCTAACCAAGTAGATAAAATATATTTTTGGCAATTTTCTCCACTTTCCATTCCATTTATATCATTGGCAACAGTAACACTCAATAAGACTGAAGCTACCTGCATCCTAATGTTTCTAGACATTCTCTATGAGCCAGGACATTCACAAATCTCAATCTCCAACTCCCCAACAGTTCCCATATTGTGTTGTAAGAGAGAACCATTAAAGGGGGCATTGGAAGCAATCCAAAAATATTTTTAAAAATATTTTTGTGCTCATGCATGTCCTAAAACAATATGTGTTGGAACAATCAGGCTTTGTATCCACTCTCACGATGAGTTGTGATTATTCACATTAGGCTAAGCCATTAAAATCAGCATGTTTTACATCATAGAAGTTGTGCCTAGGTTCCATGTGTAGTAATATCATTCAGAGTTGAGACATCTGAGGCAGGCTGATCACATTGCAGGCATTACTACCAACAAACTATAGCTAGATCTTTACAGTCTGGAATGAATAATGACAGGCGGTGAGCTTAATTGGGCGAGAGGTGAAAAAATGTCACATCCTCACCATCAAGATAAACTGCAGTGTGAACTTCTACCCCTTCAGGTAGCAGGTTAGCCAAGTCCCCAGCAGGTGGCGAGAGGCCTATCTGTCTGTATTTAGAGTCGTGAAGATGTACAGCATGGAAACAGACCCTTCGGTCCAACCCATCCATGACGATCAGGTATCCCAACCCAATCTAGTCCCACCTGCCAGCACCCGGCCCACATCCCTCCAAACACTTCCTATTCATATACCCATCCAAATGCCTCTTAAATGTTGCAGTTGTACCAGCCTCCACCACATCCTCTGGCAGCTCATTCCATACATGTACCACCCTCTGCGTGAAAACGTTGCCCCTTAGGTCTCTTTTGTATTTTTCCCCTCTCACCCTAAACCTATGCCCTCTAGTTCTGGACTCCCCAACCCCAGGGAAAAGACTTTGCCTATTTATCCTATCCATACCCCTCACAATTTTGTAAACCTCTATAAGGTCACCCCTCAGCCTCCGACGCTCCAGGGAAAACAGCCCCAGCCTGTTCAGCCTCTCCCTGTAACTCAGATCCTCCAACCCTGGCAACATCCTTGTAAATCTTTTCTGAACCCTTTCAAGTTTCACAACATCTTTCCAATAGGAAGGAGACCAGAATTGCACGCAATATTCCAACAGTGGCCTAACCAATGTCCTATACAGCCGCTACTTGACCTCCCAACTCCTGTTACCAATACTCTGACCAATAAAGGAAAGCATACCAAACGCCTTCTTCACTATCCTATCTACCTGAGACTCTACTTTCAAGGAGCTATGAACTTGCACTCCAAGGTCTCTTTGTTCAGCAACACTCCCTAGGACCTTACCATTAAGTGTATAAGTCCTGCTAAGATTTGCTTTCCCAAAATGCAGCACCTCACATTTATCTGAATTAAACTCCAACTGCCACTTCTCAGCCCATTGGCCCATCTGGTTAAGGCTCTGTTGTAATCTGAGGTAACCCTCTTCGCTGTCCACTACACCTCCAATTTTGGTGTCATCTGCAAACTTACTAACTGTACCTCTTATGCTCGCATCCAAATCATTTATGTAAATGACAAAAAGCATAGGACTCTGCACTGATCCTTGTGGCACTCCACTTGTCACAGGCATCCAGTCTGAAAAACAATCCTCCACCACCATCCTCTGTCTTCTACCTTTGAGCCAGTTCTGTATCCAAATGGCTAGTTCACCCTGTAATCCATGAGATCTAACCTTGCTAATCAGTCTCTCATGAGGAACCTTGTCGAATGCCTTACTGAAGTCCATATAAATCACATCTACTGCTTTGCCCTCATCAGTCTTCTTTGTTACTTCATCAAAAAACTCAATCAAGTTTGTGAGACAAAATTTCTCACAGGTCAATATGGCTCTCCCCCAGGTCCCTCCTCCCTACCTTTTATCTTAGCCTGCTTGGCACACTTTCCTCATTCCTGAAGAAGGGCTCATGCCCGAAACGTCATATTGACTATCCCAAATCAGTCCTTGCTTTTCCAAATACATGTACATCCTGTCTCTCAGGATTCCCTCCAACAACTTGCCCACCACCGAGGTCAGGCTCACTGGTTTATAGTTCCCTGGCTTGTCCTTACCACCCTTCGTAAACAGTGGCACCACGTTTGCCAACCTCTAGTCTTCCGGCACCTCACCTATGACTGTCAATGATACAAATATCTCAGCAAGAGGCCGAGCAATCACTTCTCTAGCTTCCCACAGAGTTCTCCGGTACATCTGATCAGGTCCTGGGGATTTATCCATCTTTGTGCGTTTCAAGACATCCAGCTTTTCCTCCTCTGTAATCTGGACATTTTGCAAGATGTCACCATCTATTTCCCTTTAGTCTATATCTTCCATATTCTTTTCCACAGTAAATACTGGTGTAAAATATTCATTTAGTATCTCCCCCATTTTCTGTGGCTCCACACAAAGGCCGCCTTGCTGATCTTTGAGGGGCCCTATTCTCTCCCTAGTTACCCTTTTGTCCTTAATATATTTGTAAAACCCCTTTGGATTCTCCTTAATTCTATTTGCCAAAGCTATCTCATGTCCCCGTTTTGCCCTCCTGATTTCCCTCTTAAGTATACTCCTACTTTCTTTATACTCTTCTAAGGATTCACTCGATCTATCCTGTCTGCACCTGACATATGCTTCCTTCTTTTTCTTAACCAAACCCTCAATTTCTTTAGTCATCCAGCATTCCCTATACCTACCAGCCTTCCCTTTCACCCTGACAGGAATATAATTTCTCCGGATTCTTGTTATCGCATTTCTGAAGGCTTCCCATTTTCCAACTGTCCCTTTACCTGTGAACATCTGCCTCCAATCAGCTTTTGAAAGTTCTGGCCTAATACCGTCAAAATTGGCCTTTCTCCAATTTAGAACCTCAACTTTTAGATCTGGTCTATCCTTTTCCATCACTATTTTAAAACGAATAGAATTATGGTCACTGGCCCCAAAGTGCTCCCCCACTGACACCTCAGTCACCTGCCTTGCCTTATTTCCCAAGAGTAGGTCAGGTTTTGCACCTTCTCTAGTAGGTATATCCACATACTGAATCAGAAACGTGTCTTGTACACACTTAAGAAATTTCTCTCCACCTAAACCTTTAACACTATGGCAGTCCCAGTTGATGTTTGGAAAGTTAAAATTCCTTGCTGAAAATGTGTTGCTGGAAAAGCGCAACAGGTCAGGCAGAATCCAAGGAGCAGGAGAATCGATGTTTCGGGCATGAGCCCTTCTTCAGGAATGAGGAAAGTGTGCCAAGCAGGCTAAGATAAAAGGTAGGGAGGAGGGACCTGGGGGAGAGCATCGGAAATGCGATAGGTGAAAGAAGGTTAAGGTGAGGGTGATAAGGTGAGGGTGATAGGCTGGAGTGGGGTGGGGGCGGAGAGGTCAGGAAGAAGATTGCAGGTTAGGAAGGCGGTGCTGAATTCGAGGGATTTGACTGAGACAAGGTGTGGGGAGGGGAAATGAGGAAACTGGAGAAATCTGAGTTCATCCCCTGTGGTTGGAGGGTTCCTAGGCGGAAGATGAGGTGTTCTTCCTCCAGCCGTCGTATTGCCATGGTCTGGTGATGGAGGAGTCCAAGGACCTGCATGTCCTTGGTGGAGTGGGAGGGGGAGGTGAAGTGTTGAGCCACGGGGTGGTTGGGTTGGTTGGTCCGGGTGCCCCAGAGGTGTTCTCTGAAACGTTCCGCAAGTAGGCTGATGTCATCCGTCGTCATTTCCGCCACCTCCAAACTGACCCCATCACCAGGGATATATTTCCCTCCCCTCCCCTATCAGCGTTCCAAAAAGACCACTCCCTCCGTGGTCCACAACCCCCACCAACCCAATCTCTACTCCCGGCACCTTCCCCTGCAACCGCAAGAATTGCAAAACTTGCGCACATACCTCCTCCCTTACTTCCCTCCAAGGCCCCAAGGGATCTTTCCATATTCACCACAAATTCACCTGCACCTCCACACACATCATTTACTGCATCCGCTGCACCCGATGTGGCCTCCTCTATATTGGGGAGACAGGCCGCCTACTTGCGGAACGTTTCAGAGAACATCTCTGGGACACCCGGACCAACCAACCCAACCACCCTGTGGCTCAACATTGCAACTCCCCCTCCCACTCCACCAAGGACATACAGGTCCATCACCAGACCATAGCAACACGACGGCTGGAGGAAGAGTGCCTCATCTTCCACCTAGGAACCCTCCAACCACAAGGGATGAACTCAGATTTCTCCAGTTTCCTCATTTCCCCTCCCCACACCTTGTCTCAGTCCCAACCCTCGAACTCAGCACCACCTTCCTAACCTGCAATCTTCTTCCTGACCTCTCCGCCCCCACCCCCACTCCGGCCTATCTCCCTCACCTTAACCTCCTTCCACCTATCGCATTTCCAACACCCCTCCCCCAAGTCCCTCCTCCCTACCTTTATCTTAGCCTGCTTGGCACACTTTCCTCATTCCTGAAGAAGGGCTCATGCCCGAAACGTTGATTCTCCTGCTCCTTGGATGCTGCCTGACCTGCTGCTTCCCTGGGTGATTTTGGTTAACTGCCGAACGCACTGACCAATTGCACCACAGAGACAGGTCAATTGCGCCACAGAGACAGGTCTATATCTCATTAAAGTCATATCTCTTTGGAATTAACTTCACTTCCCAATTAACCTCTACCCAATCAAGAACCTCAATGTTTCAGAAACCCATTAGCAAATAAAAAGGCATGTACCCAATGAGTTGGAGGGTTGGAGGGTTTGAGCAATAGGGAGAGGCTGAATAGGCTGGGGCATTTTCCCTGGAGCTTTGGAGGCTGAGGGCTGACCTTGTAGAGGTTCATAAAATCATGAGAGGGATAGATAGGGTGAATAGCAAGACTTTCCAGGGTGGGGGAGTTCAGAACTAGAGGGCATAGGTTTAGGGTGAGAGGGGAAAGATATAAAAGAGACCTAAGGGGCAATTTCTTCATGCAGAGGATAGTGTGTGTGTATGGAATGAGCTGCCAGAGAAAGTGGGGGAAGTGGATACAATTACAACAGTTAGAAGGCATCTGGATGGATATATGAATAGGAAGGGTTTGGAGGGATATGGGCCAAATGCTGGAAAATGGGACTAGATTGGTTTGGGATATCAGGTCGGCATGGACGAGTTGGACCCAGAGGTCTGTTTCTGTGCTGTACAATGCTTCAACTCTATGAGTTAATTTCCTCCTTCACTGCATGGTAAGCACTTGCTGCTCTGTCCTTAGAAAGATAGAGCTTTAAGTGATGCTTCTCCAACTGCACTTGACCTATCTGAGTAGGCCAAGGCTGGCTGTCTCCTTGGATCCTCTCCCAACTCACCTGGCACATTGCAAACGAGGGGCAGCTTCTGGCTAAACAGCAGGCTTTAAGGACATGTTAATGAGCATGGAATGAAGAGAGTGGGAAACAGGGAGCAGCAGTGTCTGCACTATGCAGTTACAGAGAAGGAACAGGATGTTAGGTAAGGGTGTGCTCCAGGCAGTCCAATGGGGTGTCCCCAGTCTTTACAGGGAGGCCTCTCTGGGCAGTCTGGGAGGATTCTCTAGGCAGTTCAGTGGTAATTCCAGGCAGTTCCACAGGGTTTCAACTGAGGTCAGTTAAGGAGCGAGGTTCGATTATAATAGGGGCTACTGGCCTGTGTCAGTCTAGGGTTTGTAAGGCTTTGTCTGTCATGTTATCCATATGAAGGCCATCTCATACCTGGAGCTTGATCTGATGGTCTGCTGAAACAGTGGAAATGGAAGAACAGGAATTGAGGGAATTTGGGAGCTGCCTGAGAGTTGGAAATTGAGAGTCAGTGAACGTTCTGGCTCATTGAGATTGTCTGGGAACATCAGGGTTTAGGTAACTTTGATCAGGTGAGGGGTCAGCAGGTAAATTGACACTTCAGTTGTGAGGGTAGCCATGGCAGGTTGTGAACCACATTAGTAACAATGATAGGGACCACAATAATGAGGGAACGGGTGAGCATAAAGCTTTTAGGAAATGTGCATTCAAACCATAATCTATTTGTTAAAAATCAGTGATGATTGCAAAATCTACCCAAGGTGCTAATTTCTTCACAATTCAATAGCTAACTGAAGAATTCTAGAACTGTCCAAGAGCAGTATTTTTGTGTTGGATTGTACATTGTAATGCTGCTTTAATATAACTTCACTTACAGATATCCTGGTCTTGTTTTTTCCTCTTAACAGGAATTTCTGGCAGGAGCATACTTCAGGAGTACATTTGCATGAGTCATAAAAGGAAACGTTATACAGGGTTTTATTTACCACACTCCTGTCTGGTCTGTGGCAGGGCACTGGAGATAATATTCATCAATCCACCCTGAGGCATGGTGGAAAACAAAACTGATGAACCTAATTATCCAGAGCTTTTCCAGAGACTGTAACTGTACAGTTCAAAATTCTGTAGAATGCTACTGAAAGAGTTTGTAAAATCTACCCATTGTACATTTGCAACAATTAAGTCAGAATCACTTTTTGAGCTCTGATATGATAAAATGTAATAATATGCTTTTTCTTGGTAAAAAGCTGACCCTATGTTTCTGATCCGAAGACAAGTCATGATCAGACATAATTTATTACTACTGTATGTTCAGTTAAATTTCCTTTAATTTGAAATGTTCTTCGAAAATGAAATACAACTGCGTTAGACTTTATTCATGTATTATCATAACTTATAAGAAAAACATTAGGCCTGTTAATTATGAAAGATGTTGGAGTATAAGTTGACATCAGAATCCTCAAAAAACTGTCCAAAAATAAGGATCAACTTACATGCTGAGGATAAACGTGAATGGCTAGTGTAGTTCTGGGTGTTCGCCATTCTGAAATATAATCAACACCCGATGCAAAGGCAGGGCAGTCTTAATCTCCTGCACATCCGTACATCATAGTCAGCATCGCCTGCCTGATCCTTTGTGCCCTCTTATAAAATATGATGAATTGCAACATGCATTTGTGGATGAACAGTAGAGACGGATGGGTATGGCTGAAAGGTGTCATCAAGTTATACGCCAGCTATCTGCAAAACTATGGTATTTGTGGCTAAGAGCGAAAGTGAAGGTTGCCAGAGGACCAGAAGCTGTCCCCTCATTTGATAGGCTTAACCTAAACATCATCATGCCTAATGTGAGAGACGAGGTTGGGAAAGTAGGGACTTTATTGTCACCTCAGCCTCTCTGAATCCAGCATTGATAATGTTATCAAACAGCACTGACTTGGTAATAATCTACTCACGGACACTCTGTTTGGGTTCTGCCAGGGCCACTCAGCTCCTGACCACATTACAGCCTTGCTCCAAGCTTGGACGAAAGAAGTGAACTCTACAGGTCAGGTGACAGTGACTGAACTCAGTATGATTTCAGCCTACGATCTAGTGTGGCAGCAAAGAGCCCTAACAAAATTAAAGTCAATGGAAATGAGAGATCTCTCCAGTTGGTGTTATATCTGGCATAAACGAAGATGGTTGTGGTTATTACAGGTCAGTCATCTCCAGAAATCTCTGCTGGAGTTTCTCAGGATAGATTCCTTGGCTAATCTTCAGCTGCTTCATCAATGACCTTCCCTCCATCATAAGGTCAGAAATGGGCATATTCGCTATTGATTGCACAATGTTCAGCACCAACTATGACTCCTCAGGTACAGAAAAGGCCTGTATGCATGCACAGAAAGACTGAGTCAATAACCAGGCTTGGACTTCAAAAAAAATTTCTTAAAATTTGATCATGAGAAATTGTCATCACTGGCTTGTATTTATTGTGCATAACTAACTTCCTAGAGAATCTACCACATTTTGATCTTCTGGAGTCACATATAGGCCAGCAGACTAAGTAGGGATAGCAAATTTGCTCTTCTAAAGGACATTAGAGAACCAGATGGGTTTTTAATAAGCTAACTCCTTATTCCAGCTTGTACTGAATTCAGATTTCACAATCTGCCGTGGTTGGATTCAAACCCATGTCCCAGAACATTAATCTTGGGCTCCAGGTTACTATCTTTGAGGAGAAAGTGAGGTCTGCAGATGCTGGAGATCAGAGCTGGAAATGTGTTGCTGGAAAAGCGCAGCAGGTCAGGCAGCATCCAGGGAACAGGAGAATCAACGTTTCGGGCATAAGCCCTTCTTCAGGAATGGGGAAAGTTTTCAAACTTTCCCCATTCCTGAAGAAGGGCTTATGCCCGAAACGTCGATTCTCCTGTTCCCTGGATGCTGCCTGACCTGCTGCGCTTTTCCAGCAACACATTTCCAGCTCCAGGTTACTAATCCACCGACATGACCAATATGCACCTGCCATCCCTAAACTGGAAAGCAATATACATGCCACACCTTTTACTGGCAATTACTACCTCCAACAAAAGATCTTACCATCTATTCTTGATGTTCATTGGCATTATCAACTCTGAAAACTCCACCCTGAACATACGGGAGATTATCACTGAGCAGGAGCTGATCTGGACTGGTCACATAAATATTGTGGCTACAAGAGCAGGTCAAAAGCTGGGATTGGAGTGATGTGTAGCTTACCTCTTGAGGCCCCAAAGCCTGTCCATCATCTACAAGAAACAAGTTAGGAGTGTGTTGAAATATTCTCAATGTGCCTGGATGAATGCAAATCAGATGCTCAACACAATCCAAGACAAAGAAACCCACTTGATTGTCATCCCACCCATTACCTTCAACATTCACTCCCCTTAGCATCAATGCATAGTGGCAGCAGTGTGCGCCATCCACAGGATACTCTGCAATAATCCACTAAGATTCCTCCAACAGCACATCCCAAACCTTTGTCCTCTAAACCTCAGAGGAATAAAACCAGCAGGAGCATGGGAATCCCACCACCACACACGATCCTGATCTGGGACAATAACATAATTCCTTCACTACCACAGAGGCTAAAACTTGGAACTGTCTTTCCAACAACACTGTGGGTGTATCTACATCACATTGACTGCAGTAGTCTAGTGACTCACATATCCAAAGAAAAAAATAAAAACGACACAGTCTAGCCAACTGAGCTAACCAACCTACATTCAATTAATAATCCTTTTATTTGATTAAAATGTCAAAAAGTCAATAAGGTTCGCATTCATTTAATATATATACAATAGCCATGAACATACTTTATTATAACTGATAAGGGTTGCAGCCTGTCCACCAGAGCAGAATCCCTCACTGATTAAAAGAAAGAACTTGCACGTGCTTAGCATCTTCCATTGCTTTTGAAGACTTCCCCAAATGCACTATAACTAATAAGCTAGCTTTTAAATATAGACCCATTGTAATATAGAGAAATGCAACAGCGATTTCATGCACAGGAAGATCTTACAAACACAAGTGAGATAAATGCTCAGACAGGTTTCTTTTATTGGTGTTGATTGATTGATGAATGCAGATTGGCCAAAGTTTCAGGCACACAATAACTTTGGTTATCAGTGAGCTCCTTACATCGAAAGGAGCAGAATACTTGACAGAGCTATGAAAACTGAGAAGGAGGGAGAAAGGAAACCAAAACATTTGGTGACAAGGCAAAGGTTGGATGATTTGGGTTTCAGATGTCTATTCAAAGATTGTAACAAGAAATGTTTCAAAAGCCAGGTCATGTGGAATTGAAAGCTTGATTTTTTTAGTGCCAATAGAACATGCTGTTCTTATCAGGTATACTGAGTCAGGAATTGACTCCTGTCTTGAGGTTGATGGTGGCCTACCTCCTATGAGCCAGCATGCTCCTGGATCCCGGTAAGCTTCTGTGGCACTGGTGCCTCTGCAATTCTTTTTGAGGCAGGGTTTCCTCCTCACTTTGAAGCCCTGTCAGTGCCAGTCCTTATTTATAAACTGACATTGGGAATTGCTCATGCACTGAGCATCTCCATTGTGTAGTGTCCCAGGTTTCCCTGTTTTGTCTCTCTACTAGTGGGGCTGCCAGTCAGACATTCCCATCAGGCCCCTTCCTTCCCTATTTCTTCCATTACCCTTAATCAGACAGAGAATTGGAGCTGAGCTATTGACTACCTTCTGGAGGATCTCCTGCTTGTCCTTTCATTTATTCACTCGCAAGATGTGGGAGCCATTGGCTGGCCAGCATTTATTGCCTAAACCTAGTTGCCCTTGAAAAAGTGGTGGTGAGCTACCCTCCTGAACTGCTGGAGTTCACCTGCTGTGGTTTGACCCACAATGCTCTTAGCGGTGGAATTCCAGGATTTTGACTCAGCGACGATGAAAGCATGGAAACATTTTCACAAGTCAGGATGGTGAGTGGCTTGAAGAGGAAGTTGCAGGTGGTGGTGTTCCCGCGTTTCAGCTGCTCTTATCCTTCTAGATTGAAGTGTTCATGGGTTTGGAAGGTGCTATCCGCGGTTCTTTGGTGAATTTTTGCAGTGCATCTCGTAGATAGTACACACTGCTGCTACTGAGTGTCAGTGGCGGAGAGAGTGAATGTGGTGCCCATCAACTACGCTACTTTGTCCTGGATGGTGTCAAGTTACTAGAATGTTGTTGGAGTTGCACCCATCCAGCGAGTGGGGAGTATTCCATCACACTCCTGACTTGTGCCTCGTAATGTAGAACCCAGGTTTTGGAGGGTCGGGAAGTGGGTTACTTGCGTTGGTGTTCCTATCCTCTGCCCTGTTCTTATAATCATTATGTTTATGTAGTGAGTCCAGTTGGGCTTCTGGTCAACAGTAACTCCCAGGGTGGTGATAGGTGAGAAATTTAGCGTTGGTAAAACCACTGAATGTCAAGAGTGGTGGTTAGGTTGACCATCTCCTATTGGAGAGACAGTCATTACCTGATTTGGTGTGACACACATGTTACATGCCTCCTATCAGCCCAGATCTTGCTGCACCTGGACACGGATGACTTCAGAAGCAGAAAACTGAAAACAAAAAATGCTGGAAATCACAGCGGGGCAGGCAGCATCCTAGGCAGAGAGTAAAGTAATGTTTTGACTCTTCATCAGGATCAGAGGAGTTGCAAATTGTCCTCCTACTGGCCCAAGGAGGGTCATAACTTGGCAACGATTCCTAACACTGAAAAGTTTACAACGTGCTGAAGCCTTCATTCTAAGTGAACACAATATATGCAAATGAGGATTCAAGCCACAGCATTTTGAAGGGGTTGCACTCGATGGAGATAAAGGATACTGACCAGGGGACATTAGGGACGTTGCATGCATACCGGTAATTATACAGAGTTTTTAGCAACCCAGAGGAAGAGACCAGCAGATGTTGACAATATTAAGCTGATCTTGGTAATGAATAGATATGAAAAGGTCAATTTAGTAATAATCAGTTCATCAAGCTTTCCTTTTCGACTAAGTTCTACTAGACCATCTGGAATATAAAAAATAATGAAAGATTCCAATGGTTGTTAGCTTTGATCTACTTAATTTGATGCCACAGTTTTAATACGGATTTCTGATCAAGATGGCATGCAATGAAAAAAATCAATACTGCTTGAGTTTAATCTGTCTCTTCGTTTACTCAGAACAGGGCCGTGGAACTCTGTTCATCTGATCAATCTATTTATATTCATTAACAGTATTCAAAAGAATATCGAAGTATTAACTGTGCACAAAACAACTTTTAAATGACTGTACATTGCTCTGAGTTTACAGACAGTGGTAAAAGTCAGGGTTTCCTCCTCGTTGTGGGAAGACCACAAAATTCAGGGTTAAGAATCTCCGCCAAGTCTATACATAACAGATGTGGAAACGCCCTACACAATTTTGAGCAATTCCAGCATTGGAGTTACTCAAATGTTTAACATTTTATGTGAAAGTTAAACCTCTGGGTTAAAATAGAAATTTAACTAAGGTATAATGCAAGTGTATTATATAATCATCACATGATTACAACTCAGAAGGAGATTGTTCTGTCTCTTGAATCTTTGCTATACTTTAATGAAGCTTGCTGTAAGCTCTATGATAGATAGTTGAATTGTAATTTCTATAAATTCAGAAGAAATGGGCTGATAAAGGGAAAGGGAAAGTGGTGAAGCAGCATCTACAGAAGGCAATTAAATCTAGAAACTCCTTATAATGATTTGGGGCTGGCAAGCTCAGAATTTACTTTATATCTATCAGATATTGTACTGGAAAGTTCCATTTTTGGGTGAGCAATCAAAAAACCTCATCAAATAATCCAGACACTGAAGTTTGTATTTAATCATGGAGATCTTGAATACTGTTAAATGACAGTCTGGATGTATATCAGTAGCAGCGACCCAAAACGCTGTTAAATGTTTGTAAAATTCTGACTTACATGTGACTCCAGAACCATGTCATTGTGGAGAACCTGAAGGAGCTGAACCCACTCAGTGATAGAATCATAAGGGTCTATTCTGCCAGCACATCTGAAAGTGAACAGAGTATATAAAGTGGTTGTACAGCCAATTCCCCCTTCTTCCCACCCCAGATCCGCATTCCATGTTACAGGACTCAGGCAGCTCTTAGGCAAATTGAAGCCCTTACGTGGTCAATTCTGGCAATTGCAGCAATACAAACATATGACTTGAAAAAGAGGAGAAAGCCCAGTCACCCAACTGACTTCAAAACATTGCTAAAGTAGGGGACAGTTCTGGGATTTCTCTGTACTCTTTAGGGACTCTTCACCTAAGATTGCACCCCAACATCTCAAACACAGCCTCTCTCTGGTATCGCTCAAACATGCCAACACAAAATGCCTAAACTTACCTCAATTCTGCGAGACATTTCCTCTTCTAGTTGGGACTCCTTGTAAACCTAGCAGAGGTCAATAATGTGCACTGATTTTACTAGCAATACAGACCCGCTGGCTAAACAGATTGTCCTTGACAGGTGACAGTCCCACTGTTCCTTCATTAATGATGCCCTTTACAGGACATTGTGGTTGGTGTGGTTGGAGAAAGATTATTCCACCCATCCCATCTGTACTAGCTCCCAGAATGAGCAATACATTCTAGATTCACTCCGTTATTTTCTCCCTGGAACAACTTGCATGAATCTTTGTGGATTCCATCGAAGGCCACCATGTCTTCCCTGAAACTATAATGTCAGAACGAGTTACCAGCTCCAGTTGAAGTCAAACTAGTCTTGTACACAGCTGTAGCTAATCTTCCTTTCTCTTGAATTCTATGCCCTCATTGATAAAGCCCAAAATGAGTGTCTTGGAGGGGAACTAAAGGTGGTGGCGTTCTCATATATCTGCTGCTCTTGGTGTTTTAGAAGTGGTCATGGGTTTGGAAGGTGCTTTCTGAGGCTCTTTGATGAATTTCTGCAATGCACTTTGTAGATAGTACACACTGCTGCTACTGGGCATCAATGTTGGAGGGATTGAATGCTTGTGGATGCAGTACCAATCAAGTGGGCTGCTTTTTCCTGGATGGTGTTGTTGGGACTGCACCCATCCAGGCAAGTGGAGAGTATTCCATCACACTCCTGACTTGTGCCTTGTAAATGATGGACAGGCTTTGGGGTGGTCAGCAGATGAGCTATATGCTGCAGTATTCCTCGTCTCTGAGCTGCTATTATAGCCATTGTGTTTATGCGATTAGTCTAGTTGAGTTTCTAGTCAATGATAATTCCCAGGATGTTGATAGTGGGGGATTCTGTGATTCTAACATCATTGAATGTCAAGGAGTGATAGTTACAATGTCTCTTATTGGTGATGGTCATTGCCTGGCATTTGTGTGGCACAAATGTTATTTGCCTCTTTTCAGCCAAAGCCTGGATATTGCCCAGCTCTTGCTGCATTTAGATATAGACTGCTTCAGTATCTGGGGAGTCACAAATGATGTTGAACATTTTATAATCAGCAGCAAATATCCTCACTTTTGGCCTTATGATTGAGGGAAGGTCATTGATGAAGCAGTTGAGGATGGTTGGGCCTAGAGATGACCCTGAGGAGCTCCTGCAGAGACACCCCGGACCTGAGATGACTTTCATCCAAAAACCATGACCATTTTCCTACATGTCAAGTGCGACTCCAACCAGTGCTGAGTTTTCCCCCGATTCCCATTGATTTCTGTTTTGCTAGGGGTCCTTGATGCCACACTCAGTCAAATGCAGGATTGATGTCAAGAGCTGTCACTCTCACCTCATCTCTGGAATTCAGCTCTTTTGTCCATGTTGGAACCAAGGCTGTAATGAGCTCAGAAGTTGTTGATTGAGGGATAAATATTGATCAGCTTACCTGGGCAATTTCCCCTGTTCTTCTTTAAAATAGAGTGATGGGACCTTTAACATCTGCTTGAGAGAGTTAGACTGACTTCAACACTTTATCTGAAAGACAGCAGCTCTGGCAATGCAGTGCTTCATCAATGCAACAAAATTAGTCCTGATCTTTGTGTCAAATTCTGGAGTGGAAATGAGAGCTCACAATATCCAAACACATTGATTGTCTGGGCTATTTGCGGGATCAGCAGTCAACGAGTTAAAAGTTTTTTTTTCTGAGCACATATAATCAGACTAAAGACAAGAATTTTTTTCTCAGATGAAAGTGGCAAATGGAATGTATGAATTTCATTTGCCCATATCTATGGTCGTCTGGAATATGTTAGTTGTTGTCACTTCTGTTCATAGTCATAAAATAATGAGAACTGTTTATGAAGGCAATTAAATCATGGTGCCTAAGGCTGGGATTTTATGTTCAGCCGTGCTCCCCAGGCCCCAGGTGTGATTGTTGGGAATGAGCACAGCCCCATTCTCACAGCTTGCCCTGTAGCCATTTAGTGATGGAAATGCCATTATGTGGTCTGAGGTGAAAGGTCTTCCCACTTTTGGGAGGCCGTCCCATTCGGGGAGATGCCAGTTTGGCCCTAATGGTGCCTCTAAGAGTGGTGACCATTGTTAGGATGGTATCCAGTTCCCGCTGTCACTGCTGAATCCTTTCCACTTTATATGATCCTATAAGACCTGATGCCCCACCCTGCAATCAATATAACAACATCCAGCCAGCTTCACTGCCTGAGATCCAACATCGCCTACTTGTCTCAACATGCCCAACTGGGCCCTGGCACAATACCATTCCCTGACTGAACAACTCCATTAGCCAAAGTAAATTGACAACCTGGTCAATCCATCACCCATTCTGGATTTGACACAAAATGCTCCCTCAATATCACCATCACTAACACTGTCACCATCACCGTAATATTTCAAAGTGTGGGGACAAACATAAAGAGATGATTAACAAGTACACCCCTCCCCCAGCCCTGCCACTGTCGCCGAGCCCCCCACCATAGAGAGAGAACTCACAACTAACCTGATTGCCCTAGTCAGCTCAGTAAGACCTGACAGGCAAATGAGGACCCATCCTGCCCCATCATGGGCTTCGACACTGGCGGCCTGGGTCACCAGAAGCTACTGCCCAATCAGACGCCATTATATTTTGGGTCCTAAAGTTGCAAACTCAAGACCTACTCCTCATAAGAGCCAACAGTGTGAAGGTGTGTTTTTTTCATTTTTTCTCCAAACTGGGGTCTTGGGAAAGAGGGGGTCATGGGGTCAGAGGCAGGGACAGAGGGTCATTTTCAATGACCCATGCTTCCGGCAATGCCCAGAATTGGGGATTGGAGACCACCTAGCCTCCTGGCCACCACAAATATTCCTTATCACCAGGCAGATCACTATTATTTCTAACTTGAGAAAGTAGCCACCTCTCTTGCCCTCTGTGGGGGAGATATGGTGAGTCAAGGTCCTTAGGTGACCATTAATTGATCTTTAAAGGGTCTTAAACTCTGGTCGGTCAGGAGTTTCACTGACGAACTTGCCCACCAATCAATTTCAGAGATGGCAGGATTTGCCCTTCTCATCATTTCTCGTACCACTTCCAAAGTGTCAAAATTCAAATCTATCTGCTCATTACATATTACTAATGTGGGAACTTGCTCTGTAAAACCTGCTGTTGCATTGCCAACATTGCAACAATGATTCCACTTTAAAGAACTTCATTGACTGCAAACTATGGAGGTCACGAAAGGCACTATAGAAATGCAAGTTGGGACTTGTGGAGCAGTGTAGTATTCCTTCCTCTGTGCAAGAAGGTCTGGGTTCAAGCCCCACGTGTCTAGAAGTGTGTCAAACCATGTCCAATCAGCTTGATTAAAAGAACTATAAATGCAAGTCTTTCTTTCACAGAATAGAGCTCTGATGTTTGGTACTAAAATTCTGTTATGGAGTGTCTGGTGACTTCAGGATTGTTTACTTCAATGCACTTATCCTCACAGCCTGCCATCACACCTACCTCCGCTACATCTGCCCACTGTATATTCAGCAATAACTAAGTCTTTGAGGCCTTTACAGGAGCATTGGAAACCCTGGATTCAAGAATCTCCTCTGTCTTAGACAAACAGGGGAATTAGACAGATGGGATAGGGATGTGAGTCAGTAATTCCTTGGGATTCACTGCATATCAATGAGTTGTGGGAGCCTAGATGCAGTTGTTCTATAAGGAAATCTGAAATAAAAAAATCTGAAAGTGCAAGAGAAACTCAGCCATTCTGGCAGCATCAGTGGAGAGAGACAAAGTGTTCATATTTCATGTCGGACATAACCCTTCTTCAGAAATCTGGGAGGAATCCGTAGGAGCTTCATTAAGTTGATCAGCATTCTGGTCATTATTACTTTACCATTTGTGGGAAGATGGTATGCCAATTGGCTGCTAGGATTCCTGTATTACAATCCTAACTATATTTCAAAAGTAAGGGTTGATGATGAAAGATGCAAGATAAATGCAAGTCTTTTTTATTCCCTCTTCCAACATCTTCTAGTGCATTCTCCTCAGTCCCCCAGCTCTGTCTTCCCATTCTTCAGTTTGACAGATAATGGAGCTTATGAGACATGACTATCATGATATGGCTTCAGAATGCTGCCACCCTGGGAGTAGATTGCAGTGTTCAACCTGAATTGCAGGCTCCCTCCTGTAAACTGTACTCCAGCAGATTGTTAGGATTTTTAGGTCATCTCTAGGAGGGAGTGGCAATGGCCCCTTGGTGCACAAGCCAGTTTGCTTTTCTCAGGCTGACTGTATTCACCCTCCAACGACTGGCTGTTTACCAATGTCATTTTGGTCAGCTCAGTCATGTCAGTCAAGACTGAGACTAACAGAATGTACATTCAGAGAATCATTCAGTTTGTCAGGATTTTGGACAAGTGGACACACTTGATGGTGTGTAGTAGAAGGATGGTAAGATGTGGACTAGTAGTATTGATGTGGCGGTGAGTCTGATTAGTTGTACGTGGAAAGCCTATCCCGAGTTAGGGAATCTAGATGACTTCTCCTTTACTTCTGTTTCTATTTCTCTCCATTCTCTTTTCCTTCCTTCACTTGCTCCTCTTCCTTCTCACCCTGGTCCTCCCAAGTTCCCAACATGGGCCGCACGCCATTGGCTATCCCCTCGGAGAACCCAACTGTGGAAGATGCAGCAAGCATCAGAAATTTGGAGACTCACTTCTTTGGGTACCCTGAGTGATCCAGCCAGTGGCACCATTGTGTCAGAATATGGATGGTTTGCCCCTGAATACTGCCATGGTTTCCATTGTGTGAATGCTGACCATTTGCGATCAGTTAGCTGAGGAAAGACAGTAGTCATTATCATCAAGCAGTCAACCCTATTTTTTTCCTTTGTGGCTCAGATATGTCCAGAATGGCTGACTGATACAGGATGAAAGTGACTTTTGTGGCTGACATCAGGATAGCAGGGATTCTCTGACATGCTGCTGTACACATGGTTGCACACCAATTACAGGTTGAGAAGATGCAGTTGCAGTACATCTCTATGTTGATTCACACAGTAATTACACACAGCATCACTTACATGCAGTTGATGGCACCCTGTTACATTGTAAATCTCAGTAAGGTGGCAGTCAAATGCCCAGTCTTCCATCTCTCACTAGGTAGGAATTGAGCAAGAAAAGTTGACTAGGAGACTAAGGGAATTCTCTTTTTGTTCTTCAAGTATCATAAAATATTTTATATCCAACTGAAGAGTCAGACAATGAATGTTGCAATTTGAAATGCAAAGTCTGCAACAAGGCAGCATTTCCACAATGTTGTAATGTGTCAGTCTAGATTCTGTGCAAGCACCATTGGAATGAGGAGGGAAGCTACAGCTTTCTAGCTCAGTGGTGAAATTCCTCCAACTGTGCCAGGGTTGGCCTACATTTTATGCCATGGTTGTATTCAATAAATCCTTTACAACAAGTACATTTATCTAAATTGTAACTGTACATCTTGCAAGTTCCATGTGTTTATGGCACATAATGAAACTTGTGAAACTTTATCAAATATAATGTTGTTAAATAAAGTCAATACTACAGTTTACCAGTTAATTTACTCTGTAATATATCGTGTGCTGATTTTGACAGAGATCGTTAAGATTTAAATCTTCAATTAAATAGATCTTGAATTTTGTTAAGATGGCCATTTTGCAACACATTATCCTCCAATCTTCTGTTTGTGCAATGAATTAGAAATTAATTTGTTTTTTTCTTAATTATACAGTAAGTAGATAAAAAGCTTTTACATGTCTGAATGAACATTCTACACTGTACTTATTTTTTAGGTTTGTGTCCGAAAAGAAGAAAGGAATTGCTGATAGCACGATCAGTCTTTGCCAACAGCTGATCTCTTCCCACCCCCCACCCCCTTCCTTCCCTTAATTAAATCCAGATCACACAAGTATTCTTAATTTTGAATAACTTAATAAGAAACAGACTGGGTGGCCACTTGTAAACGTGGCTCCAAACTCCAAGCTTTGATTTAAAGTAAAATTACAAGACATTTTTACTGTGTAACCAGTTATTATAGAACTCAAGTGCTGAAATCTGATCAGATTTTTCTGTTGCAACCAAGTAGTTAGAAGAGCAATGCATTTCATGGCAGCTTCCAAACTTTAGAGTGGGAAGGAGTCTAGGCTGGCAATTGTTCAAATAAGTTTTGAATCACCAATTTGTTCACCATTTGTCATTTTCTGCACAAGTCAGTCTTGTTGGTCTGTCCTGAGAAAAGTCAAAACTCCTGACCTTACGTATGAAATGATCTTTTAAGAATTTGTGAGTTGCTATTAAGTTCCTTTGTTCAGCTGTTAGATTTTCTTTGTTTTGTTACAAACCAAAAATATATTTTGTTGTTTTTCTGACTTTTCTATCGCTTTATGCAACATGGAAATCCACATCGACCAAATATCCAAAACTGATTAGTGGGGCAGCACGGTGGCTCAGTGGTTAGCACTGCTGCCTCACAGCGCTAGGGACCTGGGTTCAACTCCCCCCTTGGGCAAGTGTCTGTGTGGAGTTTGCACATTCTCCCCGTGTCTGCGTGGGTTTCCTCTGGGTACTCTGGTTTCCTCCCACAGTTCAAAGATGTGCAGGTCAGGTGAATTGGCCATGCTAAATTGCCCATAGTGTTAGGTGCATTAGTCAGGGGTAAATGTATGGGAATGGGTTTGGGTGGCTTGCTCTTCGGAGGGTCAGTGTGGACTTTTTGGGCCGAAGGGCCTGTTTCCACACTGTAGGGAATCTAATCTACTTGCCAGCATTTAGCCTATATCCCTCTAAACCTCCTATTCATGTACAAATTCACATGCTTTTTAAATGTAGTAATTGTATCAGCTTCCACCACACTCTCTGGCAGCTCACCCCATACACGCACCACCCTCTGCGTGAAAAATTTCCCCCCCAGGACCCTTTTAAATCTTTCCCTTCTTCCCTTAAACCTATGCCATCTAATTTTGGATTCCCCCACCCGAGGAAAGGAATCTTGGCTATTCACCCTAACCTTGCCCCTCCTGATTTTATAACCCTGCATAAGATCATCCCTCTGCCTCTGATGCTCTAGGGAAAATAGCCTCAGCCTATTCAGTGTCTCCCTACAGCTCAAACTCTTCAATCCTGGCAACATCCTTGTGCATCTTTTCTGAACCCTTTCAAGTTTAGAAACATCTTTCCTATAGAAGTGTGACCAGAATTGTATGCAGTATTCTAAAAGTGGCCTCACCAATGTCCTGTACAGCTGCGACATGATGTTCCATCTCCTATACTCAATGTACTGACCAATAAAGGCAAGTGTTCCAAACACCTTCTTCACCACCCTATCTACCTGCGACTCCACTTTCAAGGAACTGTGCACCTCCAACTTTAAGAGTCACATATTCCAATGTCAGGCTTGTGGGCCTGGAAATTGGCCTAACTGTGTTCTAGGGACCAAAAATGTCAGGGCAAGTCCTCAAAATATTAGATGGATTTGTGTATATTTATGAAGAATTTAGGAAGTGTAGCTTTGTACCTCATTCAGGCGGTCACCTCCCTTCCCTGACAACAATACTTGCTGCTCATTGGCTGGCCATCCCAAGGAAGTGGAATTGAGAAGAGAGACCTGTGTTTTCAATATGTTTCTGCCCTGTTCATCCTATTTCTTGCATGACTTGCATCAGGAATGTGGCAAGACCTTAGGTAAATGGTATTTATAGTCATAGTGTTAGGGATTGAGTAATTGATTAAGCTTCCAATTCGCCCTTCATTTATCTTCTTATTTAGATCTTAGTCTCAGCTAAGGTTTATCAAGATGGTACTGTGGCCACCTGCACTCCTCTATTTTCTCAGGTATCTGAAGTTGTGCTATCAGATCATTAACAGATTCTTACTTGACAGCAGGAATCCCACAGGACCAGCTTCAGGTGGTAGCAGACTAACTAAGAAAACTCTTGCCCAGTTGGAAAGCCTCTGCTGGAAGGATAATTTAAATTTGCATCATTGTAGGATGGAATCCCGTTCACTATTACACAAAAGCAGCAACGTAATTGTTGCTGAAATATTAGCCTTATTATACAACAAGACATTTTGTTATTCAACACAAAGTGACTTGGAAGCAGCAAACTGATGTGGAGCATGTATAGAAACAAAATCCACTAATATTTGACCAAACAGAAGAGAAAATCTAGCAGTGTAAAAGAACTCTTATTGCTGGAATAAAGCAGAGACAGAGCAGCCCCCACAAACCCTTGGGTAAGCTGGAAAAACACTGATGTTCTCTTCCGGCGTGTGTTGAGAATTGTTGAGGCAGCTGTGCTGGGGGAGGGAAGCCAAGTCTTTTTTCAAGCCTCAGACTTGGCACTAGAGGCACAGAGGAAGAAAGCAACTTTTCCCAAATGCTTGGTTAGTACAGTGAGTTTAGGTGAGTACTGCTGTAAAATTTTCAGCACATCTGTTTCTCACTTCAAGATTTAGAGTCAGCCAATTGGATAATAAACCCACACTTCATTGCATTTTAGAAGAATTTTTCAACTTTTTTATTCCTGAAGCCATGTTGGAGCTAGTTTTTTGATGAGTTAATATACAGGGAACAGTAATGCAATGAGCAATAAGCAGGAAAATATCAGTGAAAACCTATGCTGACAGGTCCTCACTCCATTATAATTACCCAAAGTTTTCCCCTAAGTAAGAATAAGGGCTGCTTAGATCTGGAATTAGAGCACTCCAGAACAGTCTGTTTCAGTTGCTCGGTATTGTTAGCCTATATTTCATTTTCCTACTCCACCACCAATTTACTGCCCATTTGGAGGGATGTCCAGTTCAAGCAGGTTTCAATGCTTACGTTAAGCACTCTCCAATCTGCTGATTGGATAGCTGGAAGCACAGGTCTAAAAGGAAGTCCATTTTCCTTCTTTACAGTCACACTGGCCAAGATTTGGCTAGATATCTTCTACCATTTATGCAGCAGCCATTGCTACTGCTGTAGTACATACAGGCCCACAGTAACAGCAAGGTTATTATCCTCCCTCCTTTTCCAGAAGGTAAAGGGATTTGTGCCAGAGGTGTAACTGGGCCATGAAAATGGCCAACTTCAAAGCTGCAAGTTCAGTGTGTGCCCTGTCTTTGCTGAGAAAAACCTTTAGTATGTCCTTCAACAAGTATTAAGGTGCTAAATTATATATTTGTATGTGAAACATAAATATATACATTTATTATTTCTGCCATCATAACTTGGTGGAAATATTGTCTATGCATGAATTTGTGGTTTCTGACTATTTTCCACCAAAGGAGTCTCTCTTACAATATTCCCAACTGAGTTTTCAACAACCAAACCAGGAATAATGTATAGTCTCTGGTGTTGGAGTAATGGATGGGCCTGATAGTCAAAACCTGATGTGGTATTGTTAAGCGCTGTTCATATAACAGATAGGAAGTTAGTTGGAATTTTAGAATAGAGATCCTAGCCTTAAAAATCCATTCTTTAGTCCACAGTAATAGTTTTGATAGGAGACCAGCAGGATCTCTGTGGAAACATAGCAAAATTAATCTCTAGTTATTTTTCATCACTTGATTGCTGTGGTTCAAGTTGGCAACTCACCACCATCTTCTTAAGGAGAGCAAGGGATAAGCAATAAATTCTGGCCCAGCCAGCTACGCCCATATCCCAATAATGATTCTTATTTTAAAAATTGCCGATTTGGATTTGTCAATCTCCCACTGGGAGATTGTCTGAATTACAAGAGAATTTCAAGACTCCATTATTTAAAGCTGAAGTAGCTTATGAGAAGCAAGATTTCAGAAAATGCCTCATCGGATCTTAATCCGCATCTCAGAGATGTTAACCCTGTGAGTTATATTTAACTCACTAATGGCATTTTCATGCAAATTATTGAAAGATCTTTGTTTAGGGACATTTTTCAAAATCAGAAAATAACAGAGGCAAAGTGTTCTCTCAAAGAAAGTCAAGAGTTTAGATGGAAAGAAATGGGTGGAGCAAAGAACAGGGCTAAAAATTCAGCATCATCCAGTTTGTGCTGAACCCAGGACCCATTTCACCACCCCCTCCCACCTCCCCGAGGTCCACTGGGCTCAGAAAAAAAACACAGTACAGAGTTAGGATAGGAAATGGGAGGGGCATTCTATCAAAGTCTCAGCCAAACCATACGACGTGGCTCTTATTGTATCTGAATGTGCCATTAAAATTGCATTGACAATAAGAATCAGTCTGAATGCTTGTTGAGCTGGCATTTTTGTGTATGTATTCCAAGCAAAATGACCAGTTCTGCGACAGTTTTAAATGACTGTGATCGCAGTGTGGGATTAAATAAGTAACACTTTAAAACTCCAAACACAGATGAAAGATAAAGGGGGCGTGGCAGTGCTGAGTTGGAAACCTGTCGAGGGGTAGGGGGGGAGTGGGTGGGATTTGGGGGTCGGTGGGGGGGAGGGGGGGGGGGTGCGCAGAGAGCGTGGGTGACCTTAGCAGATGTTCAGCACCAATCCTGCAGAAATGATAAACATTTTTCAAGGGTTTTCCCGCAGACCTGATTGGCAGAGATTTTTCTAATGAGTAGTGACAACTTGACTTTTTTAGACTGTGCTGTCGACAAATTTGGTCACTTTTCTGATCGCAGTCACAAGCAGGGATCATGGAGGTTAGGTCTCGCTGCTGTGTTACTGAGATATTAATTGGATGCTTTTGATGGAAATTTTTCTTTTTAAAAAAAGGTATGGTCGAATTGCTAACTTGAACCAAAACTTTGGTGGTTTCCATAGAAAACAACTGCCACGAATGCAGTGAACATATCTCCACATTTAGTAACATGAGCCCAGTCTCACTGCCAGTAAAATACAGATTCTAACATATGGAACTGATTATCAATGTGAGCCCAACCTGCAGTTCTCCTAAAACTGTCTCTGCTGCGGTGGGAAAGAGCTATTTGCAGCATTGTTGCACTGATTCTGAAACTGGGGGAGCAATGAATAATATTAATATTTGAATTAAGTTTGCTGACGTTGGAGAGGTTGAGTTAAAGATTGTTGAAAGTAAAGGTAGTGGTTCGGAATAACTTCGCCCCACCTCACAACCTTCTCCAGGTTACTGGATCAGGAGAGAAATTTTCAGTGGAAGAAACTGCTCCAAATAAAATTTTATTTTATTTTAGAAATATGTTCACAATTTCCATTTCTGCCATTCCATGTGCTAATATTAGCAAAGCAGTGTAAAGATTTACATTTAGGATTTTTTTGTGAAGCATTTACAAGTAAAGGGATACAGGAGTACAGTGAAAAGTGTACAAATTGCCACTCCCAGTGCCATCTTAGGTACAAAGGTAGCCAGGTACAAAATCTTAGGTACAGAAATAGAAAACTAAAGAGATAAGTTAAAAAGTTAATTGCTACAATTCTAATTAGTATAAAATAGAAAAATAATGAAATAAAGTGAAAAGTTAAACATTACAGTCCTTTCTTAAGCCTGCAGTTGCTTCATACTGGGCTTCCTCCATGAGGGCTTTATCTCACCTTGTGTTGGGCAAGGCTTGCCAACTGCTATGATGCTGACCACCATTTCTCCATCACCACCATCTGGGCTCTCGGTGGGCCTCAGCCATTGCCATGCTCTGTCACTGTTCCTGCCTCCATGACTGAGACCTCTCCAGAGGGTAAGTAAAAAAACTAAAAGAGGAGAAAAATATTAGAAAAGAAGGCAAAAAAGAGAAAAGTGGACAGAATACATGAGACCCAGGTTCAAAGCCCTGACACTGCCCACTCAGCCGCGCCGTCTTAGAATATTTTAGGCTGTGGTAAAGGAATGGTACCTAGCTGTAGAATTGTTTGGAAATAGCAGAATGAAGCAATTTCTCATTTTAATTCATAAATATTTTAAGGGGATTCGCAGCAGGCAGGTATAGTTCTTGTCAAAAAGAAACAAAGAAGGTTTGCCACCCAAATAATAAATATATTTGTTAATAACATGCATCAATTTGTCTTAAAATTATCAGTATTTTTAAGGATAAATATATTTTAAGTTGTTTTCTAAAAGAAGTACACATAATCCACAGAAAGTGATAAATATTGTACCAACATCTACCATCTCTCCCTCACCCACTGGCTTAAATTCAGTTAAAACCAATGGCCTGAGCTCCAGAATCTTACTTTCTAAGCTCCTCCCTACCCCAGTTTTGGAAATGCACCACGTATCTAATGCCTGTGGTGGGGGGGGGCGATTCAGAATCTTCATAATTTTCTGTCACAACCAGTGCAAACATAGGAAGTTACCACCTGGAATTACATAGTCCCCCAGTCCTCTCTGGATTCTTAACTATTGGCCCAGGATTACTTACAGACTATCAGGTCCAAAGGGGTCATAGGTAGGTCCATCTAATGTCTTTCACCACCCTCTGTTTGGGCTCCAACAGGCCTAACAAATAAAAATGACGGTGAAACTGCCGTCATTTCAATTACATAGGCCGTGATTTCAATTACAGCCAGATTCCATCCAACCAACTTTTAGATTTTATTGTCATATGTTCTCAAGTACATACGTACAGTGAAAAGTCTACAATGTTAGCCTTTCCCGGCACCCTCTTAGGTACAAAGGTACCCAGGTACAAAATCTTAGGTACAACTTACACTTCCAAGAAACAATTAATATCACAGGTCAACAAAAAGACAGCGCAGACCCATTTTTGTAGCATTTGCACCTCCGTTTTAGAAACATTGAGGTGGACTTTACACAGAGATTGGGCTCTCCACACAGCAGTGGGAATTTAGTGCACAAGGAATCCCCACCTCTGCTTAGCTGGCTAACCCCACTTGTCGAGAGAAGGTGCTGGAAAAGCACAGCAAATCAGGCAGCATCTGAGGAGCAGGAGAATCGACGGTTCGGGCATAAGCGCTTCATCAAGAATGAGACTTGTGGGCCAGGAGGGCTGAGAGATAAATGGGAAGGGTGGTGGGGGCTGGGAGAATGTAGCTGGGAATGTGATAGGTAGATGAAGGTGGGGATGAAGGTGACAGGTTGGAGAGGAGGGTGGAGTGCTGAATTGGAGGCTTAGGACTGGGATAAAGTGGGGGGAGGGGAAATGAGGAAACTGGTGAAGTTCACGTAGTTGCAGGGTCCCAAGGCGGAAGATGAAGCATTCTTCCTCCCGACATTGGGTGGTTAGGGTTTGGCAACGGAGGAGGCTCAGGACTTGCATATCCTTGATGGAGTGGGTGGACGACTTAAAGTGTTCGGCCACAGGGTGATCGGTTTGGTTGGTGCAAGTGTCCCAGAGATGTTCCTGAAACAATCCACAAGTTCGCGTCCTATCCCCGATGTAGAGAAGACCACATTGGGTACAAGGGATACAGTAGACAACATGTGTGGAAGTACAGGTAAAGTTCTGTCAGATTTGGAAGGATCCTTTGGGGCCTTGGACGGAGGTGAGAGGGGGGGTGTGGGAATTTTTGCACTTCTTGCGCTGGCAGGGGAAGATGCCGGGAGTGAGGTGTGGGGGTGGGGTTCACGGAGGGAATAGTCTCTCCAAAACGCTGACACAGGTGGGGAGGGAAATATATCCCTAGTAGTGGAGTCTGTTTCTGGGTGGCGGAAGTGGCGGAGGATGATGTGATGTATCTGGAGGTTAGTGGGGTGGAAGATGAGAACCAGGGGTGTTCTGTCTTTGTTGCGATTGGAGGCGCCCTTCACCTCCTCTAAGACTTTCATTTCCCCAGACCCCAACACCTTATCTTCACCAGGGACATCCAGTCCCTGTACATATCTACACATCTATCCGCCAAGCCCTCCGTTTCTTCATGCCAACTCAACAGTACCCTTCCACTGACATCTCCAATTGGGATGGTGCATTAATCAGTGTATTCCCCATGTCAATAACTTTAGCAATCAGAGACCATTTGTCCATAAGTCAGGACTCTTCTGTTGTGCAGCATAGATATTGATTTTCTTCTTGAATTGATGTTTTTCAAAACGTCTTGATGAGTGCAAGATGACAAGCTTTGACAAAATGGATCTTTGTTCAGCAATGCTCAAGTTCTGTATTATCAGACGACTACAGAATTTGACATGATTCTTAATATAATTATTGACGAGATGTGCTTTTTTTTGTCTTCACCATAATCCCCATCTCCCTTATTATCCAGGAGCCTTAATTTTGGTTCCCCTGACTTTCACTTTGTTGGAATATATTTAACCTGTAGCTGAAATAGCTTCACTTAAAGACCACCCAATGATCCATTACATTTTCTCTGTCCAATTTTGGTTTCATTCTGTCCTGACTCCTTTCATCATATTGAAGTTACCCCTTTTCCAAACTTGACATTACATTGTTTCAGTGCTCCTTTTTCTTCTCCATTACTGATCTAAACTTTACAATATGATGTTTTTTGGAAAAAAACATATATTCCTGGTTGGTTCATCTCTGGCATGCATGATGGATTCAGCCATAATGGGCAGTTATGGTCTGTATCCAAGTTACCCTAAAAGCTGTTAAAGTTGGAAACATGTTGAAAGAGGGATTCCAAACAATAACAAAGAAATAAACCAAATATAGAATGTTCCAGATAGAATATAAAGGTGAGAAAATGCCATTTAATTTTCATTCCTCAAGGAATTAAGGGCTATGGGGAGAGTGCAGGTAAGTGGCTTTGAAATGACCATTAGCCATAATCGAATGGCAGAGTGGACTTGATGGGCCGAATGGCCTTACTTCCACTCCTATGTCTTATGGTCTTAATTTTGACATTCACATGGCAGTAGAATTTGGAGAAGAAAATAAACAGTAGGAATATATTGTTGACTTTGTTTTCTGGATTATTGTTTGGAAATTTATATTCAAATATCAAATTTGGAAATGTGGGCAATTCCTCTTTCAGAGGGCAAGCGAGTTTTAAAAGTGTCAGTTTGTGTTTGTTCTTCGGTCTGATGAAGTTCAATATGGTGTTTACATACGTGGAATAAAGTTCCATTAGTTTATTCAAGCTGCCACTAGAGGCTTGTTGAAGTGAACCACTCTTGTACTGTGGTTAACTCTTATTTGTGTTTTCATCAAATTCAAGTGTAGATTTGGAAATATTTAACCATTTTCTGGAGAAATGTGTGGCACAGACCAGAAATTGATCAGCTACAGTCCAGAGTTCATGGAAGTTTTGAGAAGCTAATTTAAGTTTGCAATAATGGCTTTGTTTTTGATAAAAGATAATACTTATGCAGTATTTGCTGCAATAAACGTTAGTCAAGTCTGTCTCTGACTCCAAGCATAATGTAAATTACAAGTGTAGTTTGAAATTAAAATATAACTTAACCAAGGAACCAAACATGGTTTGCCTGAACCATGTCATGTGAAATATATATTTTTAAATTTAATTTTTACCTGGAACTTAACAACTCAGCCATTCGCTGTTTACAATAAATTTAATTATTATATACATTGCAGGATAACAAACATCCACACTAAGGATATTTTGCACTCAAAAATGAAGCTCTAACTTCAATATAATCCAATTCTGATAAAAAGGACCATTTAAAAAATCTGTGCTGTGTTTGGAATAATTTACTCTTACTGAGTATTTCAGTTGGAATGAAATTGTTGCTCCTGAATTAAACCTTTCTACCTTATACATCAACTTCACACACTTTCAGTCATATGTACATACTTTCATACATACACTCTCAAATGCACACTCTCACAGATACACCCACAGACACATTCATAATCTCACACAGAGAGGCGCATTCCCACATATTCACACCCTGGAAGTTTTTCGAAATGGAGCCGTTGCTACGTGGATGTAACTAGCCCACATGTGCCATGCAGATGAGAATCAACTGCTCTCTGGGCAGCAAATAACTTCAATCCTGTTATTATCGAAAGTTTTTAATTTTTATTAACCCAACAGAAGACAAATCCTAATCTGAATTTATAAAAATAAGTAGAAGTTATTCAATTCAGAACATTTATTCTAAATGTATTTATTTGAGTATTTTTATTTATGTTTACATTTTAGGCACATTTGAACAGTTGAAACTGTACTTTGAGGCATTTGGTTTTATAGGTATTTATGTAAAATATTCAAAATTACTTGTAACTTATCTAAGTTTTCTCTGCAATTGTGGGGAGATAGTGGGAGTTGTCACTTTAAAATTGTGAGCTATTCACAGCATACATTTTTCAGCTTCACAAAAATGATTATTTGAAAAATTATATTTCTCTATTTTGAAATCTGAAAAGTATAAAATTTAAAATCTGAAATACTATAATTCACCAAATTTTATGGCACAACTGTAGCACAAATTTGAGTATTTAACTCATTCACTGCAGCCTTCAATACACCTTTTGCTGCATTCTGGGATCAGTTCATTTAGCTGTGGAAAGGTGCCAAATGGCAGCATTCCAACTGAAATACACGCTATAACATATTTGTGTTTGTGACAAATTGTTAGTGTGATTTTTAAAAGAAAAGCAGAAAATCCTGGAAATACTCAAAAGATCAAACAACATCTCTGTTAACACTTTTTCTCTTTGCATAAATACTGCCGGGCCTGCTGAGTAATTGCAGCATTTCCTATTTTTATTTCTTATTTCTAGCATACATAGTGTTCTGCTTTTCCATTAATGTAATTTTTTTGTTCAGTCAGAATCATCAGTGTATTTAAAGACAGGTGGGTTAAGAGGGGACATAATGCTCAACTGTAATCCAGGCTCAGCATTTAAGATTGTTCAGGTATTACGAGACGTTTCTTACAAATATATTTTTTCAGAAAATAATTTAGAAGTTTGCTAATTTGCAAATATTTATCACATGCATTCATGGGGTTGTTGGCATAACTGGTAAGGTCAGTATTTATTGTCCATCTATCATTTTATATCAGAAGTTGGCAGAGAACATGTTTCCTGAAAAAATCTAGTAAAACATATTCAGGCACAGATAAAACTCAAACAAATTGCTGGGGGCTTGGAGTCATTTATAGGTCAGTTTGGTAAGGGCAGCAATTTCCTTCCTAAAGATATAATGAGTATTGTACAAACTCTGCAGAGTTCTATTGCAGCACTGTCAACTTTGAATCAAAAATATGTGTCTTCAGGTTTTACTTCAAGACTTAATGATAAGAACATTACTGTAGGGATAATATTAATTTTCATATCATAAGATGTAGGAGCAGAAGTAGGCCATTCAGCCCATCGAGTCTGCTCCACCATTCAATGGGATCATGGCTCATCTGTTCATTCTCAACTCCATTTTCCTGCCTTTTCTGCACTACCCTGATTCCCTTATTGATTAAAAATCTGACTGTCTTAACCTTGAATATACCTAATAGCCCAGCCTCAACTGACCTCTGCAGTATCAAATTCCACAGATTAAAAACCATCTGAGAAGAAATTCCTCCTTAACTCCCTCAAAAAAACTGAGTGATACTCTGAGATTCTGGTCCTCGACTCTCCCACAAAGGGAAACCACCTTTCCACATCTACCCCAACAAGTCTCCTAAGAATTCTATTTGTTTCAATTAAGTCAAATTTTTCTAAACTTCAATGAGTACAGACCTAACCTATTCAACCTCTCCTCATTAGACAATCTCTCCACTCCCAGGTTCAACCAAGTGAGCCTCCCATGTACTGTGCGAAAGTGTGGACTGCAGATGCTGAAGATTAGAGTCAAGATTGGAGTGGTGCTGGAAAAGCACAGCAGGTCAGGCAGCATCTGAGGAGCAGGAAAATCGATGTTTTGGGCAGGAGCCCTTCATCAGGAAGGATACCTGCCCGAAACGTTGATTTTCCTGTTCCTTGGATGCTGCCTGACCTGCTGTATTTTTCCAGCACCACTCTAATCTTGACTTCTATGTACCCAATGCCAATACTTCCTTATATAAGAGATCTAAAATTGTTCACAGTATTCCAGCTCTAGTCTTAAGCTAAGGTCAAATATAATGCAATTTAAAAGATTGCAAAATGCATAGCAAATCAAAATATCATCTACGCTCCACCAAGCGTTTAAAAGCTGCTCATAAAACAGAATTTTCCCTTCCCTTCTCTGTCCAGTCTGTTTTGTTTTGTTTTCAGTTCCTACCTTGTCTTTTCTTTGAATCTTCATACAACTGAGATCTTCGACGTTCTCAGTTTTGAAGAACCGTTACTAATTTATAACCAAATACTCATGACTTGGAAGTCTTTACAAACTGAAACCAGTATACTTCATTAATTATTCCTTTAACTGGGCTGAAGAAATTCCAATTTCTAAAACAAGCTATACTTACATCTTCCTTCAGTCAGGTCTTCTTCAAACTAAATTCAAAAGCTTTTCAATAATTATTTTTGAAAAATGTTTGCTCATCTAGCTTCAGCTAAGCTAATGCTTCTTTTTTTCTCTACTAACAAAATAAAGGAACTCCCATTAATGCTGTAAGAGGCCTTACAAATATTGGTTTAATATTATAGTTCTGAAAAGTCTGATCTAGTCATTATTGAACCCTTTCACATAAATAGATTAAACCCATATGCCACTAGTTTAAAATCCAATCTGCAAAAGAATGATACAAAAGAATTATTCCTTCATTAATTAAAGGAATAATTAATGAAGTATAAATCACAATTTTCATCATACTTCCCCCAAAAAACAATGAAAATATATCTTTAAGATATATTTTCATCAATGGTCAAAAATTATTCTAACACTATTTCTGGCACAGTAAAAATAATATATATTGATATTAAACAATGAGTTACATGGTAACTATATTTTACATACATCTGTCACCATCACTACTGTTTCCTTCACATATGCTCCTGATAAAGCACTTACTGTAATATTCTTTTCCAAGCTCATGAGTGATTCTTAACTAATGTGACTAGGAGATTAAGCTTCACCAAAGCAACCAAAAGTTCTTGTCCCAAAATGACAGAGGTTGCAACAGCTTGACAGAAGTCCAAAGGAGGGCTGTTTGGGATAGAAATGCAATACTTTACTATTGTGCCTCCTAGCTTGCATTGTCATGTGAGATCTATTGTGAGGCATTCACTGCAGGCATCTATCTTGCCGCGCGTTCCAAAAAAGCACAAGCCGGATTGTGAGCTCATAACAACATTCATCACCAATATTGGCCATAGGATGTCAGCTGATGAATCAACGCTTCTGCATGTTGAATACTATTTGGAATAAACACTTGCCAGACCATGGCAACACGATGCCTGGAGGAAGAGCGACTCATCTTCCGCCTAGGAACCCTCCAACCACAAGGGATGAATGCAGATTTCTCCAGCTTCCTCATTTTCCCCTGCCCCCACCTTTTCTCAGTCCCAACCCTCAGAATCAGCACTACCTTCTTGACCTGCAATCTTCTTCCCGACCTCTCCACCCCCACCCCCTCTCCGGCCTATCACCCTCACCTTAACCTCCTTCCACCTATCGCATTCCCAACGCCCCTCCCCCAAGTCCCTCCTCCCTACCTTTTATTTAGCCTGCTTGGCACACCGTCCTCATTCCTGAAGAAGAGCTTATGCCCGAAACGTCGATTCTCCTTCTCCTTTGATGCTGTCTGACCTGCTGCGCTTTTCCAGCAACACATTTTTAAGCTCTGATCCCCAGCATCTGCAGTCCTCCCTTTCTCCTAGGTTAGGCAATTAGAAATGTAATAAGTTACAAATCACACATCACCTGGTTAGAGTCCAACAATTTAATTGGAAGCACTAGCTTTTGGAGCGTCGCTTCTTCATCAGGAAACAACCACTCGAGGAAGAAGCGGCGCTCCAAAAGCTAGTGCTTCCAATTAAACCTTCCAATTATGGACTATAACCTGGTATTGTGTGATTTGTAACTTTGTACACCCCAGTCCAACACCGGCATCTCCAAGAAATGTAATAGGTTTCCTGAACCATGAAGCCAAGGACACTGATGACCCAGAATTATCCAATGATCAGGACTGATCACCCTCCTGCTTGCCAAGCTGAAGGCACAAATGCCATGGAATTGCTCGTAGATTTTGCACTGCAACACAAAAAGACAAAAAATGTGTTTAACTGAATTGACAACATGGCAGAATGAATCACACTCATCCAGAGACAACACACCAAGGAGGAAAGAGATTTTGCAGAGCTAATTCCCAAAGTCCTTTCTGTACAAAATCAGGCCATTGTAAGGTGTGAACAAACTAAACAAAAAACATTCTTCACATAATTACTGTGTTTTCATTTTTTTAACAGGAAAATCATGATTATCTGAGGACTTGCACAGCTAGCTTGAAGATCCACTGAATACGAATGTGTGAGTGGCCCCCTGTGATTTGTCTTCTTGGGATTTTGCTGCATGTTAAGAAAAAAACCTAACTACTCTGAAGCAGGCATGTATGCTGCACTGTGGACCAAGTTTATTCAAATACAATCCATAACCTCATCACCCATATACTCCCATTTTACCATTGCAACCACACCAGGGAATTAATACTGGCTCAGTGAGCAGTGTAGATGAGCACAGGACCACTTGTCTTCCAAACGGCAGAAATAGCAAGCAACAGAGCTGAACAATCCCCAACCAACAAATTAGATCAAAGCTCTTCAGTCATGTAAAATGGTGAACAATAAAAAATAATCTATCCTAATAATGAGGCTTCATAGATATCTCATCTTCAATGAGTGCAAAAGGGTGCAGCATCTGCAACCAACAGCAGAAATAGCATGCAACCATAAGTGCAAAGTGGATCATCCATCACAGCCTCCTCTGCTAGTCCTCAGCATCATATATCCAGTCTTCAGTTAACTTGATTCACTGCATGGGCTATCAATAAATAGTTGAAAATACTAGTTACTATAAAGAGTATGAACTCTGACAACATCCTGGCAAAAGAGCTGAACACTTATTCTCCAGAACTGGCCGCATCATTCCAGTGGCATGTTCTAACAAAGTGAGAAGTTACCCAGGAAAGTTGTTTACAAAAGCAAAACAAATTCACTCTGGTCAATTACTGGCTAAATGGTCTATTCTCAACCATCAGCAAAGTGATGGCATTGTCACATCTGTGCTATCAAGCAGCATCGACACAACAATAACCTGCTGGCTGGCACTCAGTTTGGCTTCTACCGGAACAATTCAGATCCTGACTTCATTACATCTTAGTCCAAACATGGAGAAAAAGCTGAAAACTACAAGTGAGGTTAGAGTGGCATCAAGAAAGCATTTGACCCAGACTGACACCAAGGAATCCCTGCAAAATTGAAGTCAGCAGGAATCAGAAGGAGAGCTCTCCACTCCTTCGAGTCATGCCAGCACAAAGGAAGATGGCTATCGTTGTTGGCAAATCATCTTAATCTCAAACAATCAAAGCAGGAGCTCCTTAGGTTAGTGTATTTGGCCCAACCATCTCAATCTGTTATTAATGAACGTCCCTCCATCATAAGGTCAAGTGGGGATATTCACTAAGGATTGCACAATGTTCAGCACCATTCATAACTCCTCACATGCAGAAACAGTCCATGTCCAAATGCAGCAGTATGTGAACAATATTCAGACTTGGCTTGATAAATGGTAAGTAACATTTATGATGCACAAATGTTAGGTAATGACCATCTCCAACAAGACAGAACATAACTATCTTCCCTTGACATTCAATGGCATTACTATCAATGAATCCCGCACCATCAATATCCTGGAGGTTACAATTTGTCAGAAATTGAACATGTAAATACAGTGACTAGAAGAGGAGGTCAGAGGCTGGGAATCCTGTGGTGAGTAACTCACCTCTAAACACACCAAACTCTGTCCACAATGTACAAGTCAGATACATGATGGCATACTGTCCACTTACAATTTGATAAGTGCCTCTCCAGCAATAACAAGAAGCTTAACACCATCCAGGACAAAGCAGTCAGTTTGATCAGCACCATATCCACCACCTTCAACATTTACTACCTTCTCCACAAATGCACAATGGTAATAGTGTGCATCATATGCAAGATATAATGCAACAACTCACCAACGCTCCTGTGTCAGCACCTTTCAAATCGACAACCTCTAGTACATGGAGTTTCAAGGACAGAAAATACTCAGGAACACCATGGCCTGCACGTTCCTCTCCAAGCCACACACTATCTAAACTTCCATGGTCACTATGTCAAAATCCTGGAACACAGTGGGTGGCACAGTGGCACAGTGGTTAGCACTGCTGCCTCACAACGCCAGAGACCTGGGTTTAATTCCTGCCTCAGGCGACTGACTGTGTGGAGTTTGCACATTCTCCCCGTGTCTGTGTGGGTTTGTTCCAGTTTCCTCCCACAGTCCAAAGATGTGCAGGTCAGGTGAAATGGCCATGCTAAATTGCCCGTAGTGTTAGGTAAAGGGTGGGTGGTGGGTCGGTGTGGACTTGTTGGGCCGAAGGGCCTGTTTCCACACTGTAAGTAATCTAATCTACCTTCCTAACAACACTGCATGTTTACTGTCAGCAGATGGATTGTGTTGTTGCAAGAAACTAGCTTAACATCATATTCTAAATGACAGGAAGAATGGCTTTGTGAGCTATATCCCAGAAAAGAACAAAATACATTTCCAAACACTTTTTTCAGGGGGTAGTTTGATGTTAAGATGCATTCAAAGTCACTTTGGTTTAAACTTGGTTCAAATTTGAATTAAGGTTTGTTGCCAGACAATCAAATCTATCCTTCATTGAATGCCACAGTGGCATTGTCATTAAATGCTTCCTTGCTTTTATACATTATCACATGCACACTTTCTCATAGCTAGTCCCAAATGGTGTAACAATCAGATTCCCTGCTGAATTTCTCTATAAGTGGGAGGGTTCAGTCTTTTTGGAATCCAAATTAAGAGAATTGAATGCTGTGGAATAACAAAATGATTGTTTTTCAGTTAGGTTTGGAACAGAATTAAAATGTAAATTTCAGTTCTACTTCAAGATGTTTCAATATTTAGTCCCTCTGTCAGTACAGTCATATTTTAACTGTTTCCTTGACTTAAAGTAAACAGCCTATATTCATTGGAGTTTGGAAGAGTTTAGAACCTTATTGAAATATAAACTGAAAAACATCCTTAGGAGGTTTAGCAGAGTCAATGGGGAAAATTGTTTCCCCTTGTGGGGAGAGTCTAGGACCAGAGGATTTTATCTCAGTTAGGACAAAGATGAGTAGGAATTTCTTCTCTAGGATGGTGGTGAATCTGTGAAATTCTTTTCCACAGAGAGCTATCAAGGCTGTATCAGTCAGTACATTCAAGGCTAAGACAGACAGAGTTTTAATCAGTAAGGGAATCAAAGGCTATGTGGATAATGCAGGAAAGTGAAGTTGAGGATTATCAGAACAGCCATGATCTTACTGAATGATGGAACAGATACAATGGGTCAAATGGTTCTACTTCTGCTCCTCCATCTTATGGTCTTAACTAACCAACATTAAAAAGAAATGTGGTGCCAGATATGACAAGATCAGAAATTAGAATGGAAAATAAAAAGTTAAATTATTCCTTTCCTCATACTTCCTGAACATACTGCTGTGAAGATAAGCGTGAACCAAGTATCTCCGTACAGAAAGGGAGTAAACAATGTTAATTACAACAAAGATTTCTTACTTTTTCCTGTTTGGCTAAATTGATAACTATGATGGAGAAGAGCTGTCCCACCTACCCACCCCACCACCCCCCCCCCCCCCCCCCAGGTTTGTTCAGTGATACAAGATACATGATTTGGTACTTGGAATGTGTTACCTAAAAACTGATGGAGGCAGATGCTCTCGCAACATTTAAGAAACTTTGGTTGAGTATTTAAAATGCCAAGGTACTGTAGGCTATGAACCAAGTGCAGGTAAATAGGATTAGTGTTCCTTGGTCAGCATAGACATGGTGGACCGAAGGGCCTGTTTCTATGTCGTATGATTCAATGAATCTATGACTATGACAAAGGCTTCCTCCACAGCCTTTCTGATGAAACACCACCGATGAAGGGTTAAATGCGCTTTCTGTCAGATGTGAGCTTCACCCCAAATTCACACCATGCCAATAAATTAACTTTAGTCTTTTGGACAATTGAATTAATAAGAGGTGTTCCATCTAAACATACAAATATACTGTATTAACAAAGTAATGATTTTGCAAATTGTTTCTTCATGAAAACATAGTGAAATGAGTTTATAAGGGATGACCTGTAAAAACATTGTGAAAATGTTGCTCTATTTTACGAGTGGAAACCTTGTCTTTTATGCATGAGGCTGGAAACACAACATATTAGTTTACTATGCTGTAAACTGGGCAGGACAGCAAACTGCTAATTGTTACAAAGGAGCAGGAAACACAAAAGCTAAGAGAAAGAGGCAGCATCTGAGATTCCATGTGAACAGTACATTATTCTCTCAGAGCTGCCTGTTCATCGTCTGTGCCAGAGCTGAGGAGGCCTGATCTGGGGGCCCTGCAGGCGAATCATATGTGTGCACAAATCTGGTTGATTTAAACCAGAAGCTAAAATTCAGGGCCCCCATGTTTACTTTTGGTTACCGACTGTATTTCTTATGAAAACGTTGAAATGATTGCTCTCACAACATTAACACCTTTAATTGAAATTGCTATGTCCAACAACAGTATAATGTAAAAAATGTATAATAGCTTAATAGGTCTCCACTGATTGTAAAAGTTACTTTCATATAACAAGCTAACAGACACTGAATCATGTTTTCTGAAACCCTTCAGGCAAGACAAGTTTTGAGGATGATCCCAGGGTGGTTAGATTCCAAGAGTGCAGAGCTCCCTCTCCTGCAAACAGAGAGCTGAATTGGAGGGCAAGGAGAGAAACCAGAGAATTTGGCAAAGTGGTAGCATTGCTAGGCTCTGAGTTTGGCAGTTTAAAGAAATTGGGGACAACTGTTGAAGGGGCTGAGATTTAATCCATGGAACGAAAGCATTAAGCTAAGTGATCTGCCACGATCACAATGAGTGGTGGAGCAGACTCAAGGGATCAAATGTCCTATTTTTGCTTCTGTCTTCCATACTTCTATATGTTTTTGTGGCTACCTTCTCCCAAAGATGTGCGTGTATTTTAAGGAAGTGTCACCCTGTGAATTCACACCAAATGATAATAGCTGTCTTCACAGCTCTTGTTTACTTCCTTCAAAGGTGAAACATCAGCATGATCATAATGAATAGTCAAATAGGCTCAAAGGACTGAATGGCCTCCTTCAGCTCCTACCTTCTATGTTTCTATGTAACCATCTCGCATCTCCAATGGACTAACATTAACCTTTGAGGAGGAGGAGGGGGAGGAGGATGGTGCAGTGTCACATTCTTTGCCTGTACCCAGCATCAATGCAGATGTACACACCTTGGACAAGACGTGCAACTCGGATCCATTACTGGTGCCAGCATATCACAGTCACAAGACCATCTAGGGGAGGGGACGGGGATAGAAAATCCTTTATCACCATGTGTACTCAAGTACAGAAGTATAAGAGTACAGTTAAAAGTTTACAATGTTGCCATGCATGGCACCATCTTGAATATAAAGTACCTTGCTACAAATCTTAGATACAAATTAGTGAAATAAAGGGGAAAAAGGAAAAAAGTTACATTACTTAAAGTTATTCATAGTATATGTTAGAAAAATGAGAAATGAAGATAAGTACAACAGTCTTTCTATTAAGGGCCTGCAGTGGTTCAGTGCATGGGGCTTCCACACCATGGTCTGACTGACCACCCACACTGATCCCCAGTCCAACAGTCCGAGGGAGTGCAGCGAAGGTTTACCTGATTTCAGGGGTGGTGGGACTGATGTATGAGGAGAGATTGACCAGGTTAGGATTGTTTTCACTGGAGTTCAGATGAGTGAGGGGGATCTCATGGAGACTTATAAAATTTTAACATGACTAGTCAGGGAGGATGTTCCTGATGGGGGATGTGTCCAGAAGCTGGGGTCACAGTCTGAGGATTCGGAGCAGACCATTTAGGACGGAGATGAGGAAACATTTCTTTGCCCAAAGAGTGCGTGAGCCTGTGGAATTCACTATCACAGGAAGTAGTTGATGCCAAAACACTGAATGTATTCAAGAGGTGGCTAGATACAGCAATTGGATGAATGGGATCAAAGATTCTGGGGAGAAAGCAGGATTGGACTACTGAGTAGGATGATCAACCATGATTGTGATGAACGGTGGAACAGGCTCAAAGGACTGAATGCCTCCTTCTGCTCCGACCTTCTATGTTTCAATGTAACTGTCCCACATTGCTCAGGCCTCCAGCCCACTGTCCCTGCTCCACACATACAGACATGGCAGAACTTCCAAATGGGCTGCATGACCTGGCATTGGCAGTCCAGACAGTCATCACTGCAGTCTCCTATTCTTAAAATACATGACTACCTCCATTAAGAGCCTGGCAAATGTCACAGAGTGTTGAACTAGTAGCTCACTGAAGGGGAACTGGACTTGCACTCTCACCTGCATTCTATCAGCTTGTCTCTGAGTTCAAATGCCCAAATCCAAAGCAAGACAGGGAGAGGGGAGGTGCATGGAATCACTGCCAGGATCTGGCTGCTTTCAGGAAAGCAGGGACTGCACAGCCAATGAATAAACTGCTGCCATCACCATCAGGGGGCACCTTTCAGGGCACTTGTGATTGTGACAGCCTCTTCTCCATACCTCTCCCATTGACACAAATCCCTCTGAGTGCATTAGTGATGTGCTGATTTTGATATGGATGGACTGCATGCTGTTAAGGGAGGTCTGATCTCATTTGGGTTACTCTGATTGGCTATGTAGGGTAATTGAACATTGACACAATGTACAGACAGCCCCGGTGTTGGTTAAGTGGGAGCTAACAAGAGAAGGTGAGTGTGGCCTGGATGTTTTATAGATTAACTTACAGATTGTTAGTTACATCTTGCTATTATTAGAGAATCTTGCATCTCACTGGCATCCACTGCATCCCATAACCTAGCTAGTGCAATTGGTTGGCAAGGCTCAGCCAGGTTATCAACATGCTCATCCTCTGATTCCGTACACCCTTTAACCCTCCTCAGACAGGGCTTCCCCTCTCTGGAGCATAAGGTTGAACTGGGCAAAACAGAGACATCCAGAGTGAGACTCCAACAGTAGAATATTGAAGGGAACTTCCTAATCAGTTGAAACATTGTAAAGCATGACAGTGGATAAGTATAGGGCAACACGGTGGCTCAGTGGTTAGAACTGCTGCCTCACAGCTCCAGAGACCCGGGTTCAATTCCCACCTCAGGCAACTGTCTGTGTAGAGTTTGCACATTCTCCCCGTATCTGCGTGAGTTTCCTCCAGGTGCTCCGGTTTCCTCCCACAGTCCAAAAATGTGCAGGTTAGGTGAATTGGCCATGCTAAATTGCCCGTAGTGTTAGGTGAAGGGGTAAATGTAGGGGAATGGGTCTGGGTGGGTTGCTCTTCGAAGGGTCGGTGTGGACTTGTTGAGCCGAAGGGCCACACTGTAAGTAATCTAATCTAGTCAAGAGTGTAGTGCTGGAAAAGCACAGCAGGTCAGGCAGCATCTGAGGAGCAGGAGAATTGACATTTCAGGCATAAACCCTTCATCAGGAAGTGGATAGGTAATAGTTAATATTCAAACAATGAATGCTTGCATTGCAACACTTATATGTTCGTTTCAGCAGAGAACATAACTGGAAAACTGACCCAATCATAGATAACAAAAGAAATTATGGATACTATTAGATCCAAAAAGGAGTCATATAAAGTTGTTGAAAAAGACTCAGAACAATTTATAATTCAGCAAAGAAGGGCCAAGAAGGTGATTAAGAAGGAAGAAATAGTGTCTGAGAGTAAAGTTGCAAGGCACAACAATGCAGATTGTAGGAGCTTTCATATAATGGCACTATATAACAAGGAGGGAGGAAGAAAACTGAAAATTACAGACTGGTTTACCTAATACCAGGAGTAGAGAAAATGCTGGAGTCTATTATAAAGAATGCGGTAACAGGATACTTCAAAAATACCAACAGGAGTACGTAAAGTCAATGTAGATTTATTAAATATAAATTATTTTCGACAAAGCTACTGAATGTTTGAGCATTTGGTAAGTAGATCAGATGAGGGAGGACCAGTGGGTGTGGTGTATTTGAATTCTCAAAAAGCTTTTGATAAAGTTTCACATAAGGAAATAATGTGCAAAATCAAACCACATCATAATATATTGCTAGAGATTGACAATTGGTTATTCAATAGGAAACAGAAAGCAGGAATAGATGGGTCATTGTATCGATGGAAGGCAGTGACTCATAAGGTTCTATAGAGATCAGTGCCTGGAGTCCAGCTATTCACAATATAAAGCAATGATTTTGATTGGGGAATTAAATGTAATATTTCCAAGTTTGCTCATAACACAAAATTAGGTGAGATTATGAGTCATCAGAAGAGTTTGAAAATTGCCTCAGAGTGATATAGACAAGTTGAGTGAGTGGGAAAATGACTGGCAGCTCCGTATAACATGGATTATTTTGAAGATGTCCACTTTGTTAGGGAAATCAAAATGGCAGCGTATTTGTTATATGGTGATAGATTGGGAAAAGTAGATCTACAAAAGAACCAGGATGTCCTTATACACTGGTCACTGAAAGCAAGATGCAGATACACCAAGCAGTTATGTGTTTGCCTTCATTACAAGATGGATTGAACATATAAGTAAGAATATATCATTGCAGTTGTTCAAGTTGCATTGTGAGACCTTTCCTGGAATATTTTGTGTAATTTTGGTCTCCTTAACCAAGAAAAACTAAACTAGCCATACAGGCATATCAACAAAGTTTCCCAAAGTGATTCCTGGGATGGCAGGTTGGCCACATGAGAACGTTAGGGTCATAGAAATATACAAGGTAAAAACAATGACTGCAGATGCTGGAAACCAGATTCTGGATTAGTGGTGCTGGAAGAGCACAGCAGTTCAGGCAGCAGCCAAGGAGGAGCGAAATCAACGTTTCGGGCAAAAGCCGGTACAACTTGTCTATGCCAATCAGATATCTTAAATACATCTAGTCCCATTTGCCAGCATTTGCCCCAAATCCCTCTAAACCCAGCTTATTTATTTACCATCCAGATGCTGTAATTGTACCAGCCTCCACCACTTCTTCTGGCAGCTCATTCCAAACACTCACCATCCTCTGCGTGAAAATGTTGCCCCTTAGATCCCTTTTAAATCTTTCCCCTCTCACCTTAAACCTATGCCCTCTAGTTTTGGACTCCCCCACCCCTGAAAAAGACCTTGTCGATTTACCTTTTCCATGACGCGCATGATTTTATAAACCTCTATAAGGTCACCTCTCGGCCTCTGAAGCTCCAGGGAAAATAGCCCCAGCCTATTCAGCCTCTCCCTATAGCTCAAACCCGCCAACCCTGGTAAATCTTTGTAAATCTTTTCGTAACCCTTCCAAGCTTCACAACATCCTTCCTATAACATGGAGACAAAATTGCATGCAATATTCCAAAAGTGGCTGAACCAATGTCCTGTACAGTCGCAACATGACCTCCCAACTCCTGTACTCAATGGACTGACCAATAAGGGCAAGCATACCAAGCACCTTTTTCTACACCCTATCTACCTGTGATTCCACTTTCAAGGAACTATGAACTTGTACTCCAAGGTCTCTGTTCGGCAACATTCCCCAGGGCCTTACCATCAAGCGTATAAGGTCTACCCTGATTTGCCTTTCCAAAATGGAGCACCTCATATTTATTGAAACTAAACTCCATCTGCCACACCTCAGCCCATTGGCCAATCTGATCAAGATCCCTTTGTACTCTGAGGTAACCTTCTTCGGTGTCCATTATACCTCCAATTTTGATCTGCAAACTTACCAACAATACCTTCTATGTTCACATCCAAATCATTTATATAAATGACAAAAAGCAGTGGACGCAGCACCAATCCTTGTGGCTCACTGCTGGTCACAGGCCTCCAGTCTGAAAAGCAACCCTTCACCACCACCCTCAATCTTCTAGCTTTGAGCCGGTTCTGTATCCAAATGGCTAATTCTCCCTGTATCCTGTGTAATCTAAACCAGTCTACCATGAGGAACCTTGTCGAATGCTTTACAAAAGTCCATATAACCCCTTACCGAAATCCATAGGTGGGTTGACTAAGCCTGTATTCCCTGGATTTTAGAAGAATGAAAGGAAATTTCATTGAAACACATAAAATTCCGACAGGGTTGTACAGACTAATGCTTCCCTGGCAAGAGGTCCAGAACAAGGGGATTACAGTCAGGTTAGATGGCAGGCCATTTCAAACTGAGAAGAGATGAATTTTCTTTACTCAGACAGTGGTGAACCTGCAGAATTCTCTACCAGAGAAGGTGATGGAGGTTGAGTCACTAAATATATTAAAGAAATAAGTAAGTGAATTTCTTGAGGCTAAAGGTATGAGGAGAGAGTGAGATAATGATAAAGGATCAGCCTTGCTCATGTTGAATGGTGGAGCAGACTCATTGGGCTTAATGGCCTACTATATTTGTATGGTCATATGTTTCTATCCCATTTTAGCTGAGCAATAGTCTCTGACCAGTGACCCCCACGGTACAGCTGCTCAGATTAAGTGTGAGAATTTCAGACTGGGGTCTTGAGCCATCTCTTGCTGGCCAACTAATGTGTGCGCACTTTTATCTGTTTATACAAACTATACATTGATGGAAGAGTAAGGATCCTCTTCAGTTCACAAATGCCTCTGACTGTCCCAAGGGTCCTTTCAATTGCCTGACGTGTGCAATCTATGGTCCCATAAACTTTTAGCACTCCTGAAAAGTTAGTAAAGCATTTGGATCAGTTTGCCTGATGGGAGTTGTCAGTTCGAATGAATTGATAGACAGGACTGAAGATTGCTTCTGTAAAATCTTTGTGTAGTGATGGATCACTGGCTGTGAAATTCTACACAGGTCTCCAGATGATGCCTGGAAAGACTTGGGGTGAAAAATTTCAGGGTCATTGCCACAGGCATAAGGTTAACTCCAACACAGTCTCTCCAGCCAACATGTGGCGCAATGATAAGACTGTGTCCATGGAGAGATGCAATCATCTCAGGCACTGATGCTCTGATATTCAGAGTTATGCCAGTATTTTCTGATCGCAAGACAATGACCATACTTACCCACACTTGTTGTTGCTGCTGCTGTGGCATCCTCTTCACAAGTCCTTACTCAGTAGCAGGCGCCACACTATCCTCCTCATCCAGAAACCTTTTCCTAACAGATAATACCTATGTGGCTCAGGAGCCAATACTGGGGTGCAGAATATTTCTTTCAGGTTGACGCACCTCTACCTGACAAACATTCCCATTGAAGTTTCAATTATTAAAGTAACTGGTAAACTCTCCCATCTTCTCCAGAGACCTCTCTGGCCAACTCAGAGATAGGCGAACATGAGGCCTACAGATACTGGAGATTAGGGTCAAGATTAGAGTGGTGCAGGAAAAGCACAGCAGGTCAGGCAGCATCCAAGGAGCAGGAAAATCGACGTTTCAGGCAGGAGCCCTTCATCAGGAATCAATTCAGAGATAGCCCCACTGGCAACCTTTGTATCTACATTCACAAAAGCTGCTTGCATAATTGCCTCAAACATTTCTCTGATGCATCTACTGAAAACTGGCATGGGCAATGTGAAATCTCAATCTGTTGCCTTGTTAACAGGCTTAGGAGCTTGTTAATTATTTCTTCTGCCCACCTGCAATGAAGGATCACAATATATTGTTACTAATTTGGATCTTGGGTTCTAAAGTGGAGGAAAATGGATTTTAGGTTTCAGTTTTGTGAAAATCTGACATTTTACTTTCAAGGTCAGAAAGTCATTTTAAACAGTGAACTAAACAAACAATCAAATGTTTTTAGCTAAATGATTCATAAGCAACTGGGTTTTATAACTTGGAGAGTGTCGGGGGGAGAGACAGACACAGACCCATGTTCAGCAGTAATTTTAGGCAGACTTAGCTGCATCTTTAAAGATCTCAGGGAGATATACTCATTTAAGCAATAGTATTGAGTGAATGCGCAGAAACTTGCCAAAAATAAAACTGATTACAACTGTGTTAGCTGAACAAGAGCTTTAATGTAGTGATAGGGGTGACTTTTTGAGGTTTGAGAGTCCGTAAAGCTATTATTGGGAAAGAAGAGTTGAATCTTTCTTTCTGACATTTAAGATGAGTTTGTTCCAATAGTCCTTGCATGATGTAGCATGGTTCAAGTTTTTCATTTGTGTAATAAGCTTTTGTGTTCTTTTGTTAAATGCATATGATCAACCTTTTGTGAATATGTTCAGTGAATAACCTTTCAGGGCAAACAAAAATAAAAATAAAACTTCTGGTCCATCAACTCAGGTATCACTCTCGGATCTGATTTGTCTGAGAATGCCATTAACTGGGATCGCAATATGCTCATTTTCAGTATTATTGTAAACCAGCGTGATGCTACTGGATTACTGACTTAAAGCCATTGTGCTGAATTCCATGTTTGGATTGCCAAGGCTGCAATGCCATTGGGCTCTCTGACTGGGGCAGTCACTCAGAGAGTAGGAGTGCCATCACTGGGTGGCTGCCCTCCCAGAAGCTGGTCCTAGAATGGAACCAGAAACAAAGAACCTCAATTTTGCAGTAATTTTGATGGCTGTTAGCACCATACTGCAAGGTGAGAGGTCTTCAAAGACAAGAGCATAGATATCTGCGACCATCCATCTCGACAGTGGCAGTCTCTTGTGACAGTGAGTCTCAATCATCTCCAAGGAGCTCTGTCGTTGTTGAGAGAATGACTTCCATTGTACACCGGTCCTTTTGTCCATTTTTGTGTTCTCCTGCTGCTCAGAACTCAGACCTTTCTGTGGAAGGAGTTCTCTCTTAATCATCAATGAATCCAAATGTTGATCAATGTAGCCTGGGTATGAGGCACAAGGCCACCCAATTGTGATAGCCCTGCCTTCACCCTGTGGTACTTGAGGGGTAGGGATGTCAGCTCCCTTTCAATACCCAAGTGCTAGCTCCCCACACCGTCCCCTATCGGGCAGTGCTAAACACACATCTCTACCAAATGCTAATGAGCCTTCACACTGCTGACCCTCTAGTGGGAACGGGAACTGAGGTAGCTATGACTTATTCCCTACTCCATACCTACCTCCCTTCAGCTCTTATTTGTTTTAGTCAACCTGCTGCAAAAGACCACAATAGGAGCAGAAATTAGGCTATTCAGCCCATCAAACCTGCTCCACCATTCAATCATGGCTGGTAAATTTCTCAACTTTCTTTCTGTAACCCTTGATCTCCTTGCTACTCAAGAATCCATCCAACAGTCTTAAATATAGACAATGACCTGGCCTCCCCAGCCTTCTGTGGCAATGAATTCCATAGATTCACCACTCTCTGGCTGAAGAAGTTCCTCCTTATATCTGTTCTGAAAGGTCTTCCCTTTACTCTAAGGCTGTGCCATTGAGTGCTAGTTTCTCCTACCAATGAAAACATCTTCATAACACCTAATGTGTCCAGGTCATTCAGTATTCTTTATGGTTTAATTAGATCTCCACTCATTCTTCTAAACTCCATTGAGTATAGACCCAGAGTCCTCAAACATTTCTCATATGTTAGGCCTTTCATTCCTGGGACCATTCTCGTGAACCTTCTCTGAACACACTCAAAGGCCAGATATGTTATGACACATCTCCAGTGCAAATGGCACTTGAGCCTAGACCATCTGGTTCAGAGGTAAGGACATTACAACCAGAGCAGAAAACCCAAGGACAGTGCATGTAATCCAATGTGTCCCTTTCAAAACACAACTTTGTCTAACAGGCACTTAACAAGCTCCTTAGGTCATTTAATTGGGCTCATCAGAAGACAAATGGGATTTCTGTTCGACCCTCCCCTGCTCCTATTTGACATTGCTGCAATTTTAAATCTAACCTGCCAGTCTGAGCCAGTGATTTTGGGCACTCCTATAACTCATTCCATCCCCCGCTCCCAATCTTCATTGTCAATCTCGCGGTGTTGGTGGGAAGGGAGAGCTCAAATATTCATTCTAGAATTTTTATCTGAGAACTCTTCTTCACCTCTCTTTATTTAATTGTTGAAGTGTTATAAACCGACCTGCCTGTTCACATAAAACTAACGGTAATCTTCCAGTTCAAACATCACCACACTTCACCCATAAACTAAAGTTGAGTTATGACAAAAATGATCAGAAATGTTAGATTATTCTGTTGGAGTTATGCTGGGAAGAGATTACATGCTCAGTTACATGGATAGACTCAAAACGTTGGGCTGACCTCTTTGAAGATTAAGAGGAGACTTGGTAGAGATTTTCAAAATTATTACAGGCCTGGACAAAGTAGATAAAATGTTCCCATTGGCAAAAGGCTCAAGAGGGTACCAATTTATGAACCAATAGCAACTGAAGGGAAAGATTTTTTTTGCATAGTGATGAATGAAGGTTTGGAATGCACTATTGAAAATGTATTGATGGCTTTCAAGAGAGTAGTGGTTAAGAGAAAATAATTGCAGGAGTGCATGAAAAAGTTAGGAGAGTAGGATTAGTAGAGTTGCTTTTGGTGAAATGGCTTCCTCTGTACTGTAGCCATTCTGTTATTCAATGATTCTAGGATTTTGTATATCTGCATCAAATGCACAAACCTCCACAACGGAATAAACTGGTTAGTTCAGCTCAACTGGACTAAACTGTTAACTGAGGAGAAAAGATCTTTGAATTAGACATTATTATTTATTTCTATCAATGACATTGAGAAATTGAAACTGCTACGAAAGTAACAGCTGTGGTATAAATGTATGTTTTTTTTCTCAAACTTTGAGTCATTATTGAAGCTGTTAGGAAGTACCTCTGTCTCCACAAGCCGGAGAAAATATCAAACGTTTGCCTGTAGTGTGTCTCAGGTCAGTGGAATTGCTCCATTGCTTATTTTGGCTCAACGTATCTTTTCTCAAAACCACACACTTACATTTGGGCCTGCTTCAACTCAGCAGTAAACTGGTGTTCATATCAGAATGAGTTTCTGTGAGGTTACTTTAGTCTTAGTTACACATTATGCTTTTATTTTAAAAGAAATGTACTAAAGTGGTTTATGGGTTTTTTGTTGAAAATTGTAACTAGGCAATGCAGATGAAAACTTTTTGTTGAAGGCTGCACTTTTTTGTGGAAGTAGAAAATAGCTGAACATTCCCTACAGTTCCAGCTGGCAGCCTACGTGGAAACAATTGCATGCACCACTTATGTAGTTGGGTAGAGCAAATAAATAGGCTTCTCCCAGCCGCCTCAACCACATAGTCCAGGATAGATTCAAAACTAACTTTGCAACAGAGGTTGAAACATCGAAAAGATTTTGTATGTTGCTCGTAATAAGTAACTTGTTTGTGCCTGGTTGATAACAATAGCCTATCAAAAGTGATTAAGTCTATTAAGAAATCTGACTTTCAGAAAAAAAAACAGTTGATTTGAAAGGCATCTGGATGGGTATATGAATGGGAGGGGTTTAGAGGGACATGGGTTGAGTGCTGGCAGGTGGGACTAGATTGAGGTGGGACATCTGGTCGACATGGACAAGTTGGACAGAAGGGTCTGTTTCTGTGCTGTATATCTCTATGACTCTATAGCTGAAAAACAGTAAGCACTTCTGGGCTGAACAGAACAAACAGCTGCCAAAAGAGGGGCCCCTCTCTCTCCCTTCCTTTCTCTGCTCATTGGAGGAAGTTAAGGCATTAACACATAGAAAATATCTGTGCATTCTTGCTTGGAAGTATCTCGATGTGTTTGATGAAAAACTGCTATGATTGTACAAAATCTTAAACATCCAACAATAACAACACAACATGTACTTAGAAGCCTATTTATTCGCTCTACCCAACTAAATAAGTGATGCATGCAATTGTTTCCACATAGACTGCCTGTATTTATAATGGAACTTTCACTAACAAAATGTTCCACGTCACTGTACATTAACATTATGAAAGTAAATTTGAGCCACATAGGATAAAACAGGTCAGATGGTCAAGGGCTTTGTCAAAGAGTGAGATACATTTTAAGAATTGTCTTAAAGGAGGTAAGAGACTATAAAAGGTAGAAAAATTTAGGGATATAAATCCAGAGCTCAGGGCCTAACTTAATGGGTTCCAGTTGGAGTAACTAATAAACAACAATGACTAATAGAGAAATAAATTCAGTTTTACTCTTGTAAGGTGAAACTTTCCTCATTCTTCATTCCTTATAATTATATAAAGTAGAAAACAAACTTGATAGGATTATTAGCAGGAGAAAAGATTCAAGATCTAACTGTCAGATTTTGAGAGGAAGTATATTGATAAACAATTTTAATACATGTCTGTCATTAAGGGAACTTATCTAAAGGTCATACTGACATATTAATGTGATGCGAGATCCAGTGTGTGATAAAAGAATAACTGACTTGTATTTGTAAAATTTTAGCAAGCAAGCTTAAACCTAGTTTCTATTCAATGGAATATAATCCCCCCATTAGGTTCAACCATGTTATCAAATTTGTCACAATTTCCAGTTGTTGTGTACAATTAGGGTCAAGTTTCAGGGCTGCTGGACCAGACAGCAGTTGTGTTTCTCTACTGGCACGCGCTCAATTAACCTCCGAAAATCCTGGCATTATTCATAAGTGTGAGTGAGTAGGAGGGTGGAATACAGTGTTCACTGTCCTGGTGTGTGATACTTTGTCGACTCATTTTCCTCATGTCATGCTCTCAGATAATTACTTCACTTCACATCTCTCAGATCTTTCTCTCATTCTGTGCAGAGTGTTGTAACTCTAGGAAAGCAACTCAAATTATTATTTCTGTTTTGTCAGAAAAATTGAAGATAATAAGCTTGAATAAAAATAATTTGAAATCTGCAACAATGATACAAAATGCTCAAAATGCCTATTAAGTCAATCCGCATCAGAAAGATAGATTCATATTTAAGGTGCAGATCTTTATGATAACAGGAAACTGTGAGAAGCAAGCTCCACATAGAAATTTTGCAAACAAAAATCTAATCTAATCTAATGGGTCTGGGTGGGTCGCGCTTCAGCGAGTCGGTGTGGACTTGTTGGGCCGAAGGGCCTGTTTCCACACTGTAAGTAATCTAATCTAAAAAGGAGGAATCTCTAGGTAAAGGTACATCAGGATCCAAACCCTGAACAGAAACATAGTTTAATGATATCAACCAGAAGTTTTGAAAAGCTGGAAGAAGATGAAAATTGGTGATGCAAGTATAGGCATCCCCACTTTATGAACACTCATGGTTACGAATGCAATCCCGTACAGGAATGTAATTGTAAAGACTTGACATCCGAGCAGTCCCTGCACTTACAAATGGCTGCTTTCTATTGTCCTGCATTGTGCTTTGACTCATGTAAAACTTGATGTGCGAACAAACCCCAGAACAGAACCCATTCTGAACCCAAGGGCTGCCTGTACCGATTTCTTTTTTTTAATCTATGCTGCTTGTTCTGGGCATCATATTTTATATTTCTATCATGTTAAATTCAAGTATTTTGTTTCAACAATAAGCCAAGCTGAAACTAGGCTAGTTGATATAATTAAAATGTGTTAATTAGCAAACAATCTAGATTAATTATGTACACATTTCAGCTCACTATTATGGGTTTATAGAATTGTTACAGCACAGAAAGAGGCCATTTAGCCCTTTGGATGAAAGCTTAACTGTGGCGTATTGTTCCTGGCAGTGGACACAGAGATGTGCGCTACTCCCTCTCCTTGGCAGGTTTCCATTTTTGCTGTGATTCAAATTCAAATTTAAACTTGTCAGCAGTGTGCTCGGAAGATGTGTGACTCCACAGTGGAGGCTATTTTGTATTATTCTTTATATAAATGACAAAAAGCAATGGACCCAGCACCAATCCTTGTGGCACGCCACTGGTCACAGGCCTCCAGTCTGAAAACAATCCTCCACCACCACCTTTGAGCCAGTTCTGTATCCAACTGGGTATCTCTCTAAAGTCGTAGAGATGTATAGCACAGAAACAGACACTTTGGTCTAACCCGTCTATGCCAACCAGATATTCTAACTTAATCTAGTTCCATTCGCCAGCACCTGGCCTATATCCCTCTAAATCCTTCCTATTCATGTACCCATCCAGATGCCTAATAAATGTTGTAATTGTACCAGGCTCCACCACTTTCTTTATAATAGAAGAATACAGCGCAGTACAGGCCCTTTGGCCCTCGATGTTGCGCCGATCCAAGCCCACCTAACCTATACTAACCCACTATCCTCCATATACCTATCCAATGCCCGCTTAAATGCCCATAAAGACGGAGAGTCCACCACTGCTACTGGCAGGGCATTCCATGAACTTACGACTCGCTGAGTGAAGAACCTACCCCTAACTTCAGTCCTATATCTACCCCCCCTTAATTTAAAGCTATGCACCCTTGTAATACCCGACTCCATACGCGGGAAAAGGTTCACACTGTCAACCCTATCTAACCCCCTAATCATCTTGTACACCTCAATCAAGTCACCCCTAAACCTTCTTTTCTCTAATGAAAACAGCCCCAAGTGTCTCAGTCTTTCCTCATACGATCTTCCTTCCATACCAGGCAACATCCTGGTAAACCTCCTCTGCACCCGTTCCAGTGCCTCCACATCCTTCCTATAGTATGGCGACCAAAACTGCACACAATATTCCAGATGCGGCCGCACCAGAGTCTTATACAACTGCATCATGACCTCAGGACTCCGGAACTCAATTCCTCTACCAATAAAAGCCAGTACGCCATATGCCTTCCTCACTGCACTATTTACCTGGGTGGCAACTTTCAGAGATCTGTGTACATGGACACCAAGATCCCTCTGCTCATCCACACTACCAAGTATCCGAACATTAGCCCAGTACCCCATCTTTTTGTTATTCTTCCCAAAGTGAATCACCTCACACTTAGCTACATTGAATTCCATTTGCCACCTTTCTGCCCAGCTCTGCAGCTTCTCTATATCCTGCTGTAACCTGCCACATCCTTCCTCACTGTCAACAACTCCTCCGACTTTCGTATCATCCGCAAACTTGCTCACCCAACCTTCTAACCCCTCTTCCAGGTCATTTATAAAAATGACAAACAGCAATGGTCCCAAAACAGATCCTTGCGGAACACCGCTAGTGACGGCGCTCCATGAAGAAACTTTGCCATCAACTACTACCCTCTGTCTTCTTCCATCCAGCCAATTCCTAATCCAAACCTCCAACTCACCCTCAATGCCATATCTCCGTATTTTCTGCAGTAGCCTACCATGGGGAACCTTATCAAACGCCTTACTAAAATCCATATATACCACATCTACCGCTTTCCCCTCATCAAACTCCTTCGTCACCTTTTCAAAGAATTCAATAAGGTTTGTGAGGCACGACCTGCCCTTCACAAAACCATGCTGACTATCCTTGATCACATTATTCCTATCCAGATGTGCATAAATCCTATCCCTTACAATTCTCTCTAAGACTTTGCCCACAACAGAAGTGAGACTCACCGGCCTATAGTTACTAGGGTTATCCCTACTCCCCTTTTTGAACAAGGGAACCACATTTGCTATCCTCCAGTCTTCTGGCACTACTCCTGTAGACAAAGAGGACATAAAAATCAAGGCCAATGGCTCTGCAATCTCCTCCCTTGCTTCCCAGAGAATCCTAGGATAAATGCCATCAGGCCCAGGGGACTTATCTATTTTCACCTTTTCCAGGATTTCCAACACCTCTTCTCTACATACCTCAAAGCCATCCATTCTTCTTATTTGTGACTCAGTATTCGCATCAACGACAATGCCCTGTTCCTGAGTAAATACTGAAGAAAAGTATTCATTCAGTGTCTCCCCAATCTCTTCCGCCTCCACACGCAACTTCCCACTACTATCCTTGACTGGACCTATTCCTACCCTAGTCATTCTTTTATTCCTAACATACCTATAGAAAGCCTTAGGGTTTTCCCTAATCCTACCGACTAAGGACCTTTCATGTCCCCTCCTTGCTGCTCTTAGCTCTCTCTTCAGGTCCTTCCTGACTACCCTATAACTCTCAATCGCCCCAATTGAACCTTCACGTCTCATCTTAAGATAGGCCGCCCTCTTACATTTAACAAGGGATTCCAATTCCTTATTAAACCACGGCTCCCTCGCACGACCCTTTCCTCCCTGCCTGACAGGTACATAATTATCAAGGACACTCAATAGTTGCTCCTTGAACAAGCTCCACATATCATTTACACTCTTGCCTTGGAGTCTACTTTTCCAAGCCACACATCCTAAGTCATGCCTCACCGCATCATAATTTCCCTGACCCCAGCTATAACTCTTGCCCTGTAGTACACACTTATCCCTCTCCATCACGAGAGTAAAAATCACCGAATTATGGTCACTATCCCCAAAGTGCTCACCTACCTCTAATTCTAACACCTGGCCTGGTTCGTTACCCAGAACCAAATCCAGTATGGCCTCACCTCTTGTTGGCCTGTCTACATATTGTGTCAGGAAACTCTCCTGCACACATTGAACAAACACTGACCCATCTAACGAACTTGAGCTATAGCTTTCCCAATCAATATCAGGAAAGTTAAAGCCCCCATAACAACCACCCTATTACTGTCACTCATCTCCTGAATCACCTTCCCTATCCTTTCTTCAATGATTCTAAGACTATTAGGAGGCCTGTAAAAGACTCCTAACAGGGTGACCTCACCTTTCCTATTCCTAACCTCAGCCCAAACTACCTCAGATGGCAAGTCCTCATCCATCGTCCTTTCCACCACTGTAATACTATCTTTGACAAGCAATGCCACACCTCCCCCTCTTTTACCCCCACCTCTGACCCTACTAAAACATTTAAATCCTGGAACCTGCAACAGCCAATCCTGTCCCTGTTCTAGCCATGTCTCCGTAATAGCCACAACATCGAAGTCCCAGGTACCAACCCACGCTGCAAGTTCACCTACCTTATTTCGTATACTTCTTGCATTGAAGTATACACACTTCAAGCCACTTTCCTGTTTACAGACACCCTCCTTGGAAATTGATGCCATGTTCCTAACCTCCCTACACTCCAGGCCCTGCACCCTGAAGCTACAATCTGGGTTCCCATGCCCCTGCAGAGTTAGTTTAAACCCCCCCCAAGAGCACTAGCAAACCTCCCCCCAAGGATACTGGTGCCCCTCAGGTTCAGGTGTAGACCATCCTGTTTATAGAGGTCCCACCGTCCCCAGAAAGAACCCCAGTTATCCAAAAACCGGAATCCCTCCCTCCTGCACCATCCCTGTAGCCACGCATTTAAGTGTTCTCTTTCCCTATTCCTCGAATCTCTATCACGTGGCACGGGTAACAAACCAGAGACAACAACTCTGTTCGTTCTAACTCTGAGCTTCCAACCTAGCTCCCTGAAAGCCTGTCTAACATCCTCGGCACTCCTCCTACCTATGTCGTTGGTGCCAATATGGACCACGACTTCGGGCTGCTCCCCCTCCCCCTCCAGGACCCGGAAAACACGATCAGAGACATCACGTACCCTTGCACCTGGGAGGCAACATACCAAACGTGAGTCTCTCTCGTTCCCACAAAACCGCCTATCTGTGCCCCTAACTATCGAGTCCCCAATTACTACTGCTCTGCTCTTCTTCACCCTTCCCTTCTGAGTAACGGGGACAGGCTCCGTGCCAGAGACCTGAGCCCCGTTACTTACCCCTGGTAAGTCATCCCCCCCACAAGTATCCAAAACGGTATACTTGTTCTTGAGGGGAACGGCCGCAGGGGGTCCCTGCACTGGCTGCTTCCTCCCAGTCCCCCTCACCGTCACCCATCTATCTGCCATCTTTGGAGTTACTACCTCCCTATAACTCTGATCTATGACCCCCTCTGCCTCCCGAAAGATCCGAAGTTCATCCAACTCTCTAGCAGCTCATTCCATAACACACCACCCTTTGCATGAAAAAATTGCCCCTTAGGTCACTTAAATCTTTCTCCTCTCACCCTAAACCTACACCCTCTAGTTTTGGACTCCCCAATCCATGAAAAAGACTTTGTTTATTTATCCTATCCATGATTTTATAAACCTCTATAAGGTCACCCCTCAGCCTCCGTTGTTCCAGGGAAAACAGCCCCAGCCTATTCAGCCTCTCCCTATAGCTCAAACTCTCCAACCCTGGCAACATCCTTGTAAATCTTTTCTGAACTCTTTCAGGTTTCACGACATTCTTCCGATAGAAGGGAGACCAGAATTACATACAATATTCCAAAAATGACCCAACCAATGTCCTGTACAGCCGTAAAATGAACTCCCAAATCCTCTAATCAATGCACTGACCAATAAAGGAAAGCATACTAAATGCCTTCTTCACTATCGTACCTAGCTGAGATTCCACTTTCAAGGAGCTATGAACCTGCACTCCAAGGTCTCTTTGTTCAGCAACACTCCACAGGACCTTACCATTAAGTGTATAAGTCCTGTCTTGATCTACCTTTCCAAAATGCAGCACCTCACATTTATCTAAATTAAACTCCATCTGCGACTTCTCGGCCCATTGGCACAACTGAGCAAGATCCCATTGTACTCTGAGGCAACCTTCTTCACTGTCCATTACACCTCCAATTTTGGTGTCATCTGAAAACTTATTAACCATACCTCCGACGTTCACATCCAAATCCTTTATTTAAATGACAAAAAGCAGTGGACCCAGCACCGATCCTTGTGGCACACCACTGGTCACATGCCTCTAGTCTGAAAACAACCCTCCACCACCACCTTTGAGCCAGTTCTATATCCAACTGGCTAGGTCTCCCTGTATTCCATGTGACCTAACCTTGCCAACCAGTCTACCATAAAAACTTTGTTAAACGCCTTACTGATGTCCATATAGATCACGTCCACCACTCTGCCCCTATCAATCCTCTTTGTTACATCTTCAAAAATCTCAATCAAATTTGTGAGACATGATTTCTCATGCACAAAGCCATCTTGACAATCTCTAATCAGTCCTTGCCTTTCTAAATACATGTACATCCTGTCCCTCAGGATTCCCTCCAACAATTTGCCCACCACCGACATCAGGCTCTCTGGTCTATAGTTCCCTGGCTTTTCCTTATCACCTTTCTTAAATAGTGGCATCACGTTAGCCAACCTCCAACCTTCCGGCACCTCACCTGTGACTAACGATGATCCAAATATCTCAGCGAGGGGCCCAACAATCAGCATTCAACAGAGTTCTAGAATACACCTGATCAGGTTCAGGGGATTTATCCAACTTTATGCATGTCAAGACATCCAGCACTTGCTCCTCTGTAATATGGACATTTTTCAAGTTGGTTCCAACCAACCAACAGCTGGAGATACTGTGATTCCGGGGGGTAATGTGAGACTGACAGCCCTTGACGTCAAGGCTGCATTCAACCAAGTGTGGCATCAAGCAGCGCTGGCAAAACTTAAATCAATGGATATCAGGAGAAAGACTCTCCAATAGTTGGAGTCATAATTGGCACATAAGTCAGTCAGGGAGAAAGTGAGGACGGCAGATGCTGGAGATCAAAGTCAAAAGGTGTGACACTGGAAAAGCACAGCAGGTCAGGCAGCATCTTAGGAGCAGGAGGATCTTCGTTTTGGGCTTAAGCAATGAAACGTTGATTCTCCTGCTCTTCGGATGCTGCCTGATCTGTTGTGCTTTTCCAGCACCACACATTTTGAAATGTCAGTCATTTCAGCTCAAGGTATTCTTTGCAGGAGTTCCTGTGGATAGTGTCCTCAGCCCATCCATCTTTAGCTGCTTCATCAATGACCTTCCCTCTGTTGTTTGGAACCATCACTTTGGATATAAGTGTCCTTTAGAGGCCTAGGTATGAACTATTGTCCTGAGTTATTTATGTCTTTTGGTTTTGACATAACAGCATTTAAACTTTCTGATACTTTTAGTCCATCCAAATCTATCAACTCTTTCTGCTCATTAAATTAAATGTCAGTGCAACAATCACTGTGAAGAATGTGAATCTCAGTTGTTTAAGGGTCCAGATCCAAATTTGATGATTCAGATTTGATACTGTGGCACCAGAAAATTCACTTTTGGTGATGATGAAGCCAATGGCCTATAGGATGTACTATCGGCTGCCTAATCGGTATCTTGGAACATTACAAAATATAAAGGGTTTACATTTAGATCAAGGAGCACAATCTGTTGACCACACCAAACTCACATCCCAGCACCTGAGGGAGGATGTGACAGCCAGCGATGATTGGAGAAGCATTAGGAGTGAGGCTCCTACTGAGTGACACTCTGATGGTGGGCTTCTGGTCATGGCTACAACCAGCACAGGTTAGGCTGAAATAAGCATCAGGCATGCAAGAGTCCATACATAACATGAGTTCTACCATGTCTCAGGCACTTCAGCAAATGGTTTCATCCACAGAGAGGACACTGACTGCCATGGTGACTAAGGTCAAGCATTGGATCCATAGACAGTGAGACATGCATTTTATCAGTTCAGCTCAGTGCAGCATTGGCAGTGTAAGAAGCAGACAATAAAGCACTGTTTGGCAGCTCCTCCCCTCAGGAAGACAAGGATGTACCATTTTACAACAAGATGAAGGAGGAGCTTGCACGAGTTACTGGAATGTTCTTCTGAGGATACCCAAAAGGTTGGCAGCAGTTCCTCATTTCTCCACCATTGAGTTCATTAGCCCCACTAGGCGAGGAGGCCAGCAGTGCAAGAGCTCCCAGTAGACAGAGCTCGGAAGACCGCGTACTCTAAAGGATGGGTCACAGTCATCCGAGGCAACATCCATTACATTGAGCACTTCACTCCTCCTAATGGCCAGGTTACACTGCAAGTGATGATAAGGGGAAACCTACAATGTAATGAGGGCATGAGGGTGGCACAATGGATTATTAAATATATTTAAATATACGTTGACTCAAAATATATTGCTTTTTGCTCAACTCATTACTACTTTATGATAATTTTTGAGAACCTAATGGAATAGAATCCCTACAGTGTTGAAACAGACCCTTCGACCCAACAAGTCCACACTGACCCTCCGAAGCGTAACCCACCCAGACCCATTCCCCGAACCTGTTACTTTGCATTTTATCCCTAGCTAATGCACCTAACCTATATATCCCTGAACACTATGGGTAATTTAGCATGGCCAATTCACCTGACCTGCACATCTTTGGATTATGGGAGGAAACCGGAGAAACCGGAGCACCCGGAGGAAACCCACGCAGACACGGGGAGAACGTGCAAACTCTACAGAGACAGTCACCCAAGGCTAGAATCAAACCCGCACCCCTGGAGCTGTGAGGCATCAATGCTAACCACTGTGCCAAGTTATTCAGACACATTGATGGTTCAAGAAGAATCAGAGACATAACATTAATATTGGTGATGTGTTGAATTGCCATGTAATCTTTATGGAATGTTCTCATGATTCTGTACTTCCCAGGCTGTGAGCATGACTTAAGAAGCTTACTCAGTTGGCCTCCCCCTCTCTGAACTTTAAAGGAGATTGGTGCAGATTACCCTGAAAGTTTATAACTAGAATAGATCCAGCATCACTCAAAATACATTAGGAATGGTGTGAGACCAGATTAATCAGTCATGGAAGGCTGATTCATGTACGTCTGAGTGTACCAAAGATATCCTGAGTATCAACACTCACTAACAATTATTGGACAAACCTCCACTCTCCATTCTATTCTAGGTAACAAATAACACAAACTTGTAGTTACTCCAGAAGAGAAAATGGCAAGGCTAGGTTTACATCCAGAGGATTTGATGAAGGTCATTATGATGCTTCACTGTTGGGGGAACAATATGTAGATCAGGCTGTCCCTGGTATCCTGTACACATCTCCCCAAGGGCAAAGCATCTACTTAAATGTCATTCATATTCCCAAGTTCTTCCTCAGGCTCAGTCAATTTAAACTCGTCTGAGGAGCAATGAATTGTTTCTTAATGTCTGTTAAATGCTTGTTGGGTGTGATTGAGTGATGCAGCATTGTGCAGGCAAACGTGGACAGAAACTGACCTTAATTCACATTTAGGCCTCTGAATTAGTTGTGTAAAGAAAGGATGAGATCATAGCAGTGAGTCAGGCCTGAAAACATGAGCACATTCCTCTGGGCAGGGAAGCAAATGTAACTTGCCCTGTGCTGTTATTTTCTGATTGATAGACGGGATGATATTTCTCTTTGCGTCTTTAAGTGAGAACATACTTTCCTTAACTCATCAATTTCTTGAAGTTTTAATGTGCTAGTCTTGGAATACATTGGGTTAGTTTAAAGATCACAGAAGAAACATTTTACTCTTCCCTTCTTTCAAAGACCACGGTAAAAAGACCATGTACATTTTTACAGTTAACATTTATCTGGGTTTGAGGCCAGGTAAGGTTCTCTTTTGCCTTCTCATTCTCTATTAGTCATCAAGATTGCTGTAATATTATTGTGGCATATAAGTTTCAGTTCCCCAGAGAGTGGTGGAGGCTGTGTGGTTGAATCGATTTATATATTCAGTTATATATTTGATCAACAAAAGAGTATAGACTATTGCATATGTTAATACATCTGAATCACTATGGGTTAGGTTTACGGCCAGCATTCTCTTTAAGGCTAGGGATTCACAGATCAGTGCAGTAGAGAGAAACCATTTTACATCAGCATTGTGAGTGATGCTTAAAACACATATCTATATTAACCTTTCCCAATTCTGGCAGGAATTATAGAGATGAGGCCACAGTCAAATCAACCATAACGTTATGAAAGCAGAGTAGGCTCAAGGTGCTGAATGGCCTCCTCCTAGAATGAATTCTAATGTTCTTGTGGTTGTAACACTTCTGTCCATCTATTGCACATATCTGGCAGAAAACAATATGATATTAAAGTATACTCCCGCCAACGCATTTACTCACAATTTTGCCTCACCAAGACATGAAGTGCTCTGTGCCACCTCATTTCTCACTTGTCTCAAAGAGGTTATCCAAAACGGTAATGGATCCTGTTATCTGATACCTGGCAAACTTGATTACTTGATTTTCACATGGCCATTCATAAATGGCAGATGACACAAGCTCCTGGGATGAGAGAGAGGGAGGCATTATGGGAGATGAAAGTGGATAGCATAGCTGTTATCTTTGGCACAGGTGGTAAGTGAACAAAGACAGTGAGTCGGCAGTGTTGAGGGTTTGCAGGGTTAGTGCTGACAGGAGCTGGTGGTCAGTGAGAAAGTATGAGAAAAGCAGTTGCAGGCAATAGTGAGAGTGGTAGGGCATGAGCCCTTGTTGGAGGTGGATTCAGCAACAGAGATTTAGTGAGGTATCAGACACCAGGTGGTATCACTTACCCTGGCAGAGTAGAGAGAGTAATTTACCTCTTTGCTACATTGAAGGGCATTCCTGCAGATGACTAAGACTGCTTGAAACCAGGAGGCAACTTCAGTTCAGGCTGAAATGGTCTTATCTCATGGCTTCCATTGCTGACCCTGGAAGAAGACGAAGTTCTTCCTATGTACAACCCTATTCAGTTGGGCTTCCAGGTCCCTGCCCACAAACCAGGACACTGACTTCTCCTGATCTGCCATGTCCAGATAAAATGGCCACAATTGTGCAGGACTGCTCCAGACTGACAGCTTTTGTCCAGGTACACAACCAGCTTTTAAAGACAATGCAATTGATGCCGGTGAATTCCAGGATACTTGCTGAGTGTTCAGTTGTTCTGGGAACAGCGCATGGTAAAATAGTGTATAAATCAGACATGAAAAGACACCAAGGTGAATATACCTAAGTAATGAGGCAAGTCTGGAAAAACAGGACAAGAAAACTCATTAGGCTTTGCAGCAAGAAACTCTTCAAAAAAACCCAAGACAACTCAAACCTGGCCAAAATATAAATGAAAGATTGAGCCCTGTATCACTGTTGCTAGTTCAAAGTCTTGTAACATCCTCCTCAATGATACTGTCAATGTAACTACAGCATGTAGACTGGAGTGGTTTATAAAGATGGCTCAGTACCATAATCTCAAGGGTAATTAAGATTGGGAAATAAATGCTGGCCTTACCAAACAGTGCTCACTTTCCATAAACAAATTTAAAAAGAAGTTCAGCCCTTTAGGCTAGAATGTGTTACCTATAATTCATTTAAAGTTAAAATCAGGTAAGGTTTAAAGTTGCATTTGCCAATTAGATTAAGACATTTACCTAACTTGACACTTGTGCTCAATTACTGTAGACATATTTTATTTAGGCATTCAAAATATTGTAGATCCTTAATATAATTGACAATAAATTTTAGGTTTGAACCTGTGTCCTTTGTTCCACTCATAATTTTATTGAAAGCAAATATTCCATATTTCAACTTTTCAATTCCTTCACTATTTACATCTTCTACAAATTTGCAGGTCATAAGAAAGTCAATAATATGTCTATCAATTTTATACTATCACCCAAAATCAAATTTGTACTCGTCTCTTCTTGCTAGACTGAAAAGCCCATGCTGCTCTAGTCTTTGTTCCACCCTTGAACATCAGACACCAGGAGTTGGTCTCATGGCTTTTGTCTGCACCAGCTTCAGCAATTGAAGTCTTCATTTGCACGTTGCTGGCCAGAGTTTGAAAGACTGCCCAAGGTGCAAGTCTGCATTATGAGTATGGGACTAGATCACATATGGATCAGGGAGGATAGTTGGTTTGCATCACTAATTAATGAACCAGCTGGGTTTTTAATGCCAATTCAACTCTTTCGTCATCATTTTTAGTAACGTCAGTGTTTTGGTTTCCAAGTTTTCTTCAGATTGAGTTTCAACACACCTTCTCTGAGTTATTCGTCCAATAATATACCATTATGACTGGTACTTCCACATGAGCCATATATTAATGCTACCCCATAAATAACTCAGCCTTGTACAAACATCTCAGTCTGTGGCTGCAATTTTCCACTGGTTCTGTGTTTCCACTGTTTGGACCAGTATCTAAGCCCACACTAAGGCAACATGTCCATGTTACACCAGAGTACTGCTGCAGAAATGGCAGAAGATATTAGCCGACCATACACGTTGCAGGAGGTTTCCAACTGGAAATTCCAACCTCAGGGTGAAAAACAAAGTCAAAGACTCCATCTGCATTAAATACATTTAACCACAAAGAAGATATGTGTAGTTCAGATAAGTATGAGGACACTTCTGATGTCTTGATATAATTTCAACGTAGGACATGTGATTAATTTTAGAGTAAAGAATAAGGGGGATAATATAACATTTAACCAAGTTTGAATGTTTAACTACAAAAGAACATTTTCAATCATACAGAATTTGAAATCGATAATAAGACTGCCTTTGGAGAAATATAAATGTAATTCCTATCTTTGTGGATGCCTGTACTACATTATTAGTAATCAGCTGTGATTTGCTAAGTAATGCATTGCTGCTACCTTTGGTATTTTGTAAAGTACACAGAAGATTTGCATTATTGTTGGGAACAATTTTAATTACATTTTAGCACCTGTATTCCACCTCATGAACGCTAACATAAAAGCCACTACAGCTTTTTTTTCAATGCAGAACTTTTAATTGAATGCAGAAGGTACTTATACAAACCTAGAAATTTACTTCCACAGTGCCAGTAACCTATAGATTCAACATGATAATGGTTCCAAGTGTCATAAACCGCACACAAAGGCCCTTAGAGCAGAAATATGGGATATTTCTCTAAACATTCTCCCTTAAATAAAACACACTGTATGAACTAACAAGATTTGTATAAACAAGATTTTTTTTCTGTTTTTAAAATTCATTCTTGGGATGTGAACACTGCAGACTAGACAGCATTTATTATTGAAGCTGTCCCCTGTATATCAAGATTTCGATCCTAAATATACATCAGGAAATGCAAAAGTCCTAATACCGACCCCTGGGAACTCAATGCAAATTTTCCTCCAGCCCAAAAATGCCCATTAATTGTTATCCTATGTTTCCTACCACTCAGCCAACTACTTTCTACTACTTTACATCCATGTTGCCACTATCTGTTTCATTGTGTGATCTATCATATTCATCACAAGTCTAATGTGTGATATTGTGCAACCCCAACAAAGAAGCTTGACTCCATCCAGGCCACAGTAGCCAACTGGATTGGGACCACATTCACAAACGTCTATTCACCCCACCACTGATGCTCAATACCAGCAGTATGTACTATCTACAAAATGTACTGCAGAAATTCACCAAAGATCCTTAGACAGCATCTCCCAAACCTGTAATCAATTCTGTGGAAGGACAAGGGCAACAGATACATTGGAACACCACCAACCACAAGTTCCCCTCCCAGGCACTCACCATTCTGACTTGGAAATACATCACCGTTCCTTCAACCCTGCTGGTTCAAAATCCTGGAACTGCCTCTCTAATGCCCTTGTGGATGTACACATACCAAACATGCAGTAGTTCAAGAAGGCAGCTCACTACCACTCTTTCAAGTCCAACTACTAATGGGCAATAATTGCTGTCCAGCCAGCAACGTCCGACTCTCCCACAAAAAGTGCACATCCCCAACAAGAGACAATCTGACAATTGCCCCTTGACATTCAACAGCACAGCCATCACTAAACCTCCCATTTCAACATCCTGGGGTTAATTTCAGCAGAATCTAAACTAGAGTCACGATATAGTTACTGTAGCTGCAAGAGCTTGTCAGAGGTTATGACTTCGGTACTGAGCAACTCATCCCTTGACTCCACTGATCCTGTCCCCCATCCACAAGTCACAAGTCAGGAGTGTGATGGAATCCTCTCCACTTGCCTGGATGAGTCCATCTCCAACAACATTCTGGGAGTCCTAAATCATCCAAGGTAAAGTAGTCCACTTGATTTGCACCATATCCAGCACTTTTCACATTCACTCCTTTCAGCACTAACGCTCGGTAGCAGCAGCGTGTACCATTTCCAAGGTGCACTGCAGTAACTCACCAAGGCTCCTTATACAGCAACTTCCAAACCACCCCCATAACCTCGACCAGCTAAAAGTTCAAGGACAGCGGATGTATGAGAACACCATCACGTGCAAGTTCCTTTCTAAGCCATGTAATATTCTAACCTGGAACCATATCCTACATACTCCTTCACTGTCACTGCGATAAACTCCTGAACTCACTCTCAAACAGCAGTGTAGATGTTCCTACCTCTCAAGGACTACAGTGGTTCAAGAATACCACTCATTACCACCTTCTCTAGGACAAGTAGTTCATACCTCGACACTGTCCTATCCCCCCCTAGTCCAGGAACTCCCCAATAGGTTCGAGACACCACCCATGCCCTCCACCTCCTCCAAGACTTCCATTTCCCCGGCTCCCAATGCCTCATCACCATGGATATCCAATCCCTCTACACCTCCATCTGCCATGACCAGGGCCTCCAATTCCTCTGCTTCTGCAGCATCTGCTCCCAGGAGGACCAGTTCCACCACAGAACACACCACATGGCCTCCTTCTTTAGAGATCACAATTTCCCTTCCCACTTGGTTAAAGATGCCCTCCAACACATCTCGTCCACATCCCGCACCTCCGCCCTCAGACCCCACCCCTCCAACTGTAACAAGGACAGAACCAACCTACCAACCTTCGCATAAACCAAATCATCCGCCGACATTTCCGCCACCTCCAAAAAGACCCCACCACCAGGGATATATTTCCCTTTCCACCCCTTTCCGCCTTCCGCAAAGACCATTCCCTCCGTGACTACCTGGTCAGGTCCACATCCCCCATCAACCCACCCTCCCATCCTGGCACCTTCCCCTGCCACCGCAGGAACTGTAAAATCTGCGCCCATACCTCCTCTCTCACCTCCATCCAAGGCCCTAAAGGAGCCTTCCACATCCATCAAAGTTTTACCTGCACATCCACTAATATCATTTATTATATACGTTGCTCCCGATGCGGTCTCCTCTACATTGGAGAGACTGGATGCCTCCTAGCAGAGCGCTTTAGGGAACATCTCCGGGACACCCGCACTAATCAACCACACCGCCCCGTGGCCCAACATTTCAACTCCCCCTCCCACTCTGCCGAGGACATGGAGGTCCTGGGCCTCCTTCACTGCCACTCCCTCACCACCAGACGCCTGGAGGAAGAACGCCTCATCTTCCGCCTCGGAACACTTCAATCTCAGGGCATCAATGTGGACTTTAACTGTTTCCTCATTTCCCCTTCCCCCACCTCACCCTAGTTCCAGCTCGGCACTGTCCCCATGACGTTTCCTACCTGCCTATCTTCTTTTCCACCTATCCACTCCACCCTCCCCCCCCCCGTCCCCGACCTATCACCTTCATCCCCTCCCCCACTCACCTATTGTACTCTATGCTACTTTCTCCCCACCCCCACCCTCCTCTAGCTTATCTCTCCAAGCTTCAGGCTCTCTGCCTTTATTCCTGATGGAGGGCTTTTGCCCGAAACGTCGATTTTACTGCTCCTCGGATGCTGCCTGAACTGCTGTGCTCTTCCAGCACCACTAATCCAGAATCTGGTTTCCAGCATCTGCAGTCATTGTTTTTACTTAGTAGTTCACAGCCCATAGATATGTAAAAGAAGGATAAAAATGTTACAGGAGTAGAATGATTGGAATTCTCTATTCCAGAGGGTTGAAGATTCTCCATGATTGATTATGTTCAAGGCTGGGATAGACATACTTTTGGAATCAAATTATATGAGAAATAGGTGGGAAAGTGGAGTTGAAACTTTAAATCAGCCATGAACAAATTGACAAATGGAATAGGTTTTAGGGACTGTGCGCTCTACTTTTCCTCTTGTTTCCTTTGATTGTAGGTTCTTTCTTCTGAGAAGGGCAACTCACCAACCAAGAGGTCTTGGTTTACTCTATTATTAGGATTGATGTGTGAGACTAAACTACACAACTTTGTTAAAAACTGAAAGAACTACGGATGGTGGAAATCAGAAACAACAACAGAAATCCCTGGAAAAGCTCAGGGGCTCTGGCAGCATCTGTGGAAATAAATCAGAGTTAACATTCTGGATCCAGTGACACTTCCTCAGAACTTTATCGTTTCTTTGCAAACATTGTCCTGTTGTCATAAGATAATGAGTGACACATATTTTGAGAATTAAATCTAATTATTGAAAATTCATGTCTGACATATTATTAATTTTTTACAATAATTCCTTTCTCAAAGGCAAGTTCAATTCTTTCCCACTTTATATGAGGCTTTACTAGATGTTTTCTATAAAAATAGTGTGTCTTTTTTGGTCTTTTTTAATGGATCTCTTTGAGTGCAAACTGTTGGCATAGCAATGGTTTTCTCATTGTAGTCATGGTTAAAAAATGGTCAGCCATAAGAAGAGAGGAAGGAGGGTCAGGGTCGAATAACAGAAGACACCTTCACTGTTAGTTCAGTATTTACCCAAACAATTGCCACAGTAACAGTATAATTCAGCTTCTCTGCAGATCTAATCCTAGGTTTTTCAGGGAAGTACAGCAGGAGGAGGAGGAACAGACGGAATCAGTCAGGGTGGGAACAATGATAGGAGAGGGAAATTAAGCTCAAAGTCTTTGTGCATTTCACGTTGGAAACAATGCTATCCAGAGCAGCTCAGTCTTATTACATTTCAATTAATGTCCACCCCTCGGTCAACCAGAATGCTGATGTCCAATGAAAAGAGTTTTGGCTGAACTCTTATTGACACCAGGAGCTGTACTCCTAAAAGTTAAAGTGAAATTAATTACTAGTTACTGTGTGTGTGCTCATACTGGGAACATTATAGCATAGTTCTGTTACAAGTTACTTCCCTCTGCACATAAAGCTCCATCTCAATCACAAAAGTGTTCAGATACATGTTTGGTACACAGTCAGAAAACTTGCAAATTTTACAAAACCTGCACCCACAGCTCCCCACTCACCTCTATCCAAGGTCCCAAAGGAGCCTTCCAAATCGATCAGAGATTTACCTGCACTTCCATACATGTCATTTAGTGTATCCGTTGCTCCTGATGCAGTCTCCTCTACATTGGGGAGACAGAACGCCTACTCGCAGAGCACTTTAGAAAACATTTCCGGGACACATGCACAAAGCAACGCCACCTACCTGTGGCCAAACACTTTAACTCCCCCTCCCACTCTGCCGAGGACATGCAAGTCGTAGCCTCCTCCATCGCCAAACCCTAACCACCCGACTTCCTGGAGGAAGAATGCCTCATCTTCCGCCTCGGGACCCTCCAACCATATGGCATCAGTGGATTTCACCAGTTTCCGCATTTCCCCTTCCCCCACCTTATCCCAGATCCAACCATCCAGCTCAGCACCACCCTCATGACCTGTCCCATCTGTCCATCTCCCTTCCCACCTATCTGCTCCACCCTCCTCTCTGACCTATCACCTTTACCTCCATCTCAATCTACCTATCACAACCCAGTTACCTTCCCTAGCCCCCCCACCCCTCCCATTTATCCCTCTACCCCTGAGGCTCACAAACCTCATTCCCGATGAAGGACGTATGCCTGAAACGTCAATTCTCCTGATCCTTGGATGTTGCCTGACCTGCTGTGCTTTCCCAGCACCACACTCTCGACTCTGTTACTTTTACATCTACAGTGAAGCCTGATGCAAAATACCTGTTCAATTAATTTGAAACCTACTTATCTCAAAAGTATAATAAAGCCTTTAATGAAGTTTTCAGCAGCAGGTGAGCTGAACCAGGAATGGAATGTAACATTGTCTGAAGGTAGAGTACTGTAAACCTAATGACAGGGCAAAAATGTGGTCAGCGAGTTAACTCAGGATCAAATTTAACACCAAGGTGTGAACAGCCTGATTCAGCCACAGGCTTTTGCCAGACAGAGCGTTTCAATCTGTAGTGAGGATAATGATTTTGTATCGATAAAGTATGGAGCTGGAAAAAGCACAAAAGGTCAGACAGCATCTGAGGACCAAGAGAGTTGGCGTTCCAGGCAAAACCCGTCATCAGGACTGGGAAGGAGGAAGGGGGCTGAGAAATAATTAAGGAGGAGTGGGGTATGCACTGGGGAAAAGGTAGATGGGATGTTGATAAGTGGGCGAAGATAGGAGGTGAGTGTGATAGGTTGGTGGGAAGTGCAGAGTGGATACGTGGGAAGAAAGATGGACAGGTGGAACCAAGCCAGAGGGTTGGATCTGGGTTAGGGTGGTGGGGGGGGGGGGTCGGGAGATTTGGAAACTGGTGAACTCAATGCTGAGGCTGTGTGGTTATAAGCTCCCGAGGCAGAAAATTAGATGTTCCTCCTCCTCTAGTTTGTGGGTGGCCTTGTTTAGAAATGAAGGAGGCGCAGAATGCATATGTCCTTAGGGGAATGACTTGAAATGAATAGCAACAGGAAGGTGGGGTTAGTTGGTGCAGATGGACCAGAGATGTTCTCTGTACCGTTCAGCATGTTTGCACTTGGTCTCTGCAATATAGAAAAGACCAGATCAAGAGCAACGGATGCAGTAAATGAGGTTTGAGGATGTACACATAAGTCTCTGCTGGATTTGGAAGAATCCTATGGGGCCTTGGACAGTGGTGGCAAGAGAAGGTGCCAGGTGTAGAGAGGAAGTTGGTGGGGAGTGTGGCCCTAACAAGGCAATCATGGAGAGAACAGTCCCTATGGAATGCGGACAGTGGTGGGGAGGGAAATATATTTTTGGTGGTGGGGTCAGACTGTAGGTGGCAAAAGTGATGGAGGATGATATGCTAAACTTAGAGATTAGTTGTGCGGAATGTGAATACTGGGGGGTTCTATCCTTGTTGCGGGTGTAAGGGTGGGGTTTGAGGGCAGAGGTATGGGAAATGGAGAAGATGCAATTGAGGGTAATGTTGATAACAGGGGAGAGGAAATTACACTCTTGGAAGTAGGAGGACATCTGGGATGTCCTGGATTGGAATCACTCCTCCTTAGAGCAGATACGGTGGAGGTGGAGGAATTTGCAGTGAGGGGGGTTGGGGGGTGAGGTGGGGGGGGGGGTTCAAGATAGCCGTGGGAGTCAGTGGGTTTGTAGTAGATGTTGGCATTAAGTCGGATGCCAGTGACGGAGACAGAGAGGTCCAGGAAGGGGAGGGAGGTATCAGAGATGGTCCAGGTGAATTTGAGGTCAGGGTGGAAGGTATGAGTGTTCAAGCACCCCATGGGAGCACAAGATAGTGCTGATACAGTCATCAATGGAATGGAGAAAAGGATGCTGGTTTTCTTTTCTTCCGCAAAGATATTTGCAGAAGAAAGATTGTGCCACATATCCTATGAAGAGGCAGGCATTGTTCGGACCCATGCAGGTGCTCTTGGCTATCCCTCTGGTTTGTAGGAAGTGGAGGTTTTAAAGGAGAAGTTGTTGAGGGTGAGGAACGGTTCTGCCAATGAATGAGAGTGTCAGTGGAGGGGGACTAGTTGGATCAGTGGGAAAGGAAGAAATGGAGGCTTGGAAGCTTTCCTCAGGGGACGTAAAGGTGTAAAGGGATGTCCATAGTGATGATGAGGTGTTGGGTCTGAGGAATTGCAAGTCATGGAGGAGGTAGATGGTGTCTTGAACATATGTGGGGAGTTCCTGGACAAAGGGAGTTAGGACGGTGTCAAGGTATGAGATACATTCAGTGGGGCAGGAGCAGGCAAAGACAATGGGTTGACCAGGCAGTCAGGTTAGTGGATTTTGGGGAAGAGATTGGACTGGACGGTATGGCGTTGGAGGACTATGAGGTTGGTGGCTAAGGCTGAGAGATCCCCTGAGGTGATGAGGTTGTGGAAGGTCTTGGAGATGATGCTTTGCTGATTAGAGGTGGAGTTGTCAAGGGGACGAGGTGTCGGCGAGTTGGCATCTGGCCTCAGTGAGGTAGAGGTCAGTGCACCATACTACTACACCGCACCATCCCCCTCCCCCCCCCCCCCCCACCTTGTCAGCTGGGTTGAGTTTGGGAGCCGAGGGCGTGGATAGCTGCATGTTGCAAGAGCGAGAGTTTGGAGTAGTGGGGTGGAGAGATTGAAGCGGTTAATGTCACATAGGCAGTTGGAGATGCCGAGGTCAACAGAGGATAAGAAGCCAGGACCAGGTGTCCAAGAAGATGGACTGTGTTGGAGGCATGAGAATGGGCCTCCACAGGGTGGGTGGGAGTCATGATCAAAAAAGTAGGTTCCTGCCATCAACCACATTGCCTCCACAGACACCATCTTCATGACTGCTGATATTACCACCGATCACATGACCATCCCCTGCCTACCCCCACTCCAGAGGACTTACCTTCCTTCCACTACATCTCCGTGGCAGCGAATTCAGTATGCACCACAACGTTGAACTCTTTTTCTGTCATCTCCACCTCCTTGAAAGCCCACCATGAAGATTTTGTGGGCAAGGGGAGCAGGCGGGATTATAAACACCAGCTTTAGTCTTCAATTTTCATCTGCAGGAAATTTCTGCTAGTACAGACTTGATTTTGAATCTGATAAAATCGCAATGGTACAGGAGCCAGCAGAGGTGATTGTGATGTGGAACAGGATGTTGTCAGATATGTCTTCAGATGATGTTATGAAGGAGAAATAGTTCCACTGGAAAAAAGAAAGGTCCAAGGATAGATCCTGAATGGACATGAGCATTAAACATGTAAGAAGAGAAAGATAAACCTTTCCCCAAATGCTTCTTTGACTATAATTACTTGGTAACTATGGACCCAGGAAAATTCAGTCCCACCCTGCTGGCAACAGTGGAGAAAGACTGGAGGAAGATGGTGTGATCAAACATGTCAAAGGCTGCACACAGAACAAGGGGTGGGGGGGGGGGGGGGCAGCGAGAAGGGAAATAGCCCCTTTCTCACAGTCACAGAGGTTGCCATTTGTAACTTCTGTCTGCACCACTTTGGAGTTGCGTAGGAGCAAACACTTGATTATAGAGCTTCAGACATGAGCTCCTCACAGGAGAATGTACTCCTCAGCTCTCTGGTTGAAATTCCGCTTGACAGCTCACCGAATTTAAATCCCTCCACAGTGATCAGATTCTGGGGTTGGCCTTCACTACCTGAGAGTGGGAATTCTGCCCCTCGGGACAGGAAGGCCCAACTTCAAGAGCTGCTGGTCAATCAGATTGGCTATCAGCATATAGAGCCTGAGCAGTACGAGGAGCTGGAATTAAAGGTGATCCTGAAAAGAAGGAAGATGTCACCTGAACTTAAAAAGGGGATGTTGTGTCTGATGGGCTAAGAAGGTATCCCAATCCAGCCTTTAAATTTCTTTGAAACCAGCTGTGTTGGCCACATTCCTTCCACCTTTCCCAGCTGCACATGTTATTGTGGCACAAACAAAAACAAAGTCCTTAATTTGTCATTAATTAGCTAATTAAGGGCTCCGATTAGCTAATGAGTGGGCAGACTGCCGAACACCTAACCTTCCTCCTCATCAACTCCCTGCAATATGGGAAACAAGTCAATGGTAGCCAGGAACTAGTTGCACTGTCTGCCTGCTTTACTTACAAAAGTGAGGACTGCAGATGCTGGAACTCAGATTGTAGATCAGAGTGGTGCTGGAAAAGCACAGCAGGTCAGGCAGTATCTGAGAAGCAGGAAAGTCAATGTTTCAGGCAAAAGCCCATCATCAGGACTGAAGGCAGAGAGCCTCCAAGGTGGAGAGATAAATGGAAGGAGGGTCGGGTTGGGAAGAAGGTAGCAAAGAGTACAATAGGTGAATGGGGTAGGGATGGAGGTGATACACCAGAGGGGAGGGTGGGGGAAGGTAGCAAAGAGTACAATAGGTGAATGGGGTAGGGATGGAGGTGATACACCAGAGGGGAGGGTGGGGGAAGGTAGCAAAGAGTACAATAGGTGAATGGGGGTGGGGATGAAGGTGATAGGTCAGAGAGGAGGGTGGAGCGGATAGGTGGGAAGGGAGATTGACAGCTGGGACAGGTCATGGGGACAGTGCTGAGCTGGAAGGTTGAAACTGGGGTAAGGTGGGGGGAGGGGAAATGAGGAAACTAGTGAAGTCCACATTGATGCCCTAGGGTTGAAGAGTTCCGAGGCAGAAGATGAGGCGTTCTTCCTTCAGGTGTCGGGTGGTGAGGGAATGGCAGTGGAGGAGGCCCAGGACCTACATGTCCTCGGCAGAGTGGGAGGGGGAGTTGAAATGTTGGGCCACAGGGCGATAAGGTTGATTGGTGCGGGTGTCCCGGAGATGTTCCTTAAAAGTGCTCTGCGAGAAGGTGTCCAGTCTCCCCAATATAGAGGAGACTGCATCGGGAGCAACCTTCCACCCTACCAACCTTTGCATAAACTGCATCATCCACCAACATTTCCGCCACCTACAAACAGACCCCACCAGCAGGGATATAGTTCCCTTCCCATCCCTTTCTGCTTTCCGCAAAGATAATTCCCTCCGTGACTACCTGGTCAGGTCCACGCACACACCCCCCCCCCCCCCCCCCCCAACAACCCACCCTCCCCTCCTGGCACCCTCCCCTGCCACCAACGGAATTGCAAAACCTGCGCCCACACTCCCCCCTACTTACCTCTGTCCAAGACCCCAAAGGAGCCTTCCGCATCCATCACCTATACATCTACCAATTTCATTTATTGTATCCGTTGCTCCTGATGCTCCCCAGCCCCAACCCCTCCCATTTATCTCTCCACTGGGAAATAGTGAAGAAAGAGATCAATCTGAGACTGGTACAGTTGGGAAAAGGAGCAAATCAAACATTCAGACCAGGCAGGAACAAAGCAGAGAACAAGGTAGGTCTGATAAATTAAACTGCATTTATTTCAATGCAAGGGGCCTAACAGGAATGCAGATGAACTCAGGGCATGGTTAGGAACATGGGACTGGAATATCAGAGCAATTACAGAAACATGGCTCAGGGATGGGCAGGACTGGCAGCTTAATGTTCCAGGATACAAATGCTACAGGAAGGATAGAAAGGAAGGCAAGAGAGGTGCAGGAGAGATGTTTTTGATAAGGGATAGCATTATGGTGATACTTAGGAAGGGTATTTCTGGGAACACATCCAGGGAAGTTATTTGGGTGGAACTGACAAATAAGCAAGTGATGATCACCTTATTGGGATTGAATTGTAGACCCTGCAGTAGTCAGTGGGAAATTGCGAAACAAACTTGTAAGGAGATTTGTTATCTGTAAGAATAATAGGATGGTTACGGTAAGCAATTTTAACTTTCCAAACATAGACTGGGACTGATAATAGTGTCAATGGTTTAGATGGAGAGGAATTTGTTAAGTGTGTACAAGAAAATTTTCTGATTCAGTATGTGGATGTAACTACCACAGAAGATGCAAAAATTGACCTACTTTTGGGAAATAAGGCAGGGCAGATGACTGAGGTGTCAGTGGAGGAACACTTTGGGGCCGGCAACAATAATTCTATTAGATTCAGA